>NC_136599.1:19097126-19579626 GCF_910589615.1 Taurulus bubalis | reverse complement strand
GTCTTATTTCGTAGATATACGGTAACTGTGCGCTCTCTCTCCCTCAGGCTTCCCAGACACCCGGTAATGAACTCCCCCGTAGTCAGTATCTCTGTCTACAACAACCAGACATTTGTGGGTGGGCACCTGGACCAGCCCATCCTGCTTGAGTTCAAGCTGCTGGAGACAGCCAATCGCAGCAAGCCACTGTGTGTGCAGTGGAACCACAGCAACCAGTGAGTACATGTTACACTTAAACTGGTTCATATAGTCCTACACACACACACACACACCAAGTTGCACACTAAAAGAAAAAGAAAGATTAAATTGTGCACAAGCATGTGAAAAACAAATTGCACACAAACACACACGACCGCTGCGAGCACTAACATACATACATAGATAATATTGTGTAATATATTACGATATATGGCTATATGTATATTTTTCAAATGTGTTATGAAATTACAGTATTTTAAAATCAAAATATAATCTTAATGGGATGAGTTTGGGTTTTGCTTTCAAGTGAAAAAAATATATTCAATATCTGCCTTTAGACTTTCTTGCACTGGACTTATGGCAACCACCCTTATTATACACTTTTGCTTTTGCAGACCCGTCATAGTAGGAAAAGCAGAGGTGTAACCAATAAAAATAAAGATGGTTCACTTCCATGATGTTTGGCGTGTCAGACAGCCGTCATGCACAATATCAGCGCCCTGGAACTGGCTCACCTGTGTGGAATGCAGTCATTAATGTAATTAATTACGCCTCTGTATTTCCTGTTATAACTGTCAACGTGTCCGCTGTGAAAAAGGTTTATTTATTATATACGGAAGTAGCGCTGTGAAGTGGACGTTAAACACGAAGTGCCACAATCCTGCTGTCAAACAAAACTGTCGAACAAAGCATTCACAGCGGGGGTTCCATTGTTCACATGAGGACCTGCACCTGAATCACACAAAAAAGTCCAATTGCAATGTAGTGTGTTCCCTTTTTACTCAGTGCCACATACACACAGTAACTCACAGTAGCACACAAGTATTTGCTCACTGACAGGAGAGACCATATAAGCAGCAGTGGACTCTTGTTTTAGTTTTTTTACTATTCCTGTTAATGTTGATACATCAGAAACTCGCATAAAACAAACTTGTGTTTTTGCACAGAGGATGCAGATAGTGTGTCCATGTCTTTGTGTCCGCCCATCTGTTAAAATTGACCTTTTACTATTAACTATCTCTCTCTCTCCCTTTTTCTCTCTCTCTCCCCCTCCCTGCAGGTATGAGATAGGAGGCTGTTGGACTGTCAGGGACTGCATGGTGGTGTACAGGAACACCTCCCATGTCCGCTGTCAGTGCCAGAGACTGGGCACCTTCGGGGTGCTGATGGACAGTTCCCAGAGAGAGGTTAGTGATCTGTCAGTGGAGAACTACTCACACATATGTGCGTCCCCTATCATATGTCGTGGGTTAATTGTTCACTTCCTATCAGTGATCATGCAATGTGTAAAAACACACACTTGGTTTTGCCAGTGTCTCCGTTTTCGTTCTTCATTTGAACATCTCAGCCGGTAATTGCTTGCAATGTAGTCGGTGTAAAAGCTTGAAATCCCAGAGAGTTAATCCTGCCTGACATTCTGAGGGCTAAAGGAAGTCTTGTTACAGCTGTAGACGATTTTCACAGTTTAATGCAAACCCCCTGCCCGTCACTTCCCAGCATACTAAGTGATGGTGCATGTGAGATTGTGGAATCAGAAACCTCTTGCCTTGTGATGAATTTAAAGTTGTACACGTCCCCAAAAATGTATGGTTTACATTGAATGATGCACTTCAATTAGATGTTTATTCATCATCGGAGGCTCTCTGTGCATGCAAAGCCAACGATCAGAATCAATGTCATGCTTTTGTGCCTGGTTTCCCCTGACAGATAGACAGGGCAGCTAGTTTGCTTCGTCTGTTGGTTGAGTCGTCTGCTTACTTTTATTTTGTCTTTTAAATGCCTCAACTATTTAAATTACTTAAAATAGTTTTAATACGGAGATCCTTTGCCTCTCTCAATCCTTTCAAACCCTTTAACACTCAGCATTACATAGCAGCCTGTTTTCTGTGCAGTTAAACAGCGTTACATGTCATAATTTACAATAATTGATTGATTTTTTTTTTATAAATCTGAAACAACTGACGGGCTGGTGCTGATACTTCATCTTAATTACTCGCTTTCTAAATAATTGAATATCTCTGTCATAAATATTGCTCACACTCAGTGAAGCCAGACAGATAAAGGCATTTGCACAGAATTAAGTAGCAGCATTTCCGCCAATGAAAATGATTAATTCTCAGCTTTGCCTTATTTCCCCTTGTGGATTTTGCTCAATCTTACTTTTCTCTTACCTATGTTTTCCTTGCCGTCCAATTTTCCACTTTCCTCTGCCCTTCCTTTTCATCTACTCCCACCAAAACAATATCAATTTGATAATACCCTCTCTCACTTCTCACATCTCTGTATGAGCAGCAGTTGGAGGGGGATCTGGAGACGCTGGCCCTGGTCACATATTCCTCCCTGTGCCTCTCCATGCTGGCCCTCCTCCTCACGGTCCTGGTGCTCTCCTGCCTCCGAGGCCTCAAGTCCAACATCAGGAGCATCCATTCCAACACAGCGGCAGCCATGTTTTTGTCAGAGCTAGTGTTTCTGCTCGGGGTCAATCAGACGGAGCAACAGGTAGCTACTGGTGGGGGGTTGTGTGCTTGTTTTTCTGTAATGTATTTGGCTTTCTAGCCTTCTTCTTTTTCATCGCTGTTCCTCCAGTTCCCAACAGCTTTTGGCCTCATAATTGTCTCATTCTTAGACATGTCTTGCAGATTTGAAGGCTGGGCGATATGGAGAAAATCAAATATCACAATTTCTTCTTTTGGGACGTTATTGTAGGGTTGAATGTTGGTCCTTTCACAAAATACTGACACAATGAGGATTTTTATAAAGTGGATAAAGGCAAATGACAGGACACCTAGAACAGGAAAAGACAACAATTACGATTTCCAAACTCTAAGAAGATCTCTAGTCTCATTGATATATTGCCCATCCCTATTCTGTATACTGTGTAGAACATAATATATCCATCTTTCCCTGGTGCAGCTCTAAAGGATGCATCACATCGCTCCATCCTGCTCACTTTGTGCCTCTCTACATCATATGTGTTATTTGCTGCCTACTTACTCTAAGTTCTCTTACTACTATGCTCCTCTGCCCTTTTTCTCTTGTTTTCTTCCTCTCTCTTGACTCTCCTTTTTTTTTTGTTACATCACAAGTGTGTGTGTGTGTGTGTGTGTGTGTGTGTGTGTGTGTGTGTGTGTGTGTGTGTGTGTGTGTGTGTGTGTGTGTGTGTGTATAAATATGTGCTCACTCAGCATGAAATCCAATTAATGAAGCTGTATCCCCCACAAAGTCGACTGTACGGCTCTTAACAGTGAGACTGGTTACTTCTAGCTGAACAATATGTTCTGTTATTCATGTACATCATGCTTGGGAGAGCATGTTAGTGCTCGCAGCGGTCGTGTGTGTTTGTGTGCACATTTGTTTTTACATGCTTGTGCACAATTTAATTTATTTCTTTTAGTGTGTGTGTGTGTGTGTGTGTGTGTGTGTGTGTGTGTGTGTGTGTGTGTGTGTGTGTGTGTGTGTGTGGGGGGAGTGTGAAATTCATCGTCTGGCTGTGTTCCTGCCAAGGCGGCTGCTATTTCCGTGTCGTCTCTGGCTGTGTCGTTAGGAATATGTACTGAGTTTCTTTTAACCTCATCCGGGAAATACAAGTTGGTTTTCCTTAACTTAAAGATGGAAAGCGCTCAGCTGAAAAATTCCAAATCATTATTTCTAATTAAATAATATCTAATAACTATTAATATTAGGTGTCTGTCTGTATGACATAACCATTTGGTAAAACCTGTTTTGGTATACTCCTGTGTAAATTAAAAACTTCACAAATGAACTTTCGATTAAAATTAACGTAACATTTTAATTCAAATTATTGAGAAAAAAATAATGAACACAGGCTTAGACTATATCTTATCTGACAAGGGGGATAGCAATAATAGTTCATAAATGCATTTCACAGGACCGGTGGCCGACATTAAGGCCCATAATGATTTACACATACACATCTTGGTCTCAATCAACTGCATGTAAGGTGCATATAGCCTTCATTACCTCACTGATTATTACGTCATTGGTTGTAATAACCGGGGATAGATCATTGCAAGGTACGAGTTATGGAAATATAGTGTGATATGAGTCAAAAAATCACATATATGTAATTCATTAATATTATTTGTTTTTATGTATCCATTAAACCGTTGTATAACTTTGCAGTTGTTTCCTCTCCCTGTGAGCAAAACAGCTGTTCACTCCAGCTTCAGCTCCACATGCATGAATCCGAATGTAAAGCCCTGTCAGACTGACATAAATATTGCTGCAACGCAGTTTTCTACGCATTTGTTTCAACATTGCGATAGATCCAATATAGAACAACATAAACAATAGACATTTCTTTATTGTTATTAATATATCGCCCAGCCTTATTGGTTTAGTTTTTGTTTTTACTTTCGACGAGCAGCAGCGCCTCCGAAGACGATGACCTGCACTTTAAGATGTGTAGTTGCTGCAATTCAGAGCCACTTGAGTTTGAATGGCATCTTTTCTCATCTGGTTAAACAAACAAAACAGACCGAAGCCCCCAGAGTTCAAATAAACCACTTTAGACAAGCTTGAATGTGGCCTGAGGGTAATTTCTCAGAAATTATTCATGGAGAAGTTCAGCATTACTGCCAAAACAAACAGCAGCACTTCACTGACAAAAGGGATTTGGAAGTTTATCTCCTGCCCCGACAAAACGTGCTCAAATTAATTCCTGATAATCTATCAATCTAAACCGTGGCATTGGACGGACTTCAGATATTTATGTAATAGCATCTCTAAAAACTGATTTGACATCCTCTCAGCATTCGTGCATCAATGCCGTTTCATGGATGTTTCAAAAGATGATGAGAAATGAATCAATCACGGACCACGCTCTCTCCAAAATGTATGGTATAATTCATAATATGTTTTACTTACACTTGATGAAAGCTTGAAATATAAGATTTTGATTTGGAGTAAATAGTTATTTTAAGATATTTATATATATATATATATATATATATATATATATATATATATATATATATATATATACTGTTGAACACATTACCTGCAAGCGTACTTTCGTCCACCAATGATGCTTTTCGTACACATAATCATAGTTAACGCACTCTCGGGTGTTATTACTATAATTCAGCATCATAAAAACATTAATTTGCATTCATATCATTCTGTTTTGAGCATTTTCTGGAGACATTCTCTAACATGCTGCCATTAACTAACTGTTCATTAGTCACATTGGTGATTAAATCATGAGTGTCTTCATCGCAGACACCTGCTGCGTTTTATTAATGACTTGTTGGTTGCTTGCCAAGACGTCTGATCTGCACCTGTCACACAATCAATGCAGAGGTTGATATTGTGTTATTGCTTGCCGTCTTTATCTTCCTCACCTCTCCTTCCCTTCTTCTTTGTTTCATCCCTTTGCTTCTCCTCTTTTCTTTCTTTCTGTTGTCTCCATCTAAGCCCCTGCTTCCCTTGCTTTAATTATTCTCTCTCCTCCTCCAGTTCCTGTGTACGGTCGTGGCCATTCTCCTGCATTACTTCTTCATGTCCACCTTTGCCTGGATGTTCGTGGAAGGTCTTCATATCTACCGCATGCAGACTGAGCAACGCAACATCAACTATGGTGCTATGAGGTTCTACTACGCCATCGGCTGGGGCGTCCCCGCCATCATCACGGGTAAGACGCACGCGCAACATTCAACATGCACGCACACACGTAAGATCTCTGTGATATTTGTCGGGCAGTGTTGATGCATCCACGTCCTCGCTACGTTTATCCACTGCAACACGCTGTCATATACAGTATGTGCAGAGACACACATCACACACACACATTCACAATGAGTCCATGTAGATAAGGTTTCGGTGACATTTTAATATAGAGATAGCAGTACACACACACACACACACACACATACACATACAGACACAAGCAATTTCTTCCTCGACACATATGGTAAGCAAGTAATTTCTGTCTGCTGTCTCCCTCCTTCCAAACACACACATTTGCAGTTTCCACCCGGATACATGCTGTCAACTCCCCTCTATCTGTTGCTCCTTCTCTCACACACACACATACACACACACACACACACACACACACACACACCGACCGCTGTCTCACCTTGCCTCAAGAATGGATCTGTCTCCCACCACACACACACATACACACGCTGGCTCATGTCTTTTTCCTCCGGCTCAGAGGTGCGTTTTAATCTGTCTGTCCGTCTTTATTTACGCCCTCCCTGCCTCTCTTACTTTTGCAATTCAATTTAAAAATGTGTCATTCCCATGACTGTCAAATCCTTGACAGTTGTCCAAACGAGGAATTAAGACTTCACAGTTCCAACACAAATCTCCCAGCGACCCAGTATCGCAACATCATCCGTTATTTCTTCACCACATGACCAAGTGTGGTCATGTGGTGAAGAAATAACGGAATAACGGATTAATTAACTTGCCATGATTAAACCGATACTTGTGGTGTGGTTCTACGTACATTCAGGGATGTTCTCACACACATAATCCAGAAATGATGTCTTTTTTAATTTTTCTGTTTTGTCTTAAGCATTAGTCTCCTTGAAAATATAGAAGGATATTCAGCTCAGTCACAACTTGAGACAATCAGGTGTATATTTGTGATATTTAAACGCATATTAATATTGGAGTTGGATTGTAATTCATCAGAATTTCTAGTGCAAATCCGTACTGTGAACTATTCAATATTCTGAAAACGTTAAACGTCTGAAGGCACCATTGTGCATTCACAGCCACTGTTTCCAATCTACAGATTTTCTTTAACATGATGTTTAAAATTATTATTAAGAAAAATAACTACTAAAATGTGTGTGTTACGTCCTGCCGAAGCCATTCCGTTAATCTCATGTGGTCACATCCTGTACTGCCTCTCTCTTCCTGCCTGATCTGACCGTCTGGTGTCTTCGATGCAGGCCTGGCGGTGGGCCTGGACCCCGAGGGATACGGGAACCCAGACTTCTGTTGGATCTCCATCTATGACAAACTCATATGGAGCTTTGCTGGTCCTATAGCCATCGTCATACTGGTAGCTGTCCCCTGTCTGTTTGATATACTGTAGTTAATGCCGATGTACGCACACAAACCTATAATGAACCCTAACCTAACCTTTTATTGATAACGGTATTCATTTACTTTTTTCTTTCGGTCCTTCTGTTGTGCCGTTACTCCTTCTGTACTAATTAATTTATTCAGCAATTTTTTTTTTCATTCACTTATTTGTGTATTTTCTTATACTGTCTGAGCAAAAGGAACGAGAACATATTTAAACAGCATTCCATAGACTTGAATGTCTTCCCCCCTTTGATGACTATTTTGTCCACATTGATTTTGTTTTATTTAATTATCCTCATCCCTGATATTGCTAACAGCAGCATTGGATGAGCTGGAATGCCTTAACAACTTTGCCTTACCGTTCGTATTGATTTCCCTTTATCCAGATGAACGGAGGGATTTTCATGATTGTAGCCAAGATGTCCTGCAAGCCGTCTCAGAAGGAGACTAAGAAGCTCCCTGTCATGTGAGTACCCGCTCACTCTGGTTCAATGGCTTTTCTCACTTTCTAAAAGGGACTTTGTTGGCGTTTTTTCATCATGGTATGCAAACGTGTATGAAGATGGTACTGTATGAAGGATAGGAAGCCTTAAGAAGGATAGGAAGCCTTAAGAAATAAAAAATGTAAGCACTATACAACATACATTACAAAAAACTGCTAACAACATCAACAAATTGCTGCTTAAATTTTCCAACTGTGTGACTTTTTATCAAAAGAAATTGCATTACAAAACGGTTGTGTATGTAGTTTTGTAAATGGTTTGTGACTGGTGAACTAACAGGAAGCAGAGGGGAACACATCTGTCTCACTCAGTCAATGCTGATCTGATAAACAATGATCATGTCAGGTCTTGTTATTGATCAGATCACCTGCGCATGAACGAGAGAAGGAAACAACATTCATCCTACGGGTTCTTTACAACGCCTTTTTACTGCTGGTTCTTGCTACTTTTATTTTTTCTGTCTCTAAATGTCTTTATTATCCTAGTCATCAATAATTAACTAATTAGTTTTCTAACCAGCAGGGAAATAAAACAAAGTAATCGAAGTTATTATAAACATGTGCTGGTGCCACTCAAAGCTTCACCACGTCATTATCTTGTGCATCCAAGTTGTACGCGTAAAGATGCAAAAGGTAGATGTTGTCTGTCTCGTGTCTTGTCAGACCTTCTGACCTCTGTGTTTCTCTCTCCAGTGCGACCATTCGCAATGCCTTCCTGCTGTTACTGGTGGCCACCTCCTGCTGGCTGTGTGGTCTGATGGCAGTGAACAACAGCATCCTGGCGTTCTACTACATATTCGATGTCCTCTGCCTCGTGCAGGTATGAACAAAGTGTATGTTTATGTATCGAAATGTCGGTTCAGATTCGCCTTCCGTCCAGTTCCTTACAGCTTTTACATTTGTGCATCAAAATTACTGGTCAAATAATAGTTTTTGTCTTATTGCTGGGATGAAAAGAAGAACACAATGGTGCTTGTCCAAAGGAAAAGACATCGTGAAAAGTCTGCGAGGATCTTGTGGATTAGCGCCTTAAACTTTAACCGTGTCCTTCCTCCGCTCTCTCTCCCAGGGTTTGTCGGTGATGCTGGTCTTCACTGTGTTCAACTCGGAGGTTAAGGAGGCCTGGAGCGTAGCCTGTTTGGGTAAGAAGAGCCCCGGAGAAGACCAACCAAGACCACCTCAGAACAACGTGAGTTACACATGAAGCTGCAGTTTTGCTGCAAAAAGTTGATATGTTGTCTGATATCTTGGTTTGAATTGACATTACTATGCAATCATTTGCACAGCTCATTGTGTAAATATAGATTTAAAGATTTTTTCTGATGATTTATACAAGCTATAATATCATGATGTGATAACGATAACTTGCAGGGTGAAGCTGTAACTGCATGATCCCGAAGCCTTTCACTAGGTTTTATTCTGTTCTACAGTATTGTCTCTCCTCGATGCATTCTCACTGTGTCCATTACTCGACCAGCACAAATGCCCTCCTGCCTTTCATTTCTCCTTCCCTCTATCCACCCATCCATCGTTCCTGTCGTCCTCGTCCTCCTCTCATTCTGCCTTCAGGGTTTGTCACTGACCCAGATAGAACAATATACTGACCGGTGGGGGTCTGCTTACTCTTAAGTCCACTTCTACAAAGTGTGTGTGTGTGTGTGTGTGTGTGTGTGTGTGTGTGTGTGTGTGTGTGTGTGTGTGTGTGTGTGTGTGTGTGTGTGTCCCTGTCCTGTCTTCACTCTCTCTTCCATCTCCTCGTATGTGTGTTTTAGCTCACTGCACTCGCTTTTCTTAAGTCTCTCTCATTATCTCTACTGTGTGTGTGTGTGTGTGTGTGTGTGTGTGTGTGTGTGTGTGTGTGTGTGTGTGTGTGTGTGTGTGTGTGTGTGTGTGTGTGTGTGTGTGTGTGAGAAGGTGTGTTAGTATATACGTAGTTCATTTCACCCTTTTAACCCCCATTTCCTCTGAGAGCTCTTCCTCTCCATCACTGAGACATGTGGGTCAAAAATAACTGATCCTTTCCAAAAGTATTATAAGACACAAATGACCACCTATTCACTCGTTTCAGACTCGACTGCTGCTGTGTGATGCGTTATTTATGACCACGGTGGCCTATTACAGTATGGAAAGCTGAAATCTTGACCCATTTCCAGTCTAGTAGCTTCTGCTCCATTAGCTTAGCCTCCTTTTTTTCTTTTTCTTTCCGGTCAGCATTCAGTCATGATAATAGTTCCCACAATTCCCGGGGCACCATAGTAAAATATCACGGACGGCTGCTTTTGAATGCTAACTAAAAGAAAGATGTCTTGACACTAGGGTTCTTAAATTGTAGCCACCTATAATAGTACTCAGTGATATGGATAGAAAATATCAGTATCAGAAAGAAGTCCTTAATTATGATAACATAACGGATGCTAGAGGCGCACAGCGTAGCTTATAATGAGAGTAGCATTTTGACTCGATACATGACAGTATGTGATGTAACTACAGATTATTCAGTGCATTTATTTGTCATTAAAAGCTATGTGTTGTACCAATCAGTGTCATGGTTAAAGTAACTCTCTCAACCTTGTGGTGTGTGTTTGTGTGTGTTCAGGCTCAGAACCCCTATCACAATGCATCTCTGTTGGAGCAGAGTGGGCTGCACCGCATCACCCTGGGGAACTCCACCATCTCCTCCGTCAGCTCCGCCAGGTATATACATTTACAAAGGAAACAAAAACAACAACTTTCCCCAACAAACTGGAAATCAATTTGAAAGGAAAACTTCCACCCCCATTGCTTGTAGATTAGGAATGGCATAATTCTTCCTCTAGTTCAAGAGAAAATTATTTAATACCCACAATGTACAAGTGATAAATTCAAATATGAATTTGAGTTTGACTGATTCTCTGAAGGATTTGAGAGAGAGATGCTTTAGGCAGGACATTCCCTCGCTAACAAAAACCCTGTCGTGCATTTTGTGGGTCAGTGGGGTAAAGATGAAGAAGATTGGATGGAACAATGTACTGTAGTGTATGTAGAGCAAAACTAATGTACTCTGAGAGGGGCTGTTGGTGTGTTTATGGCTGAGTGAGTATGTGTGTGCGTACAGTACATACTTTACATGTGTGTGTGGATGCCCTCTATTTTTTTTATTTGTACTGGCCTGCGTGACTGCATGTACAATATACATGGTTGTGTGTGTGTGTGTGTGTGTGTGTGTGTGTGTGTGTGTGTGTGTGTGTGTGTGTATGTTCTCACTTCTCCCCTCTTTCCCTGCCAGAGAAAATCTCTTAGCTCGGCAGACGCTGGAACAAAACATTGTCCAGACCGGAGCGACGGACCTGGATGTCGCCATGTTCCACAGAGACAGAGGTGAATGCACAAACACGACCATGGACACAAACACACACTCTCAACAAGCAGCAGTGACACATTCTCCATTTCTTCACCCGTGTTTGTCTTTTTTTCTTTCTCATCACTCTCTCTCCCCTTCCATATACATTTAAAGGTTAAGCTCACATCACAATGGAGAATATCAACCTGTCAACGCCTTTTCTCCTTCCTCTTTGTTCTTTTTCTCCTTCCCTCCTCTCACTTGTTTCCTCTCTCCTTCTTCTCCCAGGTGAGGATTCAGACTCAGACTCAGACCTCTCCATGGAGGAGGAGCGAAGTCTTTCCATCCCTTCCTCTGAGAGCGAGGACAACGTCAGACTCCGTGGGCGCATCCAGCGGCGATTCAAACGCTCCAATCATAGCGAGCGTCTGCTCACAGAGCCCGCCCACAATGGTACCAAAGGTAGACGAGCGCTTAAGCAAACGATTCATCTAAAATGTTCACTTGTTTCTGCTTTGTAAGGCATTTCTTCTCACAGTATTGTCAAGTGTCTTGCTCAAGGACACTTGGTTTATTGATTAATCAAGGATTAGGGTTCGAGGGTTTTTTATGAAGTATTCCCCCATCTATCATCTCTACCTGCTTAACCTGTGCAGGGTCGCGGGGGCTGGAGTGTTTCCAGTCTTACTTCAGGTGAAAAGCAGAATTCACCATGGACAGGTTGCCAGTCTATTACAGGAATAACACATTTAGACTCAAAAACACGGCTTCACTGTCATTAAAAGTCTCCAGTTAACCAGGCCTACATGCCTCGGGCTGCTGGACGAAACGCACACAAGTATGGCTGAACACAGACAGACTCCCTGCCAGCCAGCAGAGTCAAACGATTTAGGACCCTGTTTCGAAAGCAGTCCGCTCTTTTATCTCAAACAAACAAAATGTGTGACACAAAAACATACACAACACACATGCAGCAAGAGAAAATGTCAGCACTGGTAGTCATGCATAACACATGAGTTGATGCACTTCAAAGTATGTGATATGAATGCCATGCATATACATTGCTCGGTGAAAGGTTTCACTGAAGAAAAGGCCAGATGTGCAAATCGAGAAATCCATACAAGTAATCAATTCTTAGTTTAATTGGCCATCTGGATCAATGAGCTCTATTCAGAGTAAAAGATATGAACGGATCGAGGAGGACAGGATCCAGATGGCCAGTACAGTCCAATCAATGCATCAGTGCAGTCGAACTGAAGGCTCAGAGCCTTTTTACTGAAGGTCACAGTTTAAAGATGGCAGCCTATTCGTTGTGACAAAGCATTAAACCCCTGATCGATTCAGCTGAGCAGTCGACTGGCCAGTGTGAGAGGACGGTGCAAGCTGAGCAGCACTGAGTAAGTGGTCCATGGACAGCTGAAAAACCTGAATTAAAAATCCCAGAATATTAAAAAAAAAAAAGAATATTGAAACAATAAAATGATTTGTATTTACCTTTTCGTTATTGCATTGTTTAAAACATGTTGGAGAGAGTTAAAAAGCCGAACTGGATTCTAACGATTAGGACAATGTGTGGTTGTCAAAGTAAGCTCTGAATATCAATGTTCCAGCGACGTCATGTGTTTCTTAGCTGGAAGGAATAATGATCATTACATTTCTTGATAGGAACAAACTATTTCATGAGTAACCTGAAAGTGTTTGTTCTTTTTGTGTGTTCCAGATCTGGATGGCAATGACCTTCTGTCCTACTGGCCGGCATTGGAGGAGTGCGAGACGCATAGCCTTCAGAAGTGGGGCTCAGAGCGCCCCCTGGGGGGCGATTACAGCAAGGACGCTGCCAACAACAACCAGACGGACGCGGCGCTGACTAGTGGGGACGAGAGCGGCCTCACCCAGCCAAACAGGCACCGCAAGGGTGAGAGAGACACAAACATACAAGATAACGGCTCACCCACGTTTTGGATTTGCTTTCAACTGGGCGTGGTCCCAAATAGTCGCCAATTTTTACTCTAATCGCCGTGGTGCGAGTAAGTGTAGTCATAAAACAGAGGATCATTTACAGTTATATATGTATTAATCAGAGCACTCACATAAGAGTGAAACACTATGAGAGCCCTGGATATATTTTAGATTTTTGAATAATTGTCTAAATTCATGATGGGGGAGGCGCGTGGACGCAGCTGTTACAGCGGCTTGTGTCTCTCCCCCGTTGACCGTCCCTTTGCTTTCCTGTTGCTCCTTTCTGTCTGTGCATAGATCCAATAAGGAAAATGTACAACCACAAAAAGCAAGCAAGATAAAAGTCTGTGTCTACTGATGTTCGCTCCGTGCCAGTACTACACACACACCCTAAAACCTACAGTGCTGTCTATTTTTCTGAAACAACAGCTAAGCGATAGTAACATGTATCTAAGTATAATATTGTACAATCATGTTGTTGTTTTTTGCTATTTTGTATAGATACATAAAGCTTAAACTCTGGGGCAACTGATTCAATGATCAGTCCACTGTAGGCAAGACTAAACCAATCAGAATTGACTATTGGCAATTCTCAGTCGTGGCACTCCTGCTTTTAATACTCCAATCTTTGGTTTGTCCTTCCCTTATGTATAATGCATAAAAGCATGGCCCATAAATGAAATGTTAATTAAGATAATGACACATGTATATTGAATATAAAACATACCACCATGAAGTTAGATAATAAACCAACAGAATGTACAATGTACAACATTCTGAAACAATGTATTTAACATTGATTTACAGACTTGTACCAATAAGAAATTGAGTTTTGGGATTTGTTTCTCTCTGTTGTTGCTTTAAATATTTACTTGTACATAAGTCATGTGATTGATACTTTGCATATTTAATTGATTATTTTTTTGCCGGGCATCTATATATATAGATCTATATATAGATGCATAGTCTAGCCTGTATGCTATATATTAATGTCTTCATCGTATTGTTTGACAAAAACCTCTGGACATCCTGTTTGACTGGTCATCAGGATGAAAAAGGCCCTTTTGCCAGGAGGGAGATGGAGGAGATGTCAGCTGTTTGAGCGGAATCAGCAAAGCATACCTTAAAACGAAGCTCAATCACTGACACCTTATCTGCTGTTTGTGCAGTTTGTCTGTTAATCATTTTAATTATTCCAGTACACCAAGCAGTGCTGGATCACATGATCTGAAGAGTCCACAAATATTGCATTTTTGCCTTGAGTCAGAGCCATATTCAATGCACCATGATTTCCACTCCGATCACCTCATGTGCATGTCATGCAGAAATGATTTACCCCCACAACACACTGCAGAGCTGGAGTCAGCTGATGTACAGAATGACTGAAACCACACTGGGATTACCTGTAGCTTCAGTGTAAATCTGGCCCTAAAAGCAAGAGTTGCACTTTAGTATGCACAGGACAGTGTGTACTGTATCCTCAGAATACATACATTTATAATTGGCTTCCGCACGCATAGACACAAAGGTGCACCACACATGCAAAGACACACTGAGAGTAAGTGAGGAGGAGAAATACAGTCAAATATAAATCACTAATAACCTAAAAGCATAGGTGACATTTTAGTGAACCTATTAATAGACAACGCACATGAACAGCTATTTTCCTGTCTCAGGTATCCTGAAGAATCGTATCGGCTGTCCCCCAGCACTCCAGGGTATTTCCACCGTGGGCCGCGTCCCCAGTGAGCTCAACTGGTACCGGACCTCGACTCTGGGCCACCGGGGAGTTCCCGCAGCCTCGTACGGTCGCATGTGCTCCGCTACAGCGGGTGCCACTGGAGGTTCCGGCTCTCTCTCTCAACCTGCTTCCCGCTACTCCTCCAGGGAACACCTGGACTCGCTGTCCCGGAGGCAGTTGTCCAGGGACCCACTAGGGAGGCAGACAGTTGGGGGGTCGAGGGACCGACTGGACTCCCGGGGTTCCAGGGAGAACCTGGATCTCCTACCCAGGAGGAGAGAGCTGGGGCAGGGAGGAGGGCTAGCGGGACTGGGACTGGATCACCAGCGAGTCTCATCATCCAGGGAGAACTTGACAGGATCCAGGGACAGACTGGACAACCACCATGCAGGTAGCCTCCACGCCTCGAGGGAGGACTTGAGTGGAAACGGGGGAGCGGTCGGAGTGGGAATTGAGGGATACCTTAGCGGATCGAGGTCGCAGCTGAACTCGCTAACTCGGCGGCAGGCCTCATCCCGGGAGAACCTCGGGGGGGCGCTGATGAGCAGCAGGTCAAGGGAGCAGCTGGAGCCCAACGGAGGCGGAGCCCAGGCCCAGCCGTGTCGGGAGTGGCTCCGTACTCTGCCTCCCCGCCAGCCCTCACACCCCGACCAGCCTCCCTCCTCCTCCCCTCCTCCCCCTATCTCTGAGGAGCCCCAGCAAGACCCAGCTCACGTCAGAGGACGACTGGACTCGGCACCTCCGTGTAGGTACCCCGGTCAGACTGTCCCCCAGGTCGCAGGTTCAAATCCAAACCCTCTGGGTCGACAGCCGTCGAGTGAACACCTGGATATTCTGTCCTCCATCCTGGCATCCTTCAGTTCCTCCGTCCTCACTCCTCCCGCTGCCTCGAACCCTGGGCCTAATGGCTCCGCCCACGGGCCCTCCCCGTCCCAGTCAGCCACCTCCCACAGCATATCTGAAGTCTCCCCCGACTCTGAGTAAGTCCTTCTGTGTTTATAAATCATCTTCCACTAACCCTCTCCTGTCCCTTTTCTATTTTATGTCTTGTGCTTCGTCTTCAACTCCTCATTGTCTTTGATCCCGTGTAAACACACTTTTTGGCTTTTACTTTCCTGCACCACCTCCTCCCTTTTCTGTCCCCCTGACTGATTTCTTCTTCCTCAGCAGTTCCATAGGGATCATGTCCACTATTCAACTCTTCTTTTCACCTCTCATAGTGTTCCTTTCCTGTTTTTTCCATCTTTTTAGCTCAACTTTACTCAGCTCCCTCTGCTCCATTTCCTACTTTTTAGCTTCTTCTCGTTCTGTTTTGTTCTGTCTCTCTTTGTCCTTTTGCCTCTAACAGCTCATTTCCATGTTGCTCCTGTATTGTTTTGACTGTATGTTGTCGTCAGTATGTAAAAGTAAAATTACAATCAGTATAGAAGTTCCTGTCTAAACTTATTGATGACTCATTTTCCTTTCCTCCACCTCAGAGCCAACAGAAGTGAAGGACAGTCTTGATGGCAGCCTCCATATCCCTTTATGCATTGCTTGGAAAACCAGGGACAAGTTCAAAGGTCATGGATGTCCTGAACCACTGGGGCACGCTGGGACGTCTGGAGCCTAGAAACAAACTTGGGTGAGAGGAGACAGAGTTGGAGAGAAAGTGAGGCAGAGAGCGTCCATGAGGATAAAAGAGGGCTCGTAGTCAGTTTGTACTGTATAAATTACATTTTGTTCAAGTCCCACTGCCTACAATGATCTTTGACTTTTCTTTGAACGATGACTCAACCACCTCTACTACCTAAAAACTGTTAAAGAAAAACAGAAACTCCTCAGATTTCAAAAGTCAAGTCAACTTGATCCAGACGACGTCAGTCTAAAAGAAGAAGAAAAAGAAAAGACTGTAAATAACATTTTTATACATTTTGTATCTTTTTCATTGGAGATGAAGAAGAAATCTTTTGTGACGTTTTCTTTTTGTTGGTTTTTTAAAATGATTGTGTCCGTGTGAGGTTGTGAGTGAGGTTGGAGCGTGTGCGGTCTTGTTCGTTGCTGAGGAAGACATTTTCCTCAGAAACCTTTCCTCACACTCATCAACTCTGTGTATAGCGACGACAGGGGTCCGGCAATAGTGTCTGATGAGATTATTAAAACCGCGACACGTGGTTGAAGGGGAAAATATCAAAGTGGCGAGAAGTGATTGTAAATAGAGGGAAGGGGTTATTATAGTAGAAGAGATGTGATGGAAGAACTGGATTGTGAAGAGAAAGATGGCCAACGTGAAGCTATAGCACCACATGAAGGTTCAGAGTCGGTGGTTCCTCTGTCAACGCATCGGCTCTTTCAGGAGATTGAGCCGTTTTGTGATCCACTGTATATGAATGTGACCCCGTCCTCTGTCTGTGTATCTGTGTGCCTGGTGCTGTCTGAACCAGACCATATCAGTCGATTGATATTCCGGAGATCTGGCGGGTGACGGTAGATATCGGCTCCTCTGTATGAGGCTTTATTCTGTAACAACCATTTCAAGACCCTTAAGGTGTTTTGCTCTTTGATGCATTAAGACTCGACCTGCCTCAAGGTACGCCACGGGAGCCGCCAAATCTCTCTCCGGCAGCATCCAGGAGACTCGTCTAAAAAAAAAAGCTTCTCATGCAGAAGTTCTGTGCAAATCCAAGCCAAAGGGACAGCTGCTTAAAATCAGTATGATAATGTTGTTGTTCTCCAGTTTTTTTTTTTATGAAAATGACTTGTGCAGTCTGTGAAACCTCCAGATGTGATTCACAGTCTGGTTTCAATTGTGATTCGTATTATTTTTACCCATGATTGTGCCATGGAGACAATTAGGCCCGAGATCTTTGCTACACCATACAACCCACTGTGGTTGGCATTTTATTTGGCTGCATACTGTGCCGGCGGGTGTGGGGAGAGGGAGGGCGGATCAGGGGGAGGGCAGTGTGAGTCACACTCAGATATCCAACATTGTGTACCAGAATATATTAGCTCATGTCTGTAGCACATGAATCCCATGCCAGATTTGTTTCTTTTTTTTGTATTGCTTGGCAAAACACAGTTGCTCTGGGATTACTTCAGGATATCTTTTATACCTGAGAAATTTCCCCCGACTTTTGCTAATGGGCTCAAAAACATCCAACCTGAGCTGTCGTTGACAGAGAGGTTCACACCAGAACACGTTAATGCAGATCTGCTCTCATTGTTTATGCTGCTGTATAAAAGACGAGGTCCCTCGCAAGATCCGGCGTACCTTCCGCTGCACCGTACCGGTTCGCTGAGGAGGGATGTCAGCTGTGTCGGCTCTAAAAGCCTCTAAGTGGTTTTTCGAGACGCGGCTCTCCCTCAGCAACGTCTCCTTTCTCGCAGCTGTCGGAGCGAGCACTGATGTCAGGCCTCGAGCTAACGACACACAGGCGTTTGTAAGCACCGGAGACGGGAAGGCCGTGTCCACCAGCCTGCAGGGATCAGTGGAGTGTGGCTAACTTGACTGTTTTTGTAATGAAAAAGAAAATTAAGTGGTTGGTGAATATCTGAAGGTAAAATGAGGTTTCTGCATTGCCAAAATGAGTTGTCTGCATGTCCTCGAGCAGAAAGCACTGTGACATTCAATACAATACAATACAATACAAAAAAAACAGAAGAAAAAAAAAGAACACACAAAGTTGGCATAAGAATAAATCATGAGGTACAAACTAAGACACGGTTGGAACAGATTGAGTCAGAAACTGTGACAAGATGTACCTACAGGAAGAGGAGGAGGAGGAGGAGGAGGAAGAGGAGGAGGAGGAAGAGGAGGAGGAGGAGGAGAAGGAGGAGGGCGTGGACGTTACTCATCTAAACAATGCAGATAGTGGGGCTATACACACACACACACCTCGCAAATGCATATCTCCCTGTTCCGACTGCTGCTCTGTCGCCCCATGTACCTCTGACATGACAAGTCAACCTATTATTACAGTAGTATTTGCCAAAAAGTGCTCCTGCAGAGGAACACTGCCCACTATTTCTCCTCACTCTTTTCATTCAGCTGCTCCGTTTACCTATTTCTCCATTTACTTATCACAGATCCATTTGTTATCTTCAACTGACAGTACCTTTAACTTGTACAGACATGAGATTTATTTTATTTATCGATAATTTATTGACATTGTATTGATTATTTATATTGTCATTTTGTATGAGGTTGATTTTTATTTATTTTTTGTTGGGTCCAAATGTTCCCCTTTTTTCTGTTTCTTATGATCCGAGTCTCTCACTGCAACACATTCACAGATGAAGGACAAGAAGAGATGAGAATATGAAGATGAACATGAGCTTTGATTTTCAGCATTTATTTTTGGTTTCTTTAATCGAATCATGGGCTTAAAATTTGGGAAATAAATGTAAATCCTATTTCGGTGCATTTGTCCTCCCCAGAGAGAAAGTCATCATATCAAAAGCAAACCTTTTCTTCCCTGCTCATAGTAATAGCTGTTTGAAGCTTCACATGCAGCTTCAGGTCAATCTGGTCCGGA
Source organism: Taurulus bubalis (assembly GCF_910589615.1). NCBI lineage: Eukaryota > Metazoa > Chordata > Actinopteri > Perciformes > Cottidae > Taurulus > Taurulus bubalis. The sequence continues at coordinate 19,560,325 of NC_136599.1, read as the reverse complement.
CCAACACTTGGGGACACAAACGATGGAGTTAAAAACTAAATTGTGGCGTGCTCTAAAGAAAAGAAGAAAAAAGTGACGGAAAGAAAGAAACAGAGTGAGATATCATCGGGCAGAGGAAGAGGAGGGATGGGAGATTGTCTTTGTTGGCTTGTGTGTTCATTATGGGATGCCTTCTATCCCGCCGTCGGCAAGGGGACGGCGGCATGGAAACAGCTGTTCCCCTGTTACCGCGGAAACAAGAGAAATGTTGGACATTAAAAAAAAAAAAAAACGTATTCCTACTCGGCTGTGTCTATATTTATTGTGTGTGTGTGTGTGTGTGTGTGTGTGTGTGTGTGTGTGTGTGTGTGTGTGTGTGTGTGTGTGTGTGTGTGTGTGTGTGTGTGTGCGCGCGCGCGCGTGCTGTTTCATATTCATGAGGGAACATCCTGACAGGGACACGCTTTCCTGGAAGACTCTCTGACTTGTGTTGACTCTCAAAGTGTCCCGTCACATTCGGAGACGTTCAGCTGCCACCCTGACTGCCAGCAAAAACAGAAGCACCCAGCTGTCACAGAATATAACCAGCCCCCAAATGTATTTGTTCATTTCCACCTGCAGGGTCTGAAACAGAACCTGATCGGTGCTGCTGCTAAGATTAGTAGAATTTAGGTCCATGAGACATGTTTATATTTGTGGAAAGACGAACTAGATACAAACTAGATGCTTGCTTTAACACGTACAGATGGTGACAAGGGGACATTTAGTTTATTCACTTTCATGCCGAGAGTTAGATGACAAGATCAGTACCACTTGTCTCTGAGGTGAACCAGGAGGCTGTTAGCTTAGCTTAGCATAATGACTGGAGGCAGGAGGAACTATCAGCAGAGGCTGTAATAGCAGCGTAATAATGGTGCGTGGGCCACAAACTGTACTCTTGGCCATGAAGAGTATGTTTCTTTTCTTTGATTCGTCACCTGTCTGTAGTCAACTCCAACTTTGAGCCAAATACAAATTTATTTATAAAGCAAAGACTACAGTTGAAGCGTACATACTCATGTTGGCATGCAAAAGAAGCCGTGCAGATAAAAAATCATGATTAAAGATTGTCCGTTTCATTTCTACACCTAGAGTAATTAGATGTAATCTCAATACATTCTTTAAAATTACGTACAATCTCCCCGGAAATGGGCTATGACCTTTACAGACACCATCAACCTTAAAAACCAATGAACATCTCATTTTGAATACTGAAGACCCGCTGATGAAATGACAGATAAAACAAAACGGTTACATTGTGATTTTTATCTCAACCCCTACGTGATGTGCAAAGTATTCAGTATTCATAGCATTTCTTGTGTTAGTACCACATCTTGAATGAAGTGTTGTCCTGAACCGGTTTGGTTTGCGTTGCAGAGGGATCGTTTGGCAGTTTGACCATTTGGAATAATGTAATGTCCTTCAAACAGCTACATTTGTACTTTTGAGTTGTCTGCTAACCGAGTAATAAGTAATGTCACTTGTGCTTTCAACCGCAACCAAATCAGAGAAGTCTTACGCAGGCGAAGGTAATGTCCCTCTTTGTGTAAGAACGGCCGATTCAAAGCAACGGAGAATCCTCCTTTTGCATTCAAATACGAGACGATGTGTAAAAAGAGTGTGGCACACAGACTAGAGAATCCAAGAACTAACACAAGGTGCGACAGTTGGAGCAGTTCATCCAGACGGTCCAAACGTCTTCGCCTCTTCGTCGCTGCTGCTGGAGGAGGACGGCGGCACGTCCTCGCCCATCTTCTTTAGCTTGGCTCTATAGTAGGTCTTCTTCATGCGGAAGGCCTTCTCCTTCTGCCGCGCCGCTCGCCTCTTCTCCCTCACCAGCTCCTGCTCCCACGCCAGGACCTTCATCCGGTTCTCCCACTCCAGGATCTTCATCTGCTGCTGCTGCTCCAGAGCGTCCGCCCTCTGCTGGTGCTCCTGTCTCGACAGGTCTACGGGGTCTGCGGGGTCGAGCTGAGACGAGCGGCGGGTCGATCCCTCCACCTCGCCGCCCGCCGCCGGGTGCAGACGCTGGCTGATGACCTGGGAGGTGCCTGAGAGGTCAGAGGTCAAAAGAAAAGAAGGTCAGTGTCGTAAACCCTGTTTTTGGTCCAACACCTAGTGCTGAATGCATTTAGCAGTTTCCAAACAACACACCGCTGGTATCTCAGAGGGTGTTTAAACCGCGGGAGCTTTCACACATAAACATATTCATTCAAAGGTCACCGGTATTTGCCAGTGGAAAGTTCACTGAGCAAGTGTCTCGAGGCAACTAATGCTGTGGCAGCTGGCGGGGCTTTATCGACCTGGGACTCTCAAGTAGGCGGTGGGAAAGGTCACTTCCTGGAGCTCTGCAGCATTGTGGGAGGCGGAGTTTGGAGCAGGGCTGGACCAGTCGCTGGACCAGTCGCTGCTCGTTAGTCTGTCCAAGGGGTCCCGCAGGAGACAGAGGGCCACGTGCTCCTTGCTGTCCTCAGTCTGAGGCGGAGAGAACAAAGTGTTTGTTTGAGTCAGTGGTTCCCATAGGTGAAGGACCCCCATGCAATTAAACAAATTAGTCCACGGACCCCAATCGGATAACCTTTTCCCAGGATCCCTCCTCCCAATCTGATAGGAATTTAGTTTCTAGATGTTTTGTCACAGACAGCAATATAATATTTACCTGCTTCACGCTGCCGTTCGTCTGTACAGCGGAATTTATCGGCATCATATTGTCTGCTGAGAAGAGAAAAGAACAAAAAAGACTGCAGGTAAATGTATTTCAGGAAAATAAGCAGAGAGCGCCTCCCTCTGGTGAGTGCAAGAAAATCCCCTTCACACATAACACGCGTACAAAGCAATAAACGTTGCAGCATCATCACATGTATTGATTGTTTTAATTTGTATGGATCATACCAAGTAATGAAGCATGATGGCAAATGGACAGACATTAATCTATTTAGGGATTTGAATCAAAAGTCAACAAAGTTAGCCTCAAATTAACTGAGTGCTGTTGTGGCACTTCTAACGCGATAACATTTCAACATTAAATTCGAGGATCATTAAATCAGTTTCCAGGTGGAATTCCTTTTACGTGTAACTGTTTACGAGCTGATGCTTTGGGGCAGCAGGAGTCTTTAAAACGGAGGATTTGTTTCAACCTCACTGAAGTGTCCAACGAAATTATTAACACAACAAAAAACTAAATCAGTGCTGCGTTTTGGATTCTGATCTCACTCACGATACTCTCACTAGATGGCAAGAGACACAAGGAAGTCAAAATGTTCTGTGAGAGATCAGGAAAGTACACAAAGAACAACTAAACTACAGATTGTAGAAGCTGGAAAAGTTTATTTCACGAATGATCATGAAATAGCCCAAAATACTTTGGGAATTAGAAACAAAAAGAAGAGCAACACATTTGTTAATTTAGGATAATGCAAAGGCAGATTTGTATTTATTTAGAAAACAAAACAAAAAAAGAGCCGGCAGTCTTAAGACTCTGGAAACATTTGAGGAGCTCTTAAAAGGTCAGTTCACCCAAATGTCATAGCTAGATGCAAATGTTCAGGTCTGAGAAAATGCCCCAAATTGGTCGTTGAACCTACAACATATCGTACAGGGGTTTGATGTGGGTGTTTTTGTAAAGTGTAATAACTGAACTGTTCAATTGGGAAACAACATTAAAGTAAATGTTACACCAGAATTGTTAATTGAGACATTTTATCCACAATAATGGTATTTAATAGGTTTTAAGAAACATTTTACTGAAAAATACCTGAATTACATCACAGCTAGAGCTGCAAAGATTAATTGATTCATTGTCAACTAAATTACAGGCAACTATTTTCATAATCGATTAATCGGCTCGAGTGAAGTCAAAATGCAGTGATCTCAGCTTCTGAGACGTCTTTACTCCTTTAGGACAGTAAACTCTGAGTTGTGGACAAAACAAGACATGTGATGACGTCATCTTGGGCTCTGATCGATTGTTTCAACAGTTCATTGACTAAACGACTAATTCATGATTAAATTTTTTTTTTTAAGTATAAAATGACTATTACATAAAAGTGAAAAACCGCTCTGTGCTGCTGATGAACCAACAGATGTTCAACCACAGCAGCTCCTTGGCTCCACTGCAGAGACGTGTTGACTATTGTTTGCAAAGCTCTCATGGTCCAGCCTACGAATCATGAGGAAGTTTAGGAAAACCATGCGAGATTATGACGGATTACAATCCCGGAAGCAAATCCCTCTGCCTCCTACAAACACAGACAGAATACACGCCCCGAGGGGAAAGCTGTGGTTGATGACCTGGAACAGATGTTTCTGCACGCGACGTGTACACTGTTGTTGCAGCCAAATACAGACAGACAGACAGACAGACAGACAGACACACACACTCCCACCACCAACAACCAACAACAACAACAACACTGCAACACCACAACCCGCAATGCAACCCGCTGAGCGAACAGTGATCGGTCCCTGTCGCCAACAGCCCCCCGTACCTTCCCTCATCTTGCGGACCGCCGCTTTGTGGCCAGCTCCCCCTGCGTGGCTCGTGAGAGCAGCCTCGCCCATGGTCTGAACTTTGATGGATTTACAACAGGCCGTGCATCGGGCGGAGTGAATGTCCTGGAGCTCCTTCACCAACCAGTCCTTGTAAATCACCTTCGAGAGCCAGGACTCCTGGAATTTACATTTCCCAGGCATGTTAGCGCTGAAAGTGAGCCGGACAGCTACCTTGAGGTTAGGGGCCTCTTCCGCTGTCTCCTGCTGCGTTCAGGGGCTCCTCGGAATAGCCAGTAGCTGTCCGCGTCGTTGCGCATATTAATTGATATTACTCCATGTATTGTTGACATAGCGATAGTAAGAATCTGTGTGTGTACTTCATGTGACTGCATGTGATGTTCCCGGATCTGAAATAACTGAAAGTATCACAAAGAAAGTACAGAAACAGCACAAGTGTGTCTCTGCTGGTGTAGTGAAGCCAAAACAAGCAAGTATTTATCTGTGTCAATACGTGTCAACGAAATTTAAAGAAAGGGACAACGAAAGAATAAATAGCATATCAGAGCAACAATATCTTTGACTCACTAAACAACTTAGTTTTCCAGAAAACACCTAAGGGCAGCACAACGCAATGGGCTCGGTCACATGTGTCGCTTTCTCCAATAGAAATACGACTAAGCCTCTCGTCCAACCAATCAGCGTTCAGAAAGCCAGCAGTGTGTTCTGATTGGTTTAAATGCGACACGGAAGGAAGAACGAACAGGGACACATGGGTACTAACTAGAGCGCTAATAAATATGTTTTAATGCAGATTTGAGGCACGTTTATTTTCCGTTTGAGGGTCTTTGTAAGTGAATTAAGTAGCGGCACATAATTCACTTACATTTATTCATACACACCTAATAACACAATGAGTGTTCTTGCTGTTAGCTTGTTTTGCTAATTTGGAAGGCTAATAGTGAATCAATATAGACTATTTTTTTAACATTCACATATTTAAAATGCCGGTCAGCCATCTTCTCTAACCATCGTCTTTAACAAGTGTAATGTGTCACTGTAAATGTTTCAGACACCTTTGATGATGTGTATCTGATGGAAGTTATTGATCATCAAAGGATGGAGACAGCAGCCCTTGTGGCTCCAGTCACAGCTCTGGAGTTCCTTCAGGATGCTTTTCTACTGACAGGTAGGAAGCAGTGCTGGAAGTCAATATAGACATGATATGAATGTGTTATGCACAAATATGGATGGAAGAAACATTTTCTGACTATGATCCATAATTATGCATGTTTGAGCTATTCTTCTCCATGGGTCGAACAGTTTAAATGTGGCCATATGTTTTAAGCCTAATGTTGGGGAGTATGCCACTTATTTTTTCTGCTTATTTTGAAAGTGGACTAAACACTGTGAGGGATCACACAACCCACATTCTTCTCTTACCCTGTCCTGACAGGTGAGGGTCCAGTCTTGACGGTGTTCAATATCCATCCTCTCCCCGAAATCCGTGCCTCGCTGAGTGTTCTCCATCAGTACAGAATCCATGGGATACGGCCTCGCAGTCTGAAGGCTGTCCCAGCACAGAGATCTGTGAAGAGAGATGGTTAGCAAAAGCAGATGTTTGTTTTCACTGTGTCCAGGGAGAGCTATGTACAAACTTGACCAGCTAATTTGAGTGAAATTAGATGGACAGATGAGTCTTCATTTTGTGGTTATCTACACGATTGAAGAACTGTCCAGTGTTGGTAAAGAGTTTGCCCTCTACTTATTTATTTACTGATGTTTTTTTGATTTATTCACTCTAAAAAATTACCAAAATCTCCTCTTGTTTGTCAATCCCCAGAACCGAGCTCTACGTCGGAGCCCAAGTTCTATGACCTCGCACTGTTTGGAGGCAAGGCCGTGAGGCTGGTGAGGCTCCATGTGGATCTCCAGGATGGGAAGCATCTGCGCTTGGAGATTCTGGGCCCCCTCGTGAAGCTACAGGACTGGGCCCTGGATGTCCGTTGGCTCTGTAGAGACAAACGCTCACTGCTCTGTGTGGCTGGAGCTCACAACAGTGCTCTTCTTCTGGACATCGTTACAGGAAATGTCCTGTTTCAGCGCTCCTGTCTGGAGGGATGTCTGCTGTACTCTGCCCGCCTTCTGGTACACAAATCCTGGGTAGATACCGTCTTGGTAGGAGGGACTGTTTTCAACCAACTGGTTCTGTGGAAGCCTGGGCGAGGTGGAGACAAAGGCGATGATTCTGAGCATCAAGCTCCAGTTGAGAGACGTCTGCTGGGCCACAGTGGGGTCATCTTCAGCATCTCTTACCTCCAGGAGAAAGGATGGCTGGCTTCGGCCTCCGATGACCGCAGTGTGAGGGTCTGGGGTGTTGGTGCTTTAGGGGGCCCTGAGGGGAAATGTGGAGACGTGAACCCGGCTTGTTTAAGGGTCCTGTACGGACACCAGGCTCGGGTTTTCTCGGTGCGTCTCTCCCCAGGGAATGTGTTCAGTGCTGGTGAAGACGGGGCCTGTTTAGTCTGGGATTGGGCTGGAGGTGGCACGGTGGTTCGGACGTTAAAAGGACACCGAGCAGGGGGGGTCCGTGCACTCGCAGTCAGCGAAGGAACAGGAGATGGAGAGAGATGGGTGGCTACAGGGGGGGCAGATGGAGGGGTGAGGTTGTGGAGGGTGAAAGGGAGTGAGGAAGGGAAGGACAAAATGGAAGACGCAGTGGCAGAGAAGGTAACTGACCTGAAATTTCCAAGCCACGGCTTGCCTAAAGTAGTTTGCATGGCAGGGGAAGAGGATACAAATGCTAGTTGGAGTCAGAGTAAGTTTGTTGTTTGCACTGACCAGGGAACAGTTTACCAATACAGCGATGGGCAGTGGGAGATGGTATGGCAAGGGTCTCCCGAGTTTCAATCTTTTTGTGTGATGGAAACGATAACTGTCTGTGTGAAAGGCTCAACAGCAAAAGTTCATTTGTGTGCTGTGGGAAACCTCAGTGGATCCATACAGGTCTTCCCCATCTCTCATCCTCAGTGTGGGTTTCCTCTCACAGGTGGATCGGGGAAGATCCATAGTCTTATTTGGCGAGAGGCAAAAGACGGCATTTATTTGCTGGCATCAGGCTCTGAAAGACTCGTCTATCGTTGGTGTATAGAGGTGGAATTGGGTGAAAACTCCTCCTTGGCTCTCAGTGTGAATCCACTTCCTGCTTTCCTTCTTCCCGCCTCCGCTAAGTGCTGGCTGACAGCCGCAGTGCGCCTCCACTCCACGTCACGGGGGTTGCTGTGGGTGTGTGGGGACAGGAGGGGGTCCCTGCTTTTGTTTCAGGAGGGAGGAACGCAGAAGCAAAAGATGGGAGAGGACAAACGGATGGATGAAGGCTGGCTGATGGACAGGAAACAAACAGATGATGATGTGGTTGAGGGAAGCGGCACCGGTGGGGACAGAAAAAGTGAAATGAAGGAGGAGAGAGAAAGAAAAGAATTGGGTGACCTAACGCTGCGCCCACTGAGCTGCTTGTTTGGGGTGCATGGAAAACAAGGCGTAACTTCAGTGCGTGAATACCAGGGGCTGCTCTACAGCACCGGCAGGGACGGCTGTGTGAGGGTCTTCAGAGTGCGTTCTCTAGTAGCACCAGAACAGCTTGAAGAAAAGAGTAACGGAAAGGGTGTAGAGAACAAAGGGGGGCTTCAGCTGGAGGTTCTCAGAGTCCAGCGGGCCTGTAAGGGTATGGAGTGGCTGGAGAGGGTTTTGATCCTTGAATCTGACATTCCAGCAGAGGAAGAGGAGAGCGAGGAAGAGGAGAGCGAGGAAGAGCGAGGAGAGGAATGCGAGAACCACTACACGACAAAGAAGCAGAATTTGACAGGAAAGCTGGAGGTTCCAGAGGAGAGAGAGGATAAGGGGATCTTTAGAGGAGAAGAAGAAAAGACCAAGAACAATGGACAAGAAGCCAGGTTTGCCATTATTGGCTTCCATGCCGTCCACTTTGTAGTTTGGGACCCGGTGAGGCAGGAGAGGCTGTTCGCGGTGCCTTGTGGTGGGGGGCATCGCTCTTGGCGTCTCTGGCCGTCCAACAAAGGAGTCTGGCCCGGTTACGGAGCGCTGGTCTTCATCAAGCAAGGCGCTGTCATGGCTTCGCAACCCCCAGGAGAGGCACCGAGCTGGGCTGGGAAGGTAGGAAGGACCGGAGGATGGGGCCTGAGAGAGGGCGTCCACGGGAGGGGGATCGGGTGCGTGTGCAGGCTCGGGGCGATCAGGGGAACTGGGAATGAGATGCGAACAAACCGCACTGGAGATTTCACAAAAACTGAGGGAAGAGACGAAGCAAAGGAGATGGAGCGAGAGGAAGAGCACTGGGAGATAGTGGTGACGGGAGGAGAGGACACGAGCTTAACCGTCTTGGCGGTACGTCCCGCCTCCGGCAGCGTCAAAGTCCTCTCGGTCATTACTGACCACATCTCCAGCGTTCGGACGGTGACGGCAGTGACGCGTCCCAAGGGAGGAGGCGACAACCAGACACGGCCTCTCTCGGCCCTGCTCCTGTCAGCTGGCGGGCGAGCTCAGATGCAGTGTTACCGGCTGTCGGTTGGCTGGGACAGGCAGAAACGGGTTCCCACCTGCCAGGTGATCCAGGTGGCCGGTCACCGATTGGACGACCAGTGGGAGAAGAGGCGGAATCGGCACAAGACGGTGAAATTGGACCCAGAAACCAGGCGAGTTAACGGTTGCTTTCTGCAAACATGTGAAGGGAGTTTTTCCTGACTTCCTAATGTCTAGAAACTAAAAAGCGCTTCTTTTTTTTCCGGCGCCTTCCGGTCTTTTGTCTTCCCTCCCTTCTTCATCAAGAAAAGTTTACATTCTGAAGTTTCAAAGTCTGTATATTAAGATGTTTTTCCAATAAAATATGTGCAATAAGTTCACCAACTGTACTTGTACAGCTGAATTCCCCCCATGCTGTTGTCCTTGAAACCTACTTATGTTTTATTCTCACCAGCTGGGTCTGTGTGGTTTCAGGTACATGTCTCTCGTGGCGGTGGATGACGAGACAGGCGGTTGTCTTCTGGCTCTGGCCTGCAGCGATGGAGCTCTCAGGTTGGCGTCCGTCACGGAATCATTAATAATAGTTTTTTTTCATGAGCTGGGGAAAAATGTTAGCATTTTGAAACCACAATGTCTTCAAACTGTTGCTCTCAAATGAGTATTTCCCTCAGTGAAGAAAATGTGTTGCAATGTGAGTTGAATGTTACTTTCTTTCATGTGTTTCGTCGCCTCCCTAATGCAGCTGTTTGTCTTCAACGCTTGATTTTAAAATGCAATACGTGTCTTATAATGCTGTCCTTTTTTTAACTTCTTCTTCATTCTTGCCTCCATCAATGTCGTTTCCAGGTTGTTCTCAGTCAGTGAAGTTAAACATCAAATTGATTTGTTGTGGGAGACGTTTTACCACCAGCGCTGTGTTCTCAGCGTCGCCGCCTGCAGCCTGGAGGATAGAAAAGGCAACAGGTGAGCCGATGTTTGCTTATGTTTGTTTTCTTTTTTAATTTCCTGAAAGTTTGCGCCTTCGTCACAAGTCAGTGGACCCCATAAGAACCAGACCGTTGACTGTTTTTTTTTTTATATTTGAAATCATGCCATTAAAGAAAAGAGTAATGATTGACAACTTTAATATAGGAATGCAATATTCAGAGCTCTGTGAATTTAGGTTCACTTGACTTGTATTTTGACTTTGACTTTTTGTTTTGGGATGACATGATTAAAGTCAATCTCTCACGCACATGTTTGCATCTGTCTTCAGGTACACGCTGCTGTTCAGTGCTGCAACAGACGGCAAAATTGCAGTGTGGGATTTAACTGATGCTTCTTCCTTATCGGCCGGCACTTCGAGCCGTAGTCCAACTCCACCAATCCCCCGCCTCGATGTTCACGCCCACCAGAGCGGCATCAATTCATTGGCCGTTTGGAGGGAGGACAGTCAGGAGGGCGGTTGCCTGGTTACTGTTGCTAGCGGAGGGGATGATGGGCAGCTGACGGTGTCCACGATCAGGGTGCAGTACCCAGAGGACGGAGAGATTTCTCAGATTTCTCTACAAGCCCAGTTACAATCCCCAAACCAGCTTCATCTTCACCTCTCCTCCCAGTCCCACATCGCGCTGGCTCACGCTGCCCCTCTGACCGCCCTGAAGCTCCTGAGCCCGGATCTCGTGGTCTCCACCTCTCCAGATCAGAGGGTTTGCCTGTGGAGGGTCGACAGTACCGGCATCCACCACATCGGGGTGCTCTTCTGCCATGTTGCAGATGCTGCAGGACTCGCAGTGTGGGAGGGGAAGATGACAGAGGAGGAGGAGGCGGGAGATAAAAATAAGAAAACAAGATTTGAGTCTGAGCAGGAGCTTGCAATTTGGAGAGGGAGTCAGACGGGATTAAAAGCGACGTGTCAGACAGCGGCGCAGTTCAATAAGGACAAGAAAACAGCTGATGAGGCTGAAGACGGAGAACCTGTTGGAGCCGCGAGCGAGACAGGTGACCCAGTTAGTCAAACCAGTAATGAGAAGGGAGGTGAGACAGCTGGCGAATGTAGACATCAAACAGAGGCTCACAGCTTGGGTGAGACAGAGAGTGATGTCAACACTGAGGCGGGTTTCAAGGCTTCCTGTGAGAGCGAGAAGAAGAGAGGAAAGACGGGATGGGTGCTGGTCTGCGGCCAAGGCTTCCAGCTGCTACGAGTCGGAAATATGGAGAAGGATGCAGAGATGTGGACCACAAGAAGAGGAAAGGAGTTAAAGTGACTTCATGAGAAAAGTCAACGTGGAATCATAAGATGGCTGTGATCCAAACAATGATCTTCTCAATGGACACATTGAAACCCCCAAAAAATGTATAAACTTGTAAAATGGAATTGATATCAAATGGATTTTACGTTGATCATTTGTAAATTACTTTTTAAATAAAGTTTATTTATTCTCAAGCTTTTTCATTGCATTACATATTTATTTATTTTCACAGGTCACATTGTACTTATGTAAGGCATTTATTACTTCTGCGCTTGTTGAAGATTTAATAAAAGTAAATCCAAAAATATATTAGATATATATTATTTCTGAAACAGACAATAGTTTCAGCAGGAATATCACCAACAAACCTGTGTGAAGAGAAATAAAATATTTTTTTCTCATGGAGGTTTAGACTGATAAAAGTTTGATTTAACTTCTCTGACAACTAATGCCTGTCATACAATTCAAAAGCATTTGGTGCTCATCAAGTAAAACGTCTTCATGGCTATGTGTTTAGGCCATCCGCGGCCTCCTCCAGGGCCAGCACTGCACAAAGATGGCTGAAATGAGTTATTTTCTATACAGCATGTTACGCATCTCAACCAGCCAGGAAATATAGCTGTGTGCTGGAAGAGAGCCTTGGGACTGCGTTCTAGGTCAGAGAAAGAGAGCCTTTCACCAAATGTCTCCAAAATCTAAAAGAAAAAGATAAAATGTCACCCTTTTGTCCGGTCCTCACTACACCAAAGGCTTTCTGGGAGTTTAGTATTCTGTTTAGAGTTAGAATTAAGTTTAGATTATGGCTCGCCTTAAAGTTGGAGTTTGGTGTGTCGGTAGTATTACATCCGTCAGTGACCGTGTATCTGCTTTTCTAGTCCCGCTCTGCATTGCTCGTAAAGAATATAACGGTTTGGTGTTTCCATGTGTAACCGTGCCCACCCGTACCCTACGATTGTGTTGTGTGTGTGTGCATGTGCTCTGATATGCTAATTTAGCACTGTTGAAGCAGAAATGTGTCGTGATAGGAATTGCTAATACTTCTTAAATGGCAGGGTGTGTGTGTGTGTGTCACTGTGTGTGTCACTGTGTGTGTCACTGTCAGAGTGTCTGCCTGGTATGCAAATGTAGCTGTGTCAGATGAAGTGTGAGATGACTATAGCAGCATGTTACCTTGTGCCACTTTAAATGTCATATTGTGTTGATTCACAATCACCTGCCTGGAATTTAAATGTAAAAAGCTGATGAAGTGTGCACCTTGTGTGTGTGTGTGTGGGTCTGAAATGCTGGTGTCACCGAAGACGTCTGCTAAATGAGATGTGTGTATGCCGGTTTGCAAACCCTTTTGTCAATCTGTGTGTGTGTGTGTGTGTGTGTGTGTGTGTGTGTGTGTGTGTGTGTGTGTGTGTGTGTGTGTGTGTGTGTGTGTGTGGAGGGCTAGGTGGGGGTCAGAGCCCATGAAGGCATCCATGAATATTTTAATATTTTAGCCTCATCTCACATTGCCTTTTGTCAAGCACCCATCTCACCTCCTGCCACTCACAACGGAGAGAAAGAGGGAAAGAACGGCTAACGTCACCCTGAAAATGAACATTGAAGGGGGAGAAAGAGTGGAGGAGGAAATATGGGGGGAAAAAAAGGGAATAGGGGTTGAAAGTACACTTGGTCATTACCCCTGAAATAAAAGAAGAGAGAAAGCAAGCGCCAAAGTGTGTAACTATCACTTAGAGGTGAAGAGAAAAGAGTGGAGGGAGAGTGACAGCACCAGTGACACAGTAAAGGTGAGGGCGGCGAGGAGGGAGAAGAGTGTGTGTGTGGGAGGGGGGGAGAAATGGAGAAGGCTCCAGCTTGCACTGAGCATTACTGCCGATGTTTGTTGGGTCACAGGGAAGAGAAAGCAGGTTGAAGACAGACGAGCAGAGAGGAGACGGGGCAGAAACGAAGCAGAGGACTGATTGATGGGTGAGGGAGTGTAAGGTGAGACACGGGGAGGAAGACAGACAGGAGACAGGGTGCGGGTCTGGGATGCATTCTGGGTTTCAAGGGGAGTTTGTGTTTTAAATTAGTCATCTTCAGTCTTCAAACAATACACGCACAGAGAGAAGAAGTGAGTTATGGAGGCCAGCTTGGGAAGTCATCAGCGTCTGTGCCGATGAAGGGCTGGCCGGGTAATTGTCCCTGCATGCCTCGCGTGCGAGTGTTGTGTCTGTGAGGCACGCTTTGCTTGACCCAGGAGGACGAGGAATAAGTGTCTGTCTGTCAAAGTACGGGAGGGCCGACAGTTTAAAACCATCAAAGAGGTACACACACACACACACACACACACACACACACACACACACACACTCTCTCTCTCTCTCTCTCTCTCAGCTTTCATCACTACTCCTGACGATGGGACATTCGCTGTATTTATTTCCTGTCTTTTGACTCATGCTCGAATGTTCGCTTTTTATGAACTCGGTGTCAAGAAGATTTGTTTTTCTCATCTTTCTCAGCACTTTTGGTGCAAGGACAGAGCATTTACGTTTCCTTCGCCCCATTTCAAACTGTCACTCATACTCACAGAAGGTCTAAATGTTGCATTTGACACCAATCTGACTGACTTTATTCAAGATTTATGAGACTCTAAAGCGCACATATACACATGCCTGAGTATTTGCTCTCCGGGTGCTTTAACCTTTGCACATATTATTCAAATTTCACACAGAGAGTTGTTTCCTTACAGTTTTACAAACATCCAACATTCATTGTGACCTCTGCCAAGTGGTTGTGTTTTCACAGTCCTATACCTTTGTTTTATCAGGGTATCTATCTCTTAGTAGGGTCACAGTTTCAATATTCTGTGGATACTTCAAGGAACAAGTGATTAAGGTGAGGCGTTTTGGAAAAGGACTTTCTTAAATTGGAGAATAAAGAAACAAGGCTCAGAGTTTACAGCTAGTGCAAATATATCTGTAGGTTTTGTTCGTGTTAAGCTATCTAGTGGCTGTTGAGATATAAAGTGGTGCGGGAGGACGTGTTCTGCAGGCCAACTCGGAAGTTAGCATCGCACTGGTTCCCTCGAACAAAAAGCCAATTGGAGAAATTTGGATTATTGCAAGAAGTTCTGTGGCAAACTAACGTGTCGTTTACTTACCACATTACCATACGTAGAGCCACGCTGACATCATTCAAAATGACTGCATGTTTGTTTTGCAGTGTGTATGAACTGCTCCTCTGAGGAACGACTGTAAACATGTTTTCTACAAGTGTGTGCATGTGAACTAGTCATTCTTATTTCTGCTCAGGCTCCCGGACTGGTGATGTCACGTGACCGGCTCCCTCTCATTGGCTCCTCTGGAAGCAAAACAACAGGTGATCCAGTCAAGAAGCACTGAACTCTCCATTAAGGATATTGTGCAGCTGATTATGCAGAAGTATAATTTGGGGCTACGTATTATATTATAATGATAATATCTCACCTGATGTCTTTGTTGATTTGAGTTTAATTGTTCAGGTCATATCCCAAAGTGCAAATTGTCTTTTGTGATACTACTATCGGGTGTCAATCCAAATACAGGTAATGTTACATAAAACAAATTACTTTTGAAACCATCATTTACTGAGGGTTTTTAAATATATATAATTCCTAATTATCTTAATGATTATTAATTTGTATTATGTATAATATGGTATTATGCAACCATAATGGACCAGCAGGCAAAAATCCTAAATATTTTAATATTATAGTAGTTTATTCTTCTCTTATTTGCTGTTGCTGGCCTTTTAATATTGCACCCTTTTTACAGAAAGGGATTGCCTGTGCAGCAGTTTCTTGAATTACACGAAAACCTCTGGGGCCAGTATATCATTTTCTGGTTAAGCGATCTGTTTATTTTATAGAAATAACATTCATATTCATATATTTTCCCAAACTGATGCTGCTGTTTTTTTTATTTTTTATATTACATGAACACAAACATAATTATAAGGTAAATTTCCAACAGAGAAGCTCTCCTAGCTGCAATATATTGGCCAAATACATGCTGTGGGAGGAAAATGTATCTGTGTTTTAATCTAATTTTAGAGGGGACGAAGAAATAGGTAGAGGGCCAGGAGCAGATGTGTGGGATTTCTAGCGGGTAAAGGACTCACACAGTTCACAATGACCTGCGGCAGGAATCAAAGGAAGACAGCAGGCAAATGTGATTAATCAATTAAATGAATTACCCGGGGTTTCCAGGGTCAGTTAGGTCACCCAGACCAACGCGAAGGTATAAAGGGATGTGTATGTCTATTGTGTCGTTAGTTGTTCCTGGGACAACTCGGTTGGCTTGATGAAAATAAACCTACGTGGAGTAAAGAGAGTCCGATCTCTCGTGTTCTGTGGGTGTTGATTGCCGATAGTGAGATCCTGTGGTGCCTCACCGCTATAGTCAGACAGCTAAAGTTATTGAATTATCATTCAGATATTGAGATTTAACTAATCAACAAAGCTGCTTATCAAAAGTGAACCACTCAAAGGGGTTTTAAGCCGGGCCACTTTAGTTAATCTACTTTGTATCTTTTTATATTTTGTCACATCATTTCCCCACTGCAGGACTAATAAAGGAATATCTAATCTAATAATCCCCCCCTTCTCTCCACAGCCAAGCCGTCGCTCTCCTCCCCGGCTCTCCCGCGCCCCCATCAGGTCAGTCAACGAAAACGCCGCCAGCACCAGACATCGTCATCCGCCGTCTCGTCCACCGCTCACCCTCACCCGGGGCCTTCCTCCATCCTCGTCTCAGACAGCACCATGACACCTTGGGGAGGCTTGGCTCTCTCTGAATCCTCCTTTGCCTCAATCCCCCCGCCTCCCCCTCCACGAGCCCCTCCACTTCCACCTACACCTCCTCCTGCTCCTCAGCCCCCGCCGTCCACTCCTTATCATGGAAGACTGAACGACGATGAGGAAGTTTCAAGTTCAAGTTTTAACTCCGAGACTCCATCTCCACCTGGTGCCGTCCCCCATGACAGTGCAGGTTTGTCTGGAACAATTAGTTTGGAAGGAAGTCGTTCAGGTACAAAGATAATCCAAACTATCAAAACCATGTAATGTACTGCCTCTGAAATAACACTAAAGGCATTTTGTCCATTACACGAGCTGCACTCAAGCTAACGTTAACCATTATCCCTAGCTAACAATCATAACCTAGCGAACCATTAGTTACAGCTAAGTCATTTTAGAGCGGTAACATTGGCTCTAAATTGTTTAGTTTTCATTATTAATGGTGAATGTAATGCTCTAATGTCAGCTAACAATGTGCTAACTTTCCCAGACAAACATTAGCTACGATGACATTAGCACAAGCTAATTTAGCAGAATTTGTTTCACTGAAGATAGTTGAAGGAACAGGTATTAATTAAATAATTAATGGTGGCTGAATTCCATTTAGCTGCTTGTGCTTCAGTGTCCTGTTGGATGCAACGTTGGAGGTGGTGCCCCCTTCATTCCTATGACAGTTTGTTTTGGCCCGGTCTCAGTCTCATTTGCATGAACAGAGGAAAATAAATCTGCATTCGGTTCGTAGTGCATCTTTTTTAGGACTTAATGATTTAGACGAGGGCTATTCAAGTGTTCCTTTTTTGGAAGTTGATCTGCCTCGAAAGAAATAATCCCTTGAAAACAGACATCTCTTTTCCAATGTAAGTCGATATGAAAAAGCCTGTTTGGGCCCCATGGCATCATGTGACCGGCCCACCTTTTGGCCACTTTGTAAAACTTTTTTCAAAGCATGCCAAGCGCCCTGAGGGCTTGATCCTGACTGGCTCTGGCGTCATGCACTCATCGCTAATGATAAACTCATGACATGGAGGCCGCTGCAGTTTTTAGAGGCAAGGGCCGCAGTCGCTCTCCACCCACTGCAAGAGTGGAGAAAGATCCAGGACATGATTGGAAATGCCTGGCTGTCCCCTGATCAAAAGGATGATTAGTTTTGACAACAAACACCTCTGCAAGGTGTCTCATGTTGTATAACGAACGTATATCTTGCATGGTTTATATTAATATTAATAATAAAGGTTATTTATGTCGCAGCAATTACAAAGTGCTTTACAAAAGTAGACAGGATGAATAAAGTGAATAAAGGATGGATTACAAAGACCATGTGCACTCACATTTCAACACAAAAACACATTTAATTGTGTATGTATATATATATATATATATATATATATATATATATATATATATATATATATATATATATATATATATATATATATACAAACAAATATAAATAAATATGGTCTACAAAATTCAAGTAGTTTACAAATTGGCTCGAACAGGATGTAGATATTTATGTGACTTCCTGTATATTATTTGAAGGCTTCTGGAAACTGCTTTTTTTCACCGCCCCCTGCTGCTGCAGCCTGATCTCCACTTTCCAGGCACAATCTTGAAAGAGCCTTTTATCTTCTGTGAAAAATTACAATCGACGCCGAACATGACATTAATGTCAAAGTTATAACCTGATGAGGTCCAATCAGCCAAATGAAAACAATAAACCTGTTGATTATGGGTCCTGTCCTTTTTTCATCGTTTTGTGACCAATTCCCTTTCACTTCGTCCCTCTCTCTCTGCAGGTGGAGGGGTGAGAGGGTTGCGGGCGAGGCGGAGGTTGATGCCCCAGCGTCGAGTGCCTCGTCCTCCCCGTCTCCCGCCACTGCGTCCCATCACCAACCTCAGTTTCTCTCGGAGCTTCACCTTTTCCTTCTTCGAGCTGCCGCTGCACCAGTCGCCTCGTTGCCGGGCCGAGCGCGTCAGAAACCTTCTGCTGCTTTTGAGACAGATACACTACTGAAGAGTCTTAAAGACTACTGTATTTTAAGCGCCAGCATTCCATCGTCAAATCTGATTGTCAAAAGACTGATGTGGCAAGAGAGATAAAAGCTATATTTTACTGGGGGGAATGCTTGGGTATCTTGTTAGACCAGTATGGAGGCCTATCAAGTTTTGAAATACTGCTTTTTGGGTTTGAACTTTTTAAACTTTACTTGCCTAATAAATACATAAATATGCCCTGTATTGTAGCAGCGATCTCTGATGCCTTGCAGCTAGAGAGGAATTGAGGATTGCTGGATTGGATTGCCTCATATTTCTATTGGTAAAAATGGAAACTAGTATGTGTGACACATTACGGTCCCACTGATGTGTGTAGGAAACTATTGTGTTTTCTTTTAGTCAAATGACCACAGAAAACTATTCAATGTCTGTTTTACTCTCATTCGAGGAACAGGGTTCAGGTACCTTGTACAACAGGGTTGCACAACATAAGAAAATACACAAAAAAGACTAAACTACATCACATGGATGAGGGTGAAGGATGAATTAAGGAGTCTCTCAGCCTGAGGAAAGAAGCTGCTCTGTAGCCTTGAGGTACTAGCAGCATGGTGAACAGGCGTTGGCTCAAGGTCGGCAATTGTGTTTTCACATCCTTTAGATGGTATCTATTTCTATGTTGCTGACACCTGGAGAGGGAGAGAGCGAAAGAGAAGAGACATACACATTGCAGGGAAGAGTGACGTGACTGAGGAGCAGGCTGTTAGTGGAGTGAAGAACCCATCATCATCATCATCACCACCCATTGCATCAGAACTCCGGGGCAACCGTTGTCGGCAAACATCGTGAGCGGGTTTGATTGTTTTTTCTTTCCTTGTGGCTCTTGTGATGTTTGATTGGAGCTGCTCAATACCTGGAGTTTCATATATTTGGATCCTCTGCATGGTGGCGCCGTCTCGGCTTCTAATGCTGCATACTGCCCTCTAAAGTCTCTCAACTGCCAACCGATGGATCATCTTCTCTCCCTCATTAACCCGCAACTTTGAAAATGTACCCGTCTTTGCTTTCCTCACTTCAAAAATAGTGTGAGACAACAGTGAGCTTTTTCTCCCGGCCTTGACTCTCTGCTCTCTTCAATACGCCCGCAGGACTTATTGAATGAGACTGAATTCCCCACAAACGCTGTCAGGTTGTGATTTAAGGAGAGGACCCAAACGCCAGAGCAACAGTTCAAAGTAAATTTATTCCCAAAACAAAACTCAGGTCAGGTTTCCAAAAACAGGCCGAGGAACAACCAAACAACAGGGACAATACAGGACTACTTACAGAACAGGTAACAGACAGGGAAAAACCAGTACAATCCAACAAGGGAACAAACAGGGCTTAAATACAAGAGGAAGGTAACGAGGCACAAGTGGAAAACAACGAGGGCAGCACAGGTGAAAGGAATACACAATCAGGGAACAAGGCGGACAGACAATCACAGGGGCAGGAAGTGTAGGAACACAGAGGACACACAAGAGAAGGACTTCACAATAAAACAGGACACCAAACAAACCAACAAAATAACAAACACACACAAACCAGGGACTACATCTGTAACTCCTTTTTGGGACATTTGGACGAGAGACACTGGCTTAAGAGACTGATATAACTGGGGATTATGTCAGGATGAGAAATGGGTTGTAGTTCTTTGTTTTGATGAATGTTTTTCTTTTGAAATGTAAATGTTAAGTTGGTTTGGCAGTGATTTTGAGACTGAACAATTTTGTTAAAGGATTAGATCGATTTCTTTTGTGCTGTATGTTGTTGGGAAAGTATAGAAAATGAAATAAGCTACAAAAAAAACTACATTTGAACTTTCTTTTGAGGTTATTCCTTAGAATTGTCTTTACAACCTTAATTTATGTAAGAGTGGGTATATCAACCATACATCTAATCTTTCATTTGAGTATTCCATGGGAAAATAAATGAGTTATATGTTCTGGTTAATCATTGCACCAATGACATTTGTATTTGTAAGTGTGTAAGTCAATACTGTGAACGTCTCTCTCTTGAATTTCCGATTGACAAAGTTTCTGTTGAAGGTTTAATTTATTTTTAATGACCTGAGGATCTTTTTCTGCCTTTTCTCTTTGTACAGTGATGTTGTGGCTGTTCCAATTGCTTATTGTGGTGAGATTAAAAGGACAATCGAAACAATGTGGAAATACATTTGTTTTCAGTCTTTTCATTCTGTTTGGCATGGCTTTTTATTTATTACATTTTTTATGAACATGTGCCTGTTATTCTTCATGTCCTCCCATGTCGTTTTTTCCCAAATAGTTTAACATTTTCACAGTTGGAATAGCTTTTTCAAAAATGTATCTTTCTCATTTGCTCCCTTTCTCTCTCGCTCACTCTTTCACACACACACACACACACACACACACACACACACACACACACACACACACACACACACACACACGGTCAGACCATGAGTCTTTGAAAGCTGCACTGTGATAATAGAGGCATTCAGACGTACTGAATGGGAGGAGAAAAGGGGTTGTAACGCTCTGTAATGTGCAGAGTTCAAGGCTGTTCTCAACCTTCCCTGACTCACGTGTGAGTTTGTGAAGCTGTGTGTGTGTGTGTGTGTATGTGTGTGTTTTTGCGTGTTATCCTCATACATGCACAGGCGCACATGTCAACTCTTTGTAGTTTCGATACAGATTCGGTCAGCTGCTCTCTCTCTCTCGCTCACTGCCGTGGCTTGTTTTGTATCTACATAGTTACCGCCGCCGGGTGTCTTTGTCATGTACCTTCATACACACATTTTACACACAAAGAAAAGGCCATGAGATACATTTAGGACACACACACAGTATTGTCACAATAGCAAAGTGATCTTTGACATTGATTGCAGATGGACGGCGTTGAGCAAATTGGCCTTCCTCCCTCCAGGCAACCTTATCTCGCTGTTGCCCTGGACGAGGCCCAGCTGGACGTCCTTGGCCAACGGGTAGAAAAGCAGTCCCTGTCCTTTTTGGAGAGGGTGAAGGCACAATGTTGGTAAGTCAAAGGATGGGTTTAGTTTTTGGCCCTTCTGTGTGTCAGTTTGGGCCCTCTGACAGTTTTTAGGGCTAACAGATGTCTGAGGCCCTTGACCTGAAGGTGTGTGTATGTGTGTATGTGTGTAGGTGTATGTGTGTGTAGGTGTGTGTGTAGGTGTGTGTGCGTGTGTGTGTGTGTCTGTGCTCCTCCAGTTGTTCCGGTCCCAGGTTGAAGAGCTTGCTGCTTGGTTTTATTCCTGTCCTGTCATGGCTGCCTCGATACTCCATCAGAGAAAACGCTGTCAAGGACCTGGCGTCTGGAATCAGTGTTGGGATCATACAGCTGCCACAAGGTGAGGATGATAATCACACTAGGAGCCTTCACAGGTTTTAAACAAGTACAAGCTAGCACAACAACTTCAACTGTAATTGCAGGTAGAAGGAAGCTACTCCAACTACAAAGATGATACTTCAATTTGCAAATCTCTGAGTTTACATCATGTATTTAAACAATGAACTACTGCCGTGTTGTAGCCTACTTTTTATTCATCTTTTCCCACTTCCTTTATTTGCCCGTGTCTATGTGCCTTGATAGGAAAATAACATTTCATGAGTGCAAACTCAATGATACAGGGCTTTTCAGAGTAACACACTATATCTGCTCATTCAAGCCACACTTTTCACCTCCACCTCTCTTCTTCTTCCCCAGGTATGGCCAACGCCATGTTGGTGGGAGTTCCTCCGGCGTTTGGCCTCTACAGCTCCCTCTATCCTCTGATCATCTACTTCATCTTCGGCACCTCCAGACACCTCTCCATCGGTGACTGTCAAGCTTTATTTTTCTGGATGGGCATCCACATCTAGAAAAGAGTTTAATCAATACAATATAATGTGGTTCTCACAGTTTGAGTCATTATAATACTCTTGAGCACAACACTTAAGGGAGTTGAGTAGTTCTGTGAATGGATTGTGTGTCTGTTTATGTGTGACAGGTACTTTTGCCATCCTGGCCGTCATGATTGGGTCTGTGACAGCCAACGTGGAGCTGCTCAGCGATGGTGGTGAAGAGAGTCAGATTGATGTGGAAGCGGCCAAAGTGGACGTGGCTGTACAGCTCACCTTCCTCTGTGGCCTCATACAGGTACACACACGCACACAAACACTCACGGTCGACAATACATGGACAAACAGACTGCACAGGCTCACGCGCATCGCTGATGTTCACCTCTGACCTCTGGCCCCATTATGTAGACAAGCAAGAGAAAAGAGAATTTCTCTGCAGGCATCCATTAAAGTATCAAGTTTATTTTTTATCATTTCACAGTTGTGCAAACTCTCACTCTTCATCACAGGTCAACTTGAGGTATTAAAATAAACACTTTGCCCCAAAGCTTTAAAGCTGGAAGAAGAAAAAAAAGTGCTGAGTCTCTTCAGTTTTTTAGTATTATGTTTGTCAGTCCACACTGGGTTCCCACACTGCTGTACATTTAAATCCTCTCTGTGGAGGTGGGCAAAGATTTGGTCTCTTGCACTTCAAATCGATCCATATGTTTTCTGGAGCTAAAGTGGAGTTTGATTGCAGAACATTTTCCGTGATGGAAAACATACTTTTTTTTTCACATCAGAATCAAAGAGGCAGCATTCTGAAAAAACTAAAGCTGTGCGTGTGTGTGTTTGTGTGTGTGTGTGTTTGTGTGTGTGAGTTCCTCCTCAGCTCCTGATGTACCTGCTACGTGGAGGTGGTATGGGTCGCTGGCTGTCTGACTCTGTAATCAGAGGCTACACCACAGCAGCAGCTCTGCATCTGATGGTCCTGCAGCTGCCACTGATGACTGGAATCCCTGCACAGAGACACTCTGGACTGCTCTCTCCAGCTTGGGTCAGTGGAAACACGGAAAGCTTCAACTTCTAGGCCACATGAGGTCCTGTAGTGCTGTTATGTGGCTGATCCCTGACCTCTGAAGTCTATTTTCTCATTTGGGTTTAATTCACCAGTAAAGTTGAAACATGGTCTTGAGGATTTCTGTCATTATATTAGCTGAATGGAAAGTAATGTGTGTTTGACTTTGAGTTTATGGGCACAGCTTTAGGGCAAAGAGCTGGTCCACTGTTCCCCAAGAATAGCTGGAAAACGTTGCTGGGGAGAAGGACGTCTGGAATACCCTGTTAGGCCTGCTGCCGGCCCCAAATAAGCAGAACGAAATATTAATGGATGGAGGAAGGAGCATGAACTGGAGTGTTAGCCTCAGGTGTTTTTTTTTATTTATTTTTTTACCAGGAGGGTCACAGTTACAAGCTTCATGCACACTGCAGGCCAGAAGCTCACCATAATAATGACTTGTGGTTGTTTTATGAGACTGGAGGTCATATCCTGGGCCTGTACTGGCAGACCCTAACAGTGTCTCCTCACCTTTTTATTTAATGAATTATCTTGGCACAGTGTTTTCTTGGCAATAGAAGTGCCTTTCTGACAGCTCTGGGGTCTGCTGCTGTGAGTCAGCGATAGCTTTGTATTTATTCTTGGCACTACAGGGGGCAACAAGGTTGGCATCAAACTCTTCCGAGGGTGCAGCTTGTCACCTCGACACAGGCAGTATTTCAAGATGGATTTGGTTGCTTATCAGCTATTTGTGGGTGCCGGTTTTCCATAACTTCCAGTCTGCCTCGGACAATTTACACCTAAAACGATCACACTGTCTTCACTAGTGCTCTGTTTCTGTTTTTTAAAGGTTTTAGTTTTGAAACAAAATGTTTGAATGTGTGTGTGTTCTCCTCCAGACATTAAATGATGTTCTGCACGGAGTGACCAGTGCTGTGCCAGGAGCGCTGTCAGTCTCCATGGTTTCCATGGTGATACTCGTCGGAGGCAAAATGCTGAATGAGCGCTTTAAGGACAAGCTCCCTGTCGCCATACCATGGGAACTTATACTGGTGAGGCACACACACACACACACACACACACACACACACACACACACACACACACACACACACACACACACACACACACACACACACACAGTAGACTCAAGCATATAAGACGCACCCAGATGGACGGATGCCACAGTGATGAACTGATGGATGACTCACACTTATCAGTTCATATCACCAAAACCGCAAATCCCCACATACAATAAATATCTCCACCTGGCTTATGATTAATCATCATTCTGATGGTGTTTTGCTTTATTTCATATAATATACATGTGGGCATGCATAATCAGTGTAGATTACTGGATCCCTCTATCAGTATAATTGTGCAAACTTTTGGCATGTTATTTTAAAAAAAGAAGTTTAAATAACTTTTACTCGTTACGTTTTGAAATTCCATAACTTTTACTTTGTGAGAAAGTGTGTTTTTGAATAACCTGATGGTTACATGTTAAACCATGAAGTTTAAAACAACATTGATCAATACAATCTTTAATCTATACCTTAGTGAGATTGTTTTATTATTATTTATTTTGGGACTGCATTTTAGAGTGCAAAACGTACCTCGGGACAAAAGCAGGTTCATTTCCTCTGCTTTCTCCAGATTTGTTCAAAAATGGGTGCCACAGTGAGATGTTCAATGGTATGTTAAGGTACGGGACACAAAGATGCCAAACTTAAAACATTTTCCATGAGGGTTCAGGTCATGAACTGTTGAGTTGAATTTTAGTCGGTTATGGGAAAATGGCTTCAATCCAGGCAAAGGAGATTAACGCTGATGTGCAACCTCTTTCCAGAGTGAATACTCCAAAGCCTTGGGAAATGATCAATAGGAAATGTACCCTTTACACTGTTCAGATGTGTGGTCAATGCTCTGCTTGATGGTTCGCCTGCTTTGGATGATGAACGTCCTGCGGCATGAGTGCACCAAATCTCAATTGTTAACTTTAAGAACCTTCTAAAAAAATGACTATGCAAACATAACAAAAGCTAAAACTGGACCACCTTGTGAGGGGCCGTGTCCTCTCCAACATGTGCAAACTTTGCATTGTAAAAGACAACCGTGACCAGTTTGATAGAGAAGTTGCTCACACAGTTGATTCAAACAATTTAAAGAAGGGGTTAGTAATAGTCCAGCTGTACGAGCTTCCATCGAAGAACTTTGATCTGGACAGAGAGAGGCTGCCTCATGAGAGAGCACTATCTCCATTCCTGCACCACGTGGGATCTGACAAACTACCTGCATCAGTGGACGAACAGTATCTGATTATGAAAATGTGTGTGTTTGTGTACTTCCATGTGCATTGATTACAAAATACGCACTGATGGATTTGACATTTAGATGTATAATATTTTTGTTTTCCAAACTGGACATTCTGTGCAGAAAATGTCACATTCATTGTTTCTCTCCCCCAGATTGTCCTGGGCACCGTCCTGTCGGTGCAGATGGATCTGGTTGGACAGCACTCAGTCCAGGTGGTGGGACACATACCCAGTGGGTCAGTAGAACTGTGTCATTGCCTGTTTTTCTTTGGCATTCAATTAGATATCTTTTAAATACATTTCCCAAGACTATTGTCTTGGTTTTTATTTTGTTGAAGTCCTGGGAGCCTTCCGGAGATGTTTCATTGTAAATGTATTCATGGCAGACTTTTAAATGAATAATTCATTTGAAAGCTTTGAACAAATCATTGATCGTTGACATGATGAAGAACATATGATGCAAGTTTTGTTTGACTTTTTCTTGCACATACTGTCTTTACTAATATTATGTATGTATATTGGCAAACCAATGTATTTGTTTGTTTGTTAATTAGCCTCCACCACACACAGTTTACCATGTCTCGTTTCCCTTCATCCTTCTGACACTTTGACCTTGCTCCAACCCCCCCATCCTTCACACTTCTCATCTCATCACACATAATATGCCAGTTGGCATTATTGCGTTATCCTTGATAGCTTTGAGAGAATTAAAGATAATGCATGGGGTGACTCACCTTTAACTGATGGTCCTAATTCTTTATATTACTGTATATTTCATTGATTTTCTTTGAGGACTGAGTTAGTCATTCAATTGACACCATCTCCTCTCCTCCTCCTCTCCTCTAGCCTGTCTTCCCCGGTCCTTCCCTCTCTCTCTCGGGCCAGAGAGCTATTCATTCCAGCTCTGTCAGTGGCTCTGGTCGGTTTCAGTTTCATCTCAGCCATAGGCTCAGTGTTTGCCCACAAACATGGCTACCACGTGGACAGCAGTCAGGTACATTCATGAGAATTGCAGCTGTCACACACTTCAGCCACACAGAGAGAGTCGGGTTGTTGTCGGGTCTGTGTGTTAGAAAATTGCAACAACAAAAAAAGGGATAATGTGCATAATACTTATAAAGATCACGATAATGCGTAGAGAAGGTGAGTGAAGCTTATCATAGTTGAGGTTATTTAAGATAACAGTAAGAACACATCTTCCAACATCTGCATCTGTTTTAAAATAAATATATTCTGTGCACTTCCTATATTCACCAAAAATGTGCATTAGTGAGCACAAGGCTCGCTTTCAAATTCAAACATACAATTTCAGAAAACTTATTTAATGTCCTTAAGTCATTATTGAATGTAAGTTATCAACTGGGAAGTCCCATGGTGGAATCTGTTAGTTTCCCTCAGATGTTATTTGAGGTATTGGACATGTCCAGTAGGCCAACCAGATCCCCTAAAACACTCCACCAGTACCCCTGAGCTGCTGCAGCCTGTGGGTGAGCATTTTTCAAGTTGCTGCTGTCTGTCTCGGCCTCAGGACCTGCTGGCTCTGGGTCTGTGCAACACCATCGGAGGAATGTTCCAGTGCTTCGCTGTCAGCTGCTCCGTCTCTCGCAGTATGGTCCAGGAGAGCATTGGTGTCAAATCACAGGTATTGTAATCTATTACAAAAGACATCAAACACCCAAACCCACCTTTGTCTTTGCTCTGTGTCAAAGACTGTGTAGGGAAGCAACATTAGCTCGTCTTTTTTTATAGAGTGCATTACATAACTTACTTAAATGTGTCCATTGACTGCTTTCCTTTACTTACTGTACTTCTGTTGTGTTTATCTCATGTGCTAGATGGCCGGATTGATATCCGCTCTGTTGATCCTAACCATCCTGTTGAAGATCGGCCCTCTCTTTGAACAGCTGCCAAAGGTAAAACTCATACGAGATAACACACGTTATTTATGTTTATCATATATGTTGTTGAGCAAGTGAGACCAGAAGTCCAGACAGTTCTCTTGGCTTACCATGAACCAGCACAGAATGATAATGTAATAACAGAGAATATCAGGGAAGATGTTTTAAGAAATGTCAAGTCATGCTCCATCTGGATGAGACTCACTGGCGGTATGATTCACTCGTCTTCGTTCAGTAACGCCCTGCTGTGTTCCAGGCGGTGTTGGCAGTGATCATCGTGGTGAACCTGCAAGGGTTAATGGCTCAGTTCAAAGATGTGTGTGTGCTCTGGAAGTCTGACAGATTAGACCTGGTGGGCTACACACACACACACACACACACACACACACACACACACATACATTTTTCAAGCTCATAGCTTAGAGACCCATGGTCACAGATCTGATCCTGGTCCTCTCTCCCCCTCCTCTCCTTCAGCTGGTGTGGGTAGTCTCGCTGCTTTCCATGCTGGTCTTTAACCTGGACGTGGGTCTGGCTGCGGCGGTCATCTTCTCTCTCCTCACACTCGTCTACAGGACGCAACAGTCAGTTAATATCATTTTACAGGCGCTGCATGGGCCATTTTACATCAGTCAAATGTTCCTGTTTAATCATGATGATACTGTACATTTACTAAGAGAATATCAGGGAGAACAAGTGTTTTCACCAGCGTGGCAACATGTGGTCCCAGGAGACACCTACTGTGGAGGGAACAACCCCAGAAGCAGTTTTGGCAGGTGTTTTTAAGCTTGTCTGTCGGATAGTCACAAAACTTTACAGGTTGAGATCCAAATGAAGGCTGAGTTTTAAGATGGGTGTAGATGGGCGCTTGTCGTAGAGGGTAGGAAGTGGGGAATGAACAAAGAATGAGAATAGTGTGTGTGAGTGTGTGTATATATATTTCATCTGAAAGTGTTGCATTTCCTTCCATCCGCTCACTTGTCTCACTTGTGCACTCTCATTAATATTCCCCTGTCTATTACTTTCATCTTGTCCTCCTCTTCCAGCTCCTCCACTGTTGTTTTGGGTCGTATTCTTGGTACAGACTGTTACAGAGATGTGAGACTCTACACCGAGGTAAACTCAATCTGTCTCACAGGTCTCACGAGAATACGCTTTCAAAAAACTTGCTTGAAAAAACAGTTTGGTTAAAGTTTGGTGTTGTTCAAGGTAAACTTAGTGATGTTAAACCCCGCAGTAACAGCAACGCTAAACAAAACAACACTTTGACTTCCACGTCCGTATTCGCACCATGTTTCTGCCTGACTTGTGCCAGTACTTCTCTGTGTCATAGTTCAGGTGAATACTTGGTTTTAGAGCTTTTTTAAATGCTTTCAAAACTGTTGTAAACATTCAGAAGATGACATTAATCATCTGGCAGCAGCTGTTTGTAGCCACGAGACCAGACAAATCAATTACAAGCAGTAACTCACTCGTTCAATATCACAACTCTCCTCTGACTGTCTGACTAGTTTTACTCAAAGTATTATTTGGAGTTTCTGTTGTTCTCCACCAGCCTTAACACATTTTAACACATTTGGAGTTTAAAAATCCACATGTGGGCACTGAGGTAGAAGTATATGGAGCTGAGCTGAAAACACACCTTTTAATCAAGGAGTACACATCCTTTAACACTCTGTAGCTCTGGTGCCATTTGTACTGACCTTGAAGCCAGAATCTAGTGGTCATGAGAGGAACTGCAGCTTAATGCTCTCCACTTAGCTCATATTTACCGTACAGATACAAGAGTGGTATTATTGATCCTCACCTCTCAACAAGAAAGCAAAGAAGTGTATTTTAGATTTTTCAATATTTTTTGTAGTACTCCTATTAATTTGTTAGCTTTTTCAAACTTTTGTAGTCATGATGAGTCACAAATCCCAAACATCCAATTCTCTAATAGAATTCATCTGTCGTAGACGGATACAAATCCTTAGACAAACGCAGTTTGTTGGTTTCCTTCCTCCACCCTTTCTCTGCAGCCGAGTCACAGAAACCTTTTATCAAACTTGTCCCATACCTTATGTCATAGTACTAGCAGGTGGCTTTTTTTCTCTTCATAATATAAGTTATTGTTGATTAAGGGCATCCACTTTTGACCCTAAAGAAAAGTCATGTAGCAAAAAAGTTTTTAAAAAAAGACAGATGTCGGTGTGTCTAAATTAACAACAACATGATGTTTCACTGTGTGAATTTAATATTGTGTTCATCCATTATTGGGCAGCAGGTCATTATACAGCCTCAGTTTGCCAAGACCTTACTCGTGGTGCTTTCCAGATGGGAAGATGAATCACACTAACCTTACATGACCCCTATGATCTTAGCTGATTGCAGGCTGTGGACTAGCATATCTAAATTGCCATCAGTGGGAAACACGGTCCATAAATGAATTCTCCACAGTCTGTCTCGCTACAACACAATTTGCATTGCACATGCTGTGAGCCATTTGAAATATCAAATGGCTCACAGCATGTGCAATGCAAATGCACATCCACACAGCGAGCGTTTGATGGGCACTAATGTGCAAGATGTAGATCAACGTCAATCTGAATAAATGGAAAGGCACAAAGTTTAACCTAAAGTTTATGTTAAAAATAGGTTTGCAAATGATTTGAGTCGGTATTTATGGAGCAGGCCGATTAAACGGCGATGTCCCCCGAGGTGTAAACAAATAACACACCAAATTCTTCACTGAAGGTCAGTCTTTTATCAACTTAACGAACAGCTACGGACGGCATAACTGTCACGCAGCCAAAACACACTAAAAATACATCCCTGGCTGAAAACCACCATCTGCCACACATCAAAACACCAAAGTGTCTCCAAAGGCAATCTGTTTGTGCTGCGAGCGCGTCAGCGAATTCCTGTCAACTTCTCGCTCTCTGTTCCTGCCGCTTGATTCTTCCCTCAATCTGTTACACTGCTGGCTGCCGCACCACTTCCCTCTGTGTACTTTGTCAAGTAGCTGTCACGCATTAGTGATGGTGTGCGCAGTGACTTTCTTTGTAGAAGTCCCCCCTCATGAATTCATTCTGTGGATGCTCTTTCTTTCTTTTTTATTGTGTTTGATCTCACACTTTAGAGCCAGACACGTTGACGTAGACAGAAGATCTGTTGTATCTCCGAACTAGATATTCATGAAACTGGTGTAGTGTTTGTTTTTGTTTTTTTTTGCCAAATGTGTTGGCGCTAATTAACGTCAAGTCCTGAAAAAGCAACTGCTGTTGTAAGACCTGCCCTTCTGTCCAGGGTGTCACTATTATTCCAAGTTAGAAAATGGAGCTTCTAATGCATTGACTTCATATATATGTGTGTGTGTGTGTGTGTGTGTGTGTGTGTGTGTGTGTGTGTGTGTGTGTGTGTGTGTGTGTGTGTGTGTGTGTGTGTGTGTGTGTGCCCCCCTAACAGGCAAAGCCAGTTCCCGGGGTGACCATACTCTCCTATTCCAGTCCTATTTACTTTGCCAACTCGGAACTGGTCTTCACACAAATCAGACAGGTGCCAACACACACACACACACACACACACACACACACACACACACACACACAGGATGGGAAGAGGGGGAGAAAGAAGAGAGCCTTAGCATCAATGAAATAAAAGCTGATTATGAGTGACAGAGTTCAAGATTGACGTCTGGCGTTATAGTTGTAATTAGCAGAATGAATTAACCTTAGTTGAGCATCAGTTCCACGGTTCGTCTTCTCCACGCGTCGGGCGCCTTCCTTCAACAATGAAGTCAATCAATATAAACTTTCCATGTGTAACTTTTCTTCACCACATCCAGACAGTGAGTCGTGGTCAGAAGGAGAACCCAGCTGGAGTCCACACCCCTTTTTCTTCTTCTTCCTCCTCCTCCTCCTCCCCCTCCTCCTCTTCCTCAGGCCGGACATGGAGACACACCCATTGCTTGGTTCTGGAGCTCAGCTCAGTCACCTTCATGGACTCGGTGGCCATGTTGGCACTTTGCAAGGTGAGAAAAGATAACTGGAGTGAAATCTTTCAACTCACATTCAGTTTCATTTGAGCAAAACGCCAAAACAATTATTATTTTCATTCTTCTTCTGTAGAAGCCCTTTCTGCTAGTGAAAAATATATAAATAATAGTAAATAATAAACACTTTTTCTGTATTTCACGTTTTCACTAAACGTACACGGAAAATGAAAAATACAGAAAAAGGCAACAGATACCGATGATAATGTATTATTTTACACACAAATATAGTAATGCAGATGTTAATGATACGGTTTTATGTGGTAGTTAGTATTGCTAGATTAAGTACATGTGCAGATACAGAAGTTCTAATTGTACATATTGTTCGGTAATATTGAATATAATACGCCTTAATGTATACAGTATAGAGCTTGAAAAACAAAACAATGAAGCACACTAGATTATTATTATTATTATCAAATTTTGCATTTTGATCTGATGGGAGCATTAGTTTGGGTTGGTTTGAGTGGATATCAGTTTTCCTCTGCCAGATCTAAACCTAGATCTAAACCTACCCAGTCTGCACTTTTCCCTATAGCCATTAAACCGGCCGTGGTGGTTGGCTGATTCCACACTGACTCCTTTTCTGCTGATCAAAGACATTCATATGTATTATTTAAGGCCAGACTAGATGTCCGGTAATTGCAGGTTAGATAATGAAATTATAAGACACGCCCTCTTGGTTGCACACACACAACTCTCAGCTTTTGACTCATAGATAGTCGTACTGATAGATAAAAGTAAATTTGTGTGTGTGTGTGTGTGTGTGTGTGTGTGTGTGTGTGTGTGTGTGTGTGTGTGTGTGTGTATGTGTAGGTTGCAGGCGACTTGGAAGTCCAAGGTATCGGCGTGTTTCTGGCAGCGTGCCCAGGTCAGCTTCATGTTTCATACTCATATATAAAATCTCCGATAGCGTGACTCATCTATGTCTCTCTCACACATT
This sequence comes from Taurulus bubalis, assembly GCF_910589615.1. NCBI lineage: Eukaryota > Metazoa > Chordata > Actinopteri > Perciformes > Cottidae > Taurulus > Taurulus bubalis. The sequence goes on along the minus strand of NC_136599.1, from coordinate 19,528,147 downwards.
CATTCACTCCCTCACTCACTCACACACACACACACACACACACACACACACACACACACACACACACACACACACACACACACACACTCACGCTTTGTCTAAGGTTGGGCTGTCCCTGTCCGCTTCCCACCACGCCTCCCATACTGTAGCTCTGCTTAGTTTATTTCTTTCTGAACTTCTACAGTAACTGTTTTTTTTTGTATGTCACACCAAACATGTGCGATCAGACAAGTCGAATGTAACCAGTCTGCGGCGTGCAGGAAGCAAATACTCAAAACTTTAAATCAAAGCATTAAGTGTGAGATCTTTATGCCCCCTGTATGTCAACAGAGAGAGTTTCATCTCAGCTCCAGACTCGGGGCTGTAAAACAGACAGCCTGTCCACCTCCCGTCTCTTCCCGTCGGTCCATCACGCCGTCCTGCGCTGCCTCAGCACCCTGCCGAGGCTTCTGGAGGTACACGTGGTCTCGCTACCAAGTTCATCTGGAGACGTAATGAGATAAAAAAATATATATTTAAAACCTTTTTTAGAGTTTCAAAGGATGTCACTTCAGTCAGGGTCTGTTTGCGACTGAAGGTTTGCGACTGAGGTCAGATGAAAGTGGCATTGTGGGTGATGGCTATCAGGTCAAGGAAGAATAATCCGTGGTTCTGCTGCATTGATTTTGATTTGACTTTTAAACTGTTATCGGAGTGCCATGCAAAATCTGTGTTGTACTCCCTCAATGCTTTCATATGACATCTCACTGGATATAAAGGGTGCAATAGCGTTTCAAGAAATATGAATTGTTTCCTTGTTTCTCAGGAAATCAACCCAGATGCAAGTGAATGTTGAACCTACATGACTGCTGCTTTTACGGGACAGTTAGGTCCTCTCAGTGTATCAACCTGATGGGTGATAGTTATGGCGTTAAGATGGCCAGCAGAACAATCACAGCCTCTTTTTGTTTTGAAAGAAAGACATTAACGCCTTTCCCGTTGTGCATACACTTCTCACACATTCCCATGCAATAAATGTAATTGTTCCACAATTTGTGCCATTTTTGACCTCTCCGTCATGAAGTATTTGAGATCTGATTAAGATTGCCCAGCTTCCAATAAAACATAATTAGCAGACAATGGTTTTAATCCATCACCCTCTGGGTCATATGGGTCCAGCTTTCTTCCACTGCACCACCCCTGCTGCCAAAAGGCCCCTTTTACAGCAGCCACTTTCTCGTAGCCAGATATATGTATATGTAACTGATCGAATTAACTACTGTCCCATTCTGTTTGGTATCTATTTAACATGCACAATACCAGGGCCTCCGGCCGACCAAACTGGAACAGCACCAGATATTAAAAGACAAATAATTAATTAATTAATTGGTCGCTTCATTACTACCATTGAATCTGCGTTGTGCAATAACTGAAACACTGAATGTGTTGCTCAGCCTCCAGAATGACAGCCAGTTACACAATAACACAAATACATCTGCACTCCTGTGGTTACATACCAAAGACAGGAGTTGACTTTGTTCTCTTAATTGAGTCATATTCTCCGTCTGTCCTGTTCTGTGCTGACCTCTGTGTGCTTTGGATTAAGTGATAATGACATTGTTGGTTTACTAGGTGAAAGAGACAAACATGTGAATGAAAATATGTGCTGCTCCTCTCTCTGTATGAAAAACACATCTTAATGTCATAACAAATGTACAGTTTGCAAGATGCAGACACAGCATGGGCACAAGATGGCAGTTTGCAGACAAATATTTATGAACTATGTTTAAGGCTTTTTTTTCTTCTTCTTTTTTTGGACAAAGTACTAGTAATTCTCAGGCAAGGCAGGTAGTCAGGTGTATGAGTGTGAGTATGCCGAAAAACAAGTGATAATTTCTCCTTAAATAACTATATTTTAAAACATGTTAAACCTGTACCAGCAAAAATAAAGGAATAAAAACACGTTGGATGTGGCGTTTCTATACAAATAAGAAAACGCACACGACCGTGAGAGCAGGTCGAACACGAAGTATTGGAGATGTGAACAAGAACAGCGCTGTGCACCTAGACACGCCCAGCTCTGACGTCAGCAAAACCAAGACGTAAGAAGTTACTTTTACGTCCGTCATGAAAACATGTCCTTGTACAGATAGTTGTGAAACGTTCATTGAGCGACAAGAAAAACACGCAGCCTCCCCACTCTCTCATTGTCGGACAGTCTTTTGTAATTTTCATAATCTATAATTGCCGGTTCAGACTAAGTGTAGTGCGCGACCCTCAAAAGTTAAGGAAGACATTGAATGAAATCCGAAGTGAAGGGTTGTTTTACATTAGTATGAAAACATAATATTACTGTGTCAGTTAAGGAAGGGAAAGTCCCGCTGCCAGGGAAAAACACTTAGCAGAGGATGGTTTCGATCCATCGACCTCTGGGTTATGGGCCCAGCACGCTTCCGCTGCGCCACTCTGCTGCCCTATGACTGAGGGACTTCAGACAAATACTTAACTTAAGCTGAGATACTTAACGCCTTGCAAGTCCAACAAGCTGCTGGAGAGCGTGCGTGCGTGCGCGCGCATGTGTGTGTCTTCTGTGTGAGACAGAAGCTCATTTAACATTAACTTAAGGTTTAAGAAGGTTTAAGAATGTCATAAGTATTGTGTTTCAAGCTAATGTGTGTGTGCTAAGAAATTGTAACAGGAAAAAAGAGACAAAGTGACTATATGACTATTGTCACAACTGTTCTGCACACTTGTTTTTCAGGGAGCTTTCTATCTGTTGATAATGTGGAGCATCTGTTTGTCCAATGATAAAGCGGGGCCCTCCCATTCACTCTGCATTGGTGTAATCGTGATTTAACTAGCACAACTCTGAACAGCTAGAATGGCTGACTAATCTAATCACACTCAGATAAGATATAAAACACACAGTAAAGACGCAAAACACACAGACAAGACATGTTGAAGACTGTCTAATTTAAAGTGAGAGTACGGTGGTATCTTCTACATTTGTGTCTGTATTCATCTGACCTCTCATTTCTTTAATGTCCTGTGTGTATTTATAGCATCCTGTCAGGTCAACTCACATTTAGAATATGTTGGTTTCAATTTAAACAAATGTCTCAAAGGACAAAAGGAGGTTGACAAAATGCATTAAAAAGCTAAGAAGACATGACAAACAGTGAACTTCCCCACTCTGAATGTTCATCTCTAATTTCTCCCACTTCTGTTCCCACCTTGACTGTACAACTACAGGTTAGAACTTTGCCCTCTCCCTCGACACAACAATATCACATTTCTAGGTTTCCCTTCAAGGTCTCAAGGCACAGCACTGGAGTCACAACATGGAGACGGTCTCACTGTCAGACAACTGAAGGAGAGAGGAGACATAGAGGAAGGAGGAAACTATATATATATGCGAAGGGGTTTTTTGCCAACCTATTTTGTCAGAGAATCCTCTCCGTCGTGGATTTCATAAGCAAAACCTTACGTTTATCCGGTGGCTGCAACAAAAAGCAATCACGACTTGTTGTTTGGTACCACTTGGAAAATCTACACAAGATTCAATTTGAAGCCTGGGGACCACTGCACACAGAGAGGATTCATTCTTCATGAAGAGGGATGTGCCATCCTATGATTGAAGGAACTTCTTTTTTAATCTTGGTGGAAGATTTTCATTACAACCGTGACCAGAAATAGACTTGGACTGTGATCTATGTCCTCTGAACTGGAAAAACAGAGGAAAGACATCAGCATAGAAGACTCACTCCTCTGTAAACCGTGAATGGTTCATCTCAGGGCTTCAGAAGGTTCTGGGCTTTTTGTAAAAGACATCTCTTCAATATAATAAAACATTTTTTCTAATACGACTGGAACACAAGGTAATTATTATCAAAAGTTTCAAACAGTTTAGTCCCAGAGATGTCGTGATCAGTACTTGAATGATCACGAAACTAACTTATTATTACTTTGTTTACAGCTGTTTATGTGCCAAAACAATAACTAGATTAAGATCTTATGGATGTAGTAATATATTATATTAAAATACATTTGTAAGAAAAGAAGTTATCCTTTTTGTTTCTGTTGCAGTAGTTGAAGTCATGGCCGAGAGGAGACGGATGGGCTACAGCGTGCACAGGGAGATCCTGGACGAAGAAACCGTGGATGAGTTGGCAAGAAAGTCTGACTCAAAGCCATCTCTGTGTGAGAAGTTCAAAACGTCAATGAGGTAAAGTTCCCCACATCTTATCTTCAGTGCATCTCAACTCATTTTTCTTTACATACTCAGACATTTCCTGTCTTGTATAATCAGGCACAAAGCATAGCAATCACGCTCAGAAGGAATGAGTCATCGCGCACCAGAATTCTTCAATAAAGTACTAAAATTACTGAGGTCGAACCAATCAAAAGAACTATTTCTGTATATGTATGACACTCAGCAACATGCAATAACTCCTGCTTTATCTACATAGTATCTTGTTAAAAAATGCAGGGTCAAAACGTTTGGCCAAAGTTCCTTTAAAAAGTCAACAAATGTTGAAATATACAGAGATGAACCAGAGCGACACAAACTGTGGCTTTTTGTTATAAGTCTGAGACTTATAACAAAATAAAAAAATCAGCCAGTCATGTCTATCCAAATCTTTTTCTCTGTGTGTCTCTCTCTGTCCCACACACTCAGGTGTTCTGGTCCCAGGTTGAAGAGCTGCCTGCTGGGTAGCGTTCCTGTTGCGTCATGGCTGCCTCGTTACTCCATCAGAGAAAACGCCCTGGGTGACCTGACTTCTGGAATCAGCGTAGGGATCATGCAGCTCCCGCAGGGTGAGGACGGGAGTTCAGAAGATCAGTGCAGTGTAGGCTGTGCCGATAGTCTGTCAGATCATATACATACATATATACATACATATATATATACATACATATATACATATATATATATGTATATATGTATGTATATATATATATACATACATACATATATACATATATATATATCAGCATTTGAATGGATGCTTGACGATTGTTTTTTCCTATGCCAATATCAAAGCGATTTTAACCAATCACAATCAGAGCTTCTAAATCCTTAAATACAAACCGGTTTGCTGTCTCTTTCTGAACTGACACCCTTCATCTCTGTTCTCCACATGCCTGCTCAACAAAACTCCACAAGAGCAGCTCTATAAAAAAGGGAGCCGCTGTTTGAATAGAGGAGACATAGTTATTAAATCGATTCTTTTAAAAATTTAAAAATACATTTAAATAATATGTTCACAATGTTGATTCATGTAACTTTATATGTAGATGATATTCAAGAAGATATGTTGTTATAATTGGTGTATTTTAAATGGTAATCAGGTTTTGCATTGCCCTATACTTAATATCTTCCTTGTTATTAGCTGTTTTCTAATTATTACTGTATTGTTGGAAAACATTTCCTCTGCTCTCACTACAGGTATGGCCTATGCCCTGCTCGCCTCTGTGCCTCCAGTCTTTGGACTTTACTCCTCCTTCTATCCAGTCCTCATCTACTTCATCTTTGGCACTTCCAAGCACATCTCAATCGGTTTGTACTTCAACACTTGATGCATCTGCACACAAGTCATGTTTGACAAGGTTGGATTAATCCACTTTGAAGTTGTGTGAATAGTATGAAAAAGAAGATTACTAACAGCCTGAAAGATAATTTCTTTCTGTGTCTCTAATCGACCAGGTTCCAGCTTTAAGCAAAGACATGATATTTTTAGCTGAAGCCCATCTGGATTGATTGTTTGTTTTTAAAGCACCTGAAAAGTATTTAGCTATAATTTGTAAAGTAATGTAATGTTGACGAGTAAATCAGAGGTAAAAAAAACAACTCAGCTAATCTGCTCTTTAAAGATTGAGTTGTGATCTGATCATATTTAATTGACCTTGAATTTGTGAACAAAACAGTCATCAGTCAACATTGCAATCTTTGTCTTCCATGCACTGTTACCGCCGCATGTAATAACATTTTTAAGCTTCGTTATGGGATGTGTCTTTGTTGAAATGTACCTTGGAAAACATTAACTTCCTCCCCAAAGTTTGTACCTTTCGGTTTACTTCTGGAACCAGAAAATATGGGAAAAATAACTTGTTGATGTCTCTGTCTCCCTTCTTTAGGAACATTCGCGGTGTTGAGTGTGATGATAGGAGGGGTGACAGAGCGATTAGCACCAGACTCCAACTTTATGACATGGGACAACGTGACCAACTCCAGTATAGTCGACATCCTCTCCCGGGACGCAGAGAGGGTCAGAGTGGCTGCAGCCGTCACCTTCCTGTCTGGATTATTTCAGGTAAATGAGAGTTACTGAAAGTCAAACATTTGGGAGTAATCCTCCCATTGGATATTGATGTTTCTTGGGCAGATGAATAGGCACATGCTGCTAGCAAGAAATACATCAATGAATAAAGTAAATACTTCAAAGTATCTTTTCTCACCACGTGATTCCATATGAGCCTTTTATATACTCTTTGTGACCTTCAGCTATAAAATGCTTGGCTCCTCCTTTGTCCAGGCTGAAAGGTTAAATTGTGATTAATTAGTTTTGATGGCTGAGGCATGTGTATTTGTGAACAAGTTGTTCCTTGTGCAGCTGGAAAGTTACACTGTGGCGTAAATATGGAGGTTATCTTGAAGCTATGACAGCATGGCTGCCGGGTCCCTGCTTGTTCTCCCTTATTGTTACAGTGAGGCTCCGTGTGTCTGTCAATATGTTCGTAGATTCTGCTCGGTCTGGTCCAGTTTGGTTTCGTTGTGACCTACCTGTCTGAGCCGCTGGTCCGAGGCTACACCACAGGAGCTGCCGTCCACGTCATTGTGTCCCAGCTCAAATACACCTTTGGCATCAAACCTGTGAGATACAGTGGACCCTTGTCATTGATATATGTAAGAAACAGCACAGTCGTCAACACCTGCATGATTTTTATTCATTTAGTTTAAAGATTAATGCTGAAAGTAATTATTATTTCCAAAGCATTTGGGGATTTTGGACAGTCCTAAGGGATTTTTTACAAGTGAGAGAAAAAACTGTCATCAAGCATGTTGCTATAAAATGTATAATATATATCTGTATCCCTCTTGTAAGCATGCTTTTATCTCCGCAACTGAGACATTTCCCAATAGTCTTCTCCGCAATGGACAATAATAACATGAGCATTGTCTATTCTTGTATGAAATGTTGTACTACTTATTTCTCTCATGCGTCCTCTTATAAGCATTTTAAAGTGACAATGATGTTATTTGTTTCCTTTCAGACTGTGTTGGAGATATGCTATCTCATTCCTCAGACAAACATTGGTACTCTAGTGGTCAGTATCGTCGCTATAATCGGCCTCATCCTCGCGAAGGAGCTCAACTCATACTTGGGTAAAAAACTACCTGTTCCCATACCCGTGGAGCTGCTTGGTGTGAGTATGCAGTGGTATATCCCCTGGTAATCGACAGTTAGTTCCTCACAAAGCTCCACACACCATAACACTTACACCTACTAATACATCTTTTATTATCTGTTTCTCCAGATTGTAATTGCTACTCTCATCTCCTGGCAAGTTAACTTGGCGGACAGATATGAAGTCGATGTGGTGGGACTGATTCCCTCCGGGTGAGAAACACACACACACCAAACACACAGGAATGTGTGTTTACACATGTGAAAAGGGAAAGTGTTTGTATTCTACTCTGTCCATGTCCACCAGCCTCCAGCCGCCTGCTCTCCCAACGGCCTCCCTGTTTGGTCAGGTGATCGGGGATGCCTTCGCTCTGTCGGTGGTTGGCTACGGCATCGCCATCTCACTGGGACGCATCTTTGCCCTAAAATATGGATACAAGGTGGACAGCAACCAGGTGAGGAGGTGATGGATGCAATCCAGGATGAGCTGCTCTTTTAAAGGTAATATCTTGTGTATAAATAGTGTGAGTTTCCTCGTTTCAGGAACTGATCGCGCTGGGTCTGAGTAACTCCGTTGGAGGATTCTTCCAGTGCTTCGCCATCAGCTGCTCCATGTCCCGCAGCATGGTTCAGGAGAGCACGGGCGGGAAGACTCAGGTTGGTATGAGTGGACATTATCCTCTGAACTGGGCTTGAGTCATGCATTGTTGGGGTGCCTTAAGCGCTGTGCAGAGAGCATTTAGTATGGTTTTAGAAATCAGTGGGTAAAGAAGGTTTAGTTTGGAACGATTACATTTTACGAAATGAATGGGATATTTGGTTTTTAAAGGGTAATTTTACAAAATAAGTCCTATATTTTCACACTTACCCCTCCTAGTATCAATACAGAAAAAAATAACCAAACCAAAACAATCTACATGGATAAACCACTTGAGGTAAATGAGACATTGTGATATGTTTGTTTTTGGTTACTCTTATATGGTGAATATATGTATCGCCTTCCTACCTTACCCGACAAACAGGCTCTTATTCAACAATTCACATACACATTAATCCACCAACAGTGGCAGGGCTCTCATGCAAATCGCTGCCCAGCCAAACCAGCTTGGGGTTCAGTGTCTTTCTCAAGGACACTTTAACATGCGGATGTTTTTGTTGCATAAATCACCACAGGACTAACAAAGAAAAGAAGAAACATGAAGCAATTTTTTTTAAACCCACCACTTCCTTATAAAAAGCAGTTTCTTTCCGATGACTTTTAGCTCCTCATATTAGACATTAAAACTGTATGAATGTTAATACTGATTTTGTATATTATGTGGTACTATACCAGACTGGCAGTGCTTTGATCAACACACCCATCACGAAAATATGTTATGCTGCTTTTATGAGCTTTTATGAGCCACTACCCAGTACTCATCCTGCTACTGATGCACCACCATAACGTTACATTTCAACTGGTTTTAATGATATGTTTATTCCAAAAGGCTGCACACCATTTCAGCAACATTTAGAAAAATGCTTTTTGGTTTTCATGCCTTGTTTAAACTTGGCCAAGTCGTTTCATGAGATTATTTTTTTAGATCAGTATTTTCACCCTAACGCTTCACTCTGCCCATAGCGACTAAACTGGGCCATCTCAAAAGGTTAAACGGAGGGAAAAAACGGTCATCATTAATGTCACTCTCAAGTGGCATTATTAAAAAACACTTAGGCAATCGATTTTCGCTCGCATCGTTAAAGTTCACCTACACAAACACAGATTTGCTGAGAGGCTAAACCAGTTTAGTCTGACAACACCATTAATCAGCTAAGGCCCATTACAGAGGAGAGGAGAAGAGAGGAGAGGAGAGGCCTTAACTGATGTCTTAATCATGTACCAAATCTCTTTAATAATCACTCCATCATTCATCTTTTCCTCTTCTTTTTCTTTAACTCTCCTCTGATCGCTCTCTCTCTCTCTCTCTCCTGATTTTCATTCCTCATACCTCTATCTTCCCTCTCTCTTCTCTGCAGGTTGCTGGTGCTCTATCAGCAATAGTTATCCTTTTCATCACACTCTGGATTGGAGCTCTCTTTGAAGACTTGCCGAAGGTACTGCGTGTGTGTGTGTGTGTGTGTGTGTGTGTGTGTGTGTGTGTGTGCGTGTGCGCGTGTGCATGCGTGCGTGTGTGTGCGCAGGCATGAGCATATACACATGTGTCCAAGTCTCAGGGTGAAAGTTTGAGCTGAGATTGTGTTTCTCTAAGGTCACCAACAGATACTACTTCGAACTAAAGCAACTGGCAACTTTTTTCAAACAAATTATTAAAACATTGAAAGTAATTAGACTGTAAAGTAAAGCTATGATATGAATGTTATGACTGTAAACACTGCCATTCAGGTTTGACAGCTCGTAGTCATTTGTTTGCAGCCCATTTAACTCGAGCACATAACACTTTTTTTTCTCAAACTAACTAACTTACCTTCATGTTTTAGGCCTCAAAGCAGCAGCTCTCCATATAAACTATATTATCCTTGACTCCCGTTGCAGGCTGTGCTGGCCGCCATCATCTTTGTCAACCTCCATGGCATGATGAAGCAATTCATGGATGTCCCTGCACTCTGGAGAAGCAACAAAGTAGACATGGTGAGAGTCCTAAAATATATAGATGAGGAAATGATTCATGTTTTGGGAAGATAGATTCATCAATAATATATAGATTAAACATTAATTTAAACATGAGTACAGAAAACTATAGCATCCTGAGTACTTACATGTTCATGGTTGTGTACTACGCATTAGCATGCTATAACATGCTAACATTTACATGGTAGCATTCAGAGCAAAACACTTTCATTCCCCCTTTTGTAGTAAATCTAAGTTTAAGATACCGTGAACTTCTGACTGCTTTGATATCTCTTGAAAAGAACCACAGAAGTGTCCAAACCAGTGGCATAATGGCTGCAACCACCATTATTGCTGGTAGACACATTTAAATCAGGAAAGGAGCTAAACGCTGTTTGCTGTCATATTTCACTTGTGCAGAAATATGTAACATGATAAAAAAAAAATAGCTAATTTAGGCCAGCGTAACAATCAAGCTAGCAACAGGCAACAACCAACTTGTATGTTTTCCCATTCTGCCGACCGTGTGAACGCAGTATAAGTCCAAATAGATGATGAAATACACCTGAGGCACAAATGCTAATACTGATTAGGCCTCTTTGAGGATTTAAGTAATGGCCTTCCCTATGGTGCCACAGTCAAGTCAAACTTCACATTTCCAGCAACTAACAATAGCAAAGTTCAATTGTATTTCCTTTCAACACTTTTGCCTTCTCTAACGAGCGCTTCATTTAAGGGTTGCTAGACTTATTGTCTTGGTTCAATACCCGTCATCATCACTCCCTGTATCTCCAGGTGATCTGGGTGGTCACTTTCATCCTCACCTTGCTGTTGAACCCTGACCTGGGACTGGCTGCTGCCATCGGTTTCTCCATGCTCACCGTCATCTTCAGGACACAGCTGTAGGAATGCATCGCCACACACAATTATACACAAATAAACAAACACATGTTCAGCGTGAAAATTAAACCATCAATCACCACACCAAACAAGGAATTCGGTCCTTCTGTTGCAGACCATAGCCAAACACAAATTGTTTCAGACGGTTCATACTGGTCTTTGTTTTGTGTGAATTCCAGACCTCAATACTCCATATTAGGGCAGGTCCCAGACACTGACATTTACAGGCCACTGGAGGACTACGATCAGGTATGGCACATTATATTTAAATAACTTGAACTCTGGGTTCAGGGCGAGTACAGGTCTCGAGATAAAGAATAATAAAAGCAATTGTGACTAATGTCTAAACAGCGTCTGTGATGTCTTTTCAATGAGCAGGTTATTAAGCACACCTCATTTTATTGTGACCCAGACATAATAGCCAAGGGTTATATGTGATTACTTCACAACACTGCCTTTCTGGTTTGACAGCTCTTAGTCATTTGTTTGCAGCCCATTTAACTCGAGCACATAACACTTCATACACACCTTCATACACACACCTTGTTTTAGGCCTCAAAACTGCATATAAACTATATTATACTTCGCACAACATTTTTACACAAATATCCATTGCTCCTAAATGATGAATCTTCATGACTTTAGTGACATTTCCTCTAGCACCCCCATGAGGGTGAAATTTGTGGTTTTACATGAAATGTCGTAAAACAACTATTGGATGGTTTCAGGTGAAGCAGGTGCCAGGGATTTTGATCTTCCGTTCCTCTGCCACCCTGTACTTCGCCAATGCTGAGATGTACCAAGAAGCACTTGGAGAGAAGGTGAGGACACACACACACACACACACACACACACACACACACACACACACACACACACACACACCCTGAACCTATATTTAACCTTATCCTACCCATAAAACCTGGTCTTAAGTCGTAACAGCTCTTTTAAGAAGTGCAGACTGAGGAAATGTCCTCACACTAAAGGTCTAAAAGTAAAATGAGTCCTCACAACGCAAAAACAATAATATTAATGCATATTGATATATTAATGTGGACGTTCCCAAAGAACAGTCTGAGACACGCGAACACCATAATGGAAACACAAGCCCCAATTTATGTGAAAATACAGATGAACACACCACAGCTACACACACACACACACACATAAAGAGAAAAAGAAAAAAACAATCTTTTTTGGCATAATTTCTGTGCAATTAACTCTTCTCTATTTCTGACACTCTAATAACTGACCCACCATTTCACCAATTCACACATCACGACCGTGACAGACATTGTTCTAAATGTCACCACCATTTTCTCCTCTCCTTTCTTACGATAAACTTTTGTTTGAACACTCCTCTCCCTCTCCTTCCTCACCCCCCATGTCTCCCTCCTCCTCCTCTGTCACGTCTCTTGGGGAAATGGGAAGACGGATTGAGGGAAGGTAGAAAAAAGATGACAAAAGATGCAGGGAGGGTGAGAGGCAGAGTTTGAATAAGGGAGGGAGATAATGGAGCGGCTCATTCATTAAAATGTCAGCATGTCAAAGCCATGGGGTCGCTCTTTTCTTGCTTATCTTTGATGCACAAATACGCTTTCATAGAGCTGCTGTTGACTGGCAAAGGCTGCCCGTCTGCTTACGAGGTGAGAAATTGCCACCAGATGAATTACAATCATTTTTTATCTGAAGTTTCTACTCGACCGGTCACTGTGGCATGCAGACAACTCAAATGTGAAGGGTTATTTTCCAAGAAATGGTGAAAGTTGCTGGGGAAATGTGGGATCACTTACTGCTTGTCCTCACCGGTAGCGATTAAGCTGATGGGTTGCACTTGTGTAAGAGGATACTAATGCTGTAATTGCATGAACCAGTGATGTCATGCAGCAAGACAGGTTTTCAGAAGGAACGCACACATTGCTTTTGCATGAATTATCAGTTCCTATCATCCTATTATTATAATTGTCTTGATGAGTTCAAATGTCCTACAAACTAGTAGGAAGGTACGAATGGTCTGATCCACTTCTCCATGGAGACTGTATTCATGGAATTAAAATCACAAAAACACTGCCATCCAAAACAGAAGGCTTAGACACTCAACGATCTAAATGTATTGATAAACGCATACTATTATATTGAATTCACGAAAACCTCCCTTAAATCCTATCAGCATTTAAGTGAAAAAAACAAAACAGATTTGGAGCCTACAAATGTGTGATGCGTGGAGACAACTTGAGGTCTGAGAACGTGTGATTCTCTTGTTTTCTTTAGTCGTGGAACGCAAGAACACAAACTTTAACAGTTAATTTCATATTACCTTATACAAACACCCTCAAGTGGAAGAACCAAGCAAGTAAGACTTTGTCTCATACTGTTGTCTAGACAAGCAGCACCTTCTCCCCTGGGGGGTATTCTTCGTACCTGGCTAAACAAAGTCAAGCAAATGTCCTAACCTCCAGTTTAAATTAGCGAGATGATTGACATCAGGCTATCTGGGTTTCTTCACGGCTGATCCGCGCTGAAACGTCTCGTTAATTCTAGCCAGACGTCAGTCATCTGGATAAATGCGCGCGCCTGCTCCTCTTCAGAAGGGATAACAATGGAGCACTGACACCACGATGTTTTAACAGTACAATGCCAAATAAACTCAGAGGAACCTCTTTTTATTTTTCTGATGAGAAGCAGGAGATGATCATGAAGGCATATGAGGAAGTCAGTACCGTAGTCATTCACAGCAAACGCGTTGCGAATATTCCAACGTTTTTGCAACATTGTTGCCGTGAACGCAGCTTTAACACCTGCCCCGCTGCGAGACATAAGCGTCCAAATATATCAGACAAGTTAAATGCGTCAGTGTTGGGAAAATGTATCGGCTAATTTGAAGTGCTTCATCACCCAAATCAATCAGATTATATTTACGAATAAGTATATACTTATGAGGATATATGTACTGTATGCGCGTATGAATCATGTACTATATATGTGTATATGAGTTTGAATATGTGTATGGGCGGATCAGTATGTATGTATTATTCATAATCAGAAATTCAATCAATTGAAGCAGTGAAAATAAATTATGTGTGATTCTCTGTATTCTCATCATGAGTTCACCTTAATCATATTCTACAATAATGATATGCATGGTGTACTAATAGCACAGTCATATAATTATGAGTGCTTTCAACACATCCATAAGTTTCTTAAGAGCTAAATAAACTTAAGAACAGCGGCATGCAGCGGCTGATAGTCTGTGTCTGAGACGGCGATCAGCTGCGCCTGTGGTGATCAATGTCCGCGGCTCGAGAAGCTCTCGTAAATAAATTATTTCTTGCCGCCAAAATCTATATCACCGCGTACAGGAAGTCATGATTATGTAAAGGATGGATCCTGGTGATCTGAAAGAACTCTCTCCCTATAAAACTAATATAACTAATATCGCTCCTTCATCAATGAGGAAGAAGCTGCCTTTTTTGTCCGTGGGAGTGTCCAGCTTATCCAGTGAAGTTCAGTAAGCCTGCCCGGGAGCAGGTTTACATTTTTGGATGTGTTGCTATGGTGATTAATCTAAGCTTGCTTCGAGAAACCGAGAAAGCCTGACCTACGTCATCTTATCCTGACAATTAGCCCGCTAACTCAGTAAGCCAGGTACGAGAAACAGGGCCCTGGTTGATGTTTTTTGTTTTGAGGAATTAGACAACTTACTGACTGAACTGGCTTAACTGGCACAGATAAACGTTTGTGTTCCTGTTATGAGCTTTATCTCCTCATATTGCTAATAGTATAATAACATTTGACATGTAATCCCCTGAGGGTAGGTAGGTTCACATTGCTTCAATGTGGTTTGTTGTGAAGTACAATACATCTATTCTTTCATTTCTCTGAAGTAAGTACTTGTGTGCTCTAAAGAATTTGTGAAATTTATTTTTGCAATAGTGTAGTGGTGCATTGCAGTCATAGTGGTTTCCGCAGGAGACTTGACTGGCTTTAGAAAATGTATGTGAACTTCACTATTACCATCTGTGGTTGTCTTTTGCTGTTTCTTTTAGTCTGGCATTGACATTACCAAACTCCTATCAGCAAAGAAAAAGCTTGAGGCCAAAAGGAAGAGGCATGAGAAGAAAAATGCCAAGAATGCTGCCAAGAGGAATGCAGTGGACATGGTGAGGACGACCAAATGACATATTTGAAAGCTTGCAGACCACCAGCAGAGTGTGCAACTGTCTTATTATACTAGTGTTTGTATTAATTAAACAGAAATGTAAGAAAATAAATATTCAAAAATATCTGACCCCATGATGTTAATTTGACTTCCTGGTAATGCGATTACCTTTGACTGATAACATTTTAACATTTGAATGGCATGTCTCGTCCTTTACAGGAGGCGGGGCCAGAGATGGAAGAGCAAAAGGAGATTGCCGTCATTGAGATGGATGCTGAGCCCGACCCCTCACTCCCCAGAGCCATCGTCCTCGACCTCAGCCCAGTCAACTTCCTGGATACTGTGGGAGTCAAGATGCTACGCAGCGTACGTACATGACACATTTACACATATACAAAGAGAAGAGGGGAAATATTCAATGTAGTCACGGTGACTTGCACATATTAGGAATTATACTTCTTGAACAGTAACTTGCATATGCAAGTGTGTCGTTCTACAAATATAATATTAATATTTCGACAACATTAACAGGTTACGATTAAGAATTCTGATCCTCTTTTTTTTGCTGTCTACGGTTCTTCCTGTTTAACCAGTTCTTGTAACTTTGCCTTTCTCATCTCTTCGTGCAACAGCAAGAACTTTTCTCCATACATATATCACTTTTGTTTTCATTTAGTTCCTCCGGCTTTCAATTTCTTTAAATTGAATTGGCAGACGAATGAAATGATCCAGTCTGGCCTTTGCTCTGTGCTTCTGTGTCTGTTTCAGATCCAGAGGGACTATGGGGAAGTTTGTATAAAGGTGGTTCTCGCTGGCTGCTTGAGTAAGCCCCTCTACATCACTAGGAAATAATTAAAACGGTTTTATTTATTTTTAGGAAATGAATAAGAAAAGTTAAGACCAACACCAGAGTAGCTACCGTTCAGAGCTGCTCATTCATACACACATTCATACACTGATGGCACAGGTGCCATACAAGGGGCCATCCAGCCCATCAGAATCTAATCACACACACGCACTCACACACACGTTTTATTTTTTTCTTCAATTTGAGTTATTGTAAAGTTTGTAAACTTTATTCTGGCATTAACACAGTCTTGAATATAACTTACCTAAACCTTAAACAGAAGCAACCTTTGAGATCTTCTGTTAGACGTTATTAATTCCCGGACTGTTCGTCAGAAAAATAACAAAATCCCACTATAGGATTACTTTGTCATACATATATGTAACTCACACATGAAGTATTTTTACATTCATGTTCCAGCCCGCTTAGCCACACACAATTTAAATTCTTTTAACAACACAAGAGGTTATTTGGGCCTTTTTGTTAATGTTTTGTAACATTTCTGAGAAGTAGTTCAGTCAATAGCTGGTTTTCCAGAAATTACTCTTCCAGGTTTGCTTAAGGCAAAAGCATTGTGAGTGTTTGGGCTAGCAACGAATATTTACACAGCCGGGAATTATAACAGGCTTTCGTTAACAAGAGGACTACCCCTCATCTTTCTCCCTCTCTCTCTCTCTCTCTCTCTCTTTCTAGCTGGTGTCGTGGACAACCTGCAGACTGGAGGTTTCTTTAACGACGAAGTGACAAAGTCCTGTCTCTTCTCCACCGTCCATGACGCCGTTCTGCACTGTCAGTCGGCCAGAACACAGAGCCGAGATACGGTAATATACTGTGTGCGTACACATGTGCACTCAAACAGACATCACAAACAGACATCACAAAATAAAGTGCTGAAGTGTGCAAGTTCTGCAGCATTATGCACTAGTAAATGAGGCGGGTGTATGAAATGAGTTATTTAAAGCCTAACAGAATTTCAGGGTGTGAAAGTCTGAACCAAGGTCTAACCAAGGGTCTTGTTTTTGTTACATTGTGTACATTTGATCCGGTTAGTTTGGGTTTGACGTTGCATAGCTTCACACTAGGGCTATTTTTACTTGTCCTTTTGGTTTGGAACAAGCTGAAAAGTTTGAGGTCAGTGTGAAAGGACCCTTAAACTCGGCTATTTTGTTTTTTCTTACTGCCGTGCTCCTTGAAACTCACAGTTGACTTTACATGTTAAAACCTCTTAAAACTGGATTCATTATGTTTTGGCCTCCAGGGGCAGCGTAGCGAGATGGACACACAATGCTGATGTGATATCATCTTATACGGTCGATCTCATACAACTCCTGTCTCTTTAGCTGCTAAATGCTCCACTATCTCCACCAGCTAGTTGCTCACTGTGTCTGTCTGATGTCTGGTGCTGAGCAGGAAGCGTCCAGTTGGTTTTAAGAGCTTTGTCAATGAAAACCTCTGACTGAAAAAAAAATATGCCAAACAGTAAAGCAGGGGCCAGCAAGTAATTTTGGCCTCTGGCCAATTTTTCCCGAAGCCATTAGATGGTGTGCCAGAACATAATCAGTGACTAATATATTTGCAAATGACTGTTACATAGTGTTTTGTTTTGGTGTCTGGGTTTTTCAGGGACACAATAGTTCATTACACATAATCTGGTCTCTTTATTCATCAACTTGAATCACAGACCGCCTTATGAGACACGCACGTGTAAATGTGAAAATAAGTGAAATGAAGAAGCAGTCTATAACATAAAATAGGCTGGTCGGTCCAAACTCCGTGTTTGTGTCAATATTTAGTGTCGTGTGGCTCCGAGCTGTATCGTCTACCAAAGAGTTCAAAGCTTCATTCATAACCTTGACATTGAAATAATGCTTATCATTACTAACTTAGAGAAACATTGTGTACAATAGTCCTCCTTCTCTTCCCCTCTCTCTTTCTCTCTCACACACACACACACACACACACACACACACACACACACACACACACACACACACACACACACACACACACGCCAGGGCCGCGGTGCTCCTGTTCTCTGTAACTGTCTCAGTCTTCATTTCCGAAACAAAATATTCTGCTTCTATCTATTTGTTGGCACTGAGCCTTTCAAACGCAACATTTGCACAGCGGTAAAAAAATATATTATGAGGCTATTTAATATGCTAAAATGAATGAATTTTCTCAATAAACATTTTGTCTGTTGTTAATTTCATCTGTTTATCATCAAAATATCGCCTGTTGCCAAGCTCGGCAGCAAAGTAAAGTTGGCAGTAAAACCAAAACAACGAGTTTAGAGGAAGCTTCTCTTTAGCGCCGAGGGGAAGTGCAGTCAGCTGATAACTCTCTGTGGGTTTGTCTGTGTGAGCGACCCCTTTTCCATCAGACATTATTGTTTGATCTATTTTTACAATAATATACAAGTATTGCTCAGTGCAGCTTAGAGAATTCATGTTTCCGGTCGTGATCATTCGATTGGTTTTCCAGCAGTGATGCTCATTGTATTGATGATACAGACAGGCTTTGATTACATATTATTGTCTGTGCAACAAATGAAAACGAGTTTTGCATTCTGAATTGTGGTCGCCTGATATATCACTACGCCCTTCCTCCTCAAGACCGAATACTCCAACTGATTGGAATTGAACCAACGATAAGTACTGCAAATAAATGTATTAGTATGTAAAACGTAGGGTACAGGAAATAGCCTTTCTCTCACTGTTAGACGAAGAGTGAGGTCAGACTGTGCTACGCATGATGAATAGGTGAAATCAAGTTAATCAATAAAAAAAAGTAAACATGACAAATTAATCCACCCATCACTGAAACTGGGAAAAACAGCCTGTAGTGTGTAAATGATGCGTTAAGCTCCTCATATCTTAATGAACAATGATTAAAATGTTGATTCTGGATTGATTCATTGATCCTCACTCTGCAGCTTGACCTGGACTGCAAATTGATTGCACACAGTGAGATGGTTGGGGGTGGGAATGGTAAACAGAATTACAGTACAAAATTATATTATATTTAGTTTGTGTTTTAAATTTGATATAAATCCCTTGTGTTTTTTTTCTATTCACAGTTGGACACAAACAACGCAATAACAGCATTTTGTGTTTCTTATTTGCATCATAAATACTGCAGATTCCAGACACACACACACACACACACACACACACACACACACACACACACACACACACACACACACACACACACACACACACACCAGAAATCTCCTTAACACGTGGGCAATGTTTGTGCATGTGTGTCTGTCTTAATCTCATTTACACACCTGTGCCTGCAGGGATGTTTGCATATTGTTCTGCGCATGTGTTTTTCGTTTCCGCCTGTTCTGTTTTAGTGTTTAGTTAGTGGCTGCGTGACTTTCTGTTTCTGCCCCCATAAGACAAATCTAACAGAGAACAAAGACGTGGCACGGATCCATGAAATACAGTTTACAGGAGCAACCGCTTTTCATGGGAGAGTTAGGGAGCACATACACACACACGCACACACACACACACACACACACACACACACACACACACACACACACACACACACACTCAAACACATTCACTGGCACACACACAAAGGGATACAAAAATACAGAGCATGTAAGCGGGTGGATGGTGAGCATGAGATGAGGTTGGTCAGGAGAGCTGTGCAAAGAACAAGGACACACAGTAACATGCATGCTGGCATTTGCAAATTAATGACTACTTGCATGCATACACATTAATATGCAGCCCGAATATATTTCACATGGAAATGGTTTTACATGAGAGAAGCAAGCGGTTTGTTTGGAAATCCATCTGGACAGTAGTGTATCTGCAGCTCACCTACTTTCACAGAAGCATTTCAGCATATCAGAGAGCAAGTAGGGCCTTACATTCACTCCCCTCATGGCCCATCAGAAATGCAATATGTAACGTTAATGCAAGAATCCACATGGTGCAAAGTAAAGACATCCGGTGAAAATAGTTTGACTCGGAACCATTATTTCTGAGTTTGAGGCATGCAGAGCAAAAGTTTAGAGGCAGCATGTTTACAGTCTCCGTTCTGCTCCTCCTCATTAAACGCCACTGAGGCTTTCATGCCACCGGAGAGAGAAGAAAAATCTGGAACATATTTTGAAATTCCTCCATCCTCCGTCTCTCTCTCTCTCTCTCTCTCTCTCTCTCTCTCTCTCTCTCTCTCTCTCTCTCTCTCTCTCTCTCTCACCATGGTGCCTCTGCTCTGTTTGATCTCTCCTGTACTTCTGTTTCACAGGAGATCGCAGCGACACATTTGTGAGTCCTGAGAAGAATGATGGAGGACATTGTGAAGGAGTGCCAGACACTCTGCCTGTCTGAGGATTTGTATCCAGTGAGCTTCAGATTTCTGGGACTGCCGTCTGTCACAAACACAGACATTCAAACCTCCAGACGCACGCTCATTGTAACAAATACAGGACATGACGACAAAAAAAACAAACCAGAATGCATATGAATGAGAACAGAGTACACACCCGGAGTCATACGAAGATGTGCCTTGCTGGAGGAGTGTACAACTCAAAGCCAAAAAACAACACAAACATGTGAAGTTAGAGCACATGAATGCAGACTGATGTTTTTCTGCAATGTATTTTTGCATGCTGTTTAAAATAAATGAAGTTATTAGACCAAAATAAATACCTGGATGGATGGTTTATTTATGAAAATTGAAAAAAAAAAAATTCAATGTACTAACAAGGAAAAACAATATCATTTTACTTCGTCAAAGGCTTCTAATTGAATGTGAATGTTTATTTCCTTTCCAAACACAGACCATTTTGATTTGAATATTCCAATGAAGACATTTTGATTTGGTGACGCAGCGACAGGAAATCTCAAAATACCTCTGAAAAGATCTGGACAAATAGATGCAAGGTGTTCTCCTTTCCTGTGTCGCTGTGACCGGCTGCTTCCTTCGCACTCAGACTCCAGTCTGCACCTTGTTTATCTACAGACTTGTTCCGGGAATTTGTTTATTCTGTATAAGGAATTGTTCTGAGACATTTTCAAGTTCTTCTGCCAGATGTTGCAGTCGCTCATTAAAGTAGCCCAAGCACAGAGAATAGCAGAGAGGACAGCGGAAACCAAACCCATGACCACCGCAGATGTTCTCATATTGTAGCATATAAGCAAACACAATCTTCAATCAAATTTTTTTTTGGAGCCTGAGTCGCTTATGAAACTGCACATTTATAGATACGATTCACCATGTTTTGATCAGGAAGCTTAAAGTCACACGTGGATGAGGAAACTAAAAATGTGATTCAAAAAGGGATTTCAGCTGGTCACTTCCATGATGTTTACTGGTTGCTTCATTTGTTTCTGGAAGCAGATTAATGTCCACCACATCAGTCCCCTGTTAACTGAAACCAGGTCCAATAAGTCATTGCTTATTGGAACACGAATACTCGGGATCATATATAGTCGTAGTGAAACAAATCCGTTTTACAGTAATGGCTATTATTTCCAATGCCTTGCCTTGTCCGCCATGGATTAAAGCTGCACAAATGAGTATATAATCATAACATATGTCATATCAAATGACAACCCCACAGAGAAGTATCACCAACTCGACTCTACTTTGCCATTTTAGAGTCTTTGGGTCATTAGCATTGTCAGTTCATGTCGCTCTCACAAGTTTGCTTCAACTTAAAAGCAAACTTTTAAAAGTTAAAGCACCCAGGTGTCTGCAGCCAACAATCTGCACCCGACCTTGGCCACCACACCAATGCGGCAGGTGACGGACATGTAACTTGTAATTTAACTGTTTGGACCACTATGTAACATTTGCTTCAAAACCTAGCCATTATCCTATGAGGCTTGGAATGATTCCTGAAAGCCATGCAGAAAGCAGTTAGCATGTTTGCACCCTCGCCTCAAAGTCAATGGGTTATTTTGAACAGGTGTTTGCTGTGCCTGACCTTTAGCTTAGTGGCAACGACGTGATGTTGTGCGACCGTGTTATGGTTTGCTATAGCTCCGGGGTTTTTTACTTCTGAAGATTGCATTTACGCTTCAAAGATCATAACAAAAAGTGGTGTTCTCTTTCAAATATCATTGACTTTTTGTAGAGGGAACCCAGTGCAACTTCTGGGTTGGCCTACAAAAATGTTTCTTCCCTGCATCACTCTACAGCAAACAATGTCCACCAACTACCTACAGTTGGACTGGATCCGAAAACATGGGTAGTTTTGGAAAACAATGTAAAACGACCTTTCTTTTTTCTCTCATCAGGCACAATCAGCTAATATCAGTGGCCCTAGTAGTTCAACATGTGGGACCAGTTTTTTTAAATGAGGCGAAACAGAGAAGGGCGAGAGGAAGAGCTGTATCTCCGCCTCTGGGGAAAATGTGTGTGTGTGAGTGTGCGCGTATGAGAGAGAGAAAGAGAGAGAGAGAGAGAGAGAGAGAGGTGTGTGTGTGTGTGTGTGTGTGTGTGTGTGTGTGTGTGTGTGTGTGTGTGTGTGTGTGTGTGTGTGTGTGTGTGTGTGTGTGTGTGTGAATACTTCTTTAGTTTCAACCCAAACGTCGCTGACTGCATTCTTCTCTTGGAGGGTGGCGCGAGCGGAGTATCAGAGAGAGAGAGAGAGAGAGAGAGAGAGAGAGAGAGAGAGAGAGAGAGAGAGAGAGAGAGAGAGAGAGACATAGCCTAGAGGGAGAGAGAGAGAAGAGAGTCCGAGAAGAAGCTAAAACTTCACTGCAGACGCTCCTGCACAGGTTGGTTCCATCTCTTAGATATTTTGTTGACACGTGATTGTGATATTTCTGCATATAGAGACTTAACGGTGCGTCTGCGGGACTCCGTTGTGACCTTATTATGCACACTCCGGTGCATTTGATCTCCAGCATCACCACAATAACCATTTACGCTTTGGTTTTGAACAATGCAACTTCTTAGTTTAACCGTAATATTCACACACGCCGCAATCTTCGCTCCCCACTCATCTTTATTTTTTAAATAACACCCGCAGACCATATTGGCGTTGAAGCGCGTGTTCCACTATTGGCTCACTGACATCGACATCCAACCAGAGGAATCGCGTCTCGCTATGATGTCGATTAGAGACACTTTGCATGCCAAACGCTTGCTTTTCCTTAAGCATGCAGGGAATTTGACCACCCCACTGTCCAGTAGTTACAGAGTCCTTCCCATGTGCACGAATGGGGAATTGGATGGTTGCAGCTGGGATGAAAACAAAGGGGGGTTTTGCGCACACGTATATGAGAGCAGGACACGTCTACTTACACGTTCAGTCTGAACGGTTATTTCCACGCGTGATGCACACTTTGTCGTGTGTCCCATATGATCTTGTCATATGCAGCTGAAACGATTTACCCACGAAGAAGGCAGAAATGTTGCCGTTTTTTTTACAAAAAATAAAAAATAACACAGTGTAGCCTCATTTTCAAGCAAGACGTGTGGATGAAATCCTTCTATATTGCTCAGCAACATGCAATAGTTAACTTGTGTTTGTATCGAACAATTGTCACTGGCTACAACCTATCACACATTTAAGCGAGCTTTCAGGTTGCCAGGTCACTAAACCTGAAAGCCCGACACCCGATCACCTCAGGAAATGGCTTCACACCTTCCCTCTATTTATACCTCGGGCGGTGTGCCGAGCAGCAACTGTCCTCTTCATTGTATTGGTGGCACATGCCATCAACATGACGTGGATCCAGTATATCCAGCTGGACCTGATGGCAGGCAAGCCTCGTGTGTGTGTGTGTGTGTGTGTGTGTGTGTGTGTGTGTGTGTGTGTGTGTGTGTGTAGCTTTTCATGGACTGTTTTTCAGTTCAAAATTATTGGTTTTGTGATGCTAGTGTTTTTTGTGTGCAACGGAAAGGTGTGTGCATGCACGAAAATGGGAGAAGGTGTTTTTTTTTAAACATTGACATAAAAATAGCTCGCGAAAATGAAAAAAAAACAAATAATCTAAACCTAAAAAGGATCTCTTTCAAATCTTCTGGTATTGTTGTTGTTCCTAAATAACAATACATTGTTAAATCTCTCATCTTATGTTATGTATCCTAATATTTTTTAAGGTTTTCTCTCATTGCAGTATAGTAATGCAGTAGTTGTTGTTGTATGTGCCAACCAGTTGTTGCTTTGTCCACATTGGCTACAACATTTGGCAACACTGCACTTTTAAGTGGCATTACTACTATCATGGTCAGAGAGAGAGGGGGGGGGGGCAGAGAAAAGAGAGACGGTAGAAAGAGAGGGGGTCAAGAATGCAGAGGGAGAGAAAAAAGAGAGAGAGAGAGAGTTTGAGAGAGGGGGGGGGGGGGGGGGGGGGGGGGCTGTGAAAGCAGCGCATATGGGGTCGTGACGTAACGCCGGTCGTTGCGGACGTTCTGACAACATTGCCCGTTTGTGCGCGCGTGTGAGTGCGCGCGCGCGTGTGCTGCTCAGGATTACACCCAAGATATCGTAACCCGCCAACTCGGATGCGTGTCGAGAAAACACGCACCACAATAAGCAATGAACGCCGTGACCGCCGCCACCTGCCTGCTCGTCGCCGGCTTCAGCTGCTATCTGTACGGCAGCGACGTCTTCTCATCGCTGCTCTCTCTTGCAGACCTCTCCATGCCCGAGCCGAGAGCTGCTCCGCGGCGCAGCCCGCAGGGAGTTCCCTACGCCGACCTGCAGCACATCGTCAACGCCGACGGACAGCACCTGTTCTGCCGCTACTGGGAGCCCGCCGCCCCGCCAAGGTCAGTGGACAACGGAGCAGGAGGGAAACTACGGCATCGTCCTCTCCGTGCGTGTGTTATATAGGCTGCGTGTGGGATAAGGAGTGTGTGAAAAAAAATGATTATCCTGAGTTGTGAGGAAAAGTGCTTCTGATCACATGGTCACTTTCAGTCCAGGAGTCACATGAGCACTTCAACTTCCTGCATGTTAGTCTTTAGTGTGTGTGTGTGGGTGTGTGTGTGTGTGTGTGTGTGTGTGTGTGTGTGTGTGTGTGTGTGTGTGTGTGTGTGTGTGTATGTGTGTGTGTGGTCCAGGACCAGCTGTTTCAAAGTTGGATATTCTCTACTCATCCATGGTAATTTATTTTGTATGGAGGTTACGTCTTCACCCACACACAACCAGGAGTCATCATCAGCTCTGTGACTGGTCAAACACTCGCTGTGAAGAAGCTGCAATGAGCTGTAATCCAGTAACTCAATAGTAGTAAATATGCATGTAGGCATTTGGCCCAGGCCCATGTTTATACAATCCTCACGTCTTTATTGTAGGTCCAGTGAAAAGTCTTGCTTCACTACTGATATATGCAACACAAAACAACCCTTGGTCAAAATGAGACAACAACATGGCGTTAGTGAGATGCAGTTAAATGAAATAAAATCAACCTGTTGTAAATCTGGACAGTTGAGTCTCGTTCTGTGACCCAAGCTCGTTAAAGCACAATATTATAATTATGTTAATCTCTTCATAGTGGTGAATGCCAGATGCACTAGTGACTCATACTGGGTCATGACCCCGTTTTTTTTAAGAAAATGAGGAACAGTGCTACTGGTTTAACCCACTAAACAAGTTAAAACATTTAGCTAATGAATCAAACATGTCCTCTGATTGGAGATCCTCTTTACACATTACCATAGTAGGAAGGACAGCATAATGCAAGTTACAGCTTTCAGCTTAAAAAAATATAAAACTCACTTAGACTCACAAAATCACTCCAGCACAAAAGGGAACAGATAAACAACAGTACGGGCTTTCCAAGCACGAGGAAACTTTCCATGCATGAGGAAAATGCTGGCTATCAAATGACAACACATGTCTCCTCATACAAACCCTTGCGTTTCGGGGTTTCTACTCGTTGTTGATTCGAATGGTATTCTCAACCTTAATGAACAGCTTTGTAGGTAATTTGCAAAAGGCCTGCGATGCTGACTCATAGGGCATTCAGGTGTCTGAAACACCCACACACTTGGTGATAGTGTCTGCTGGTGGAGGCCCCCTTTGCTGTGAACTCTCTCGGCCGTGGCCCGGGCACCAGGGAGAATACAGATGTCACACTGTGCATGCAGCACATAAGGAAAGGGATGTGACAGAGACACCCGCAAAACATCTGGAGTCAAGACATTACTGATCTCTCTCACACACTCACTCACACACACAAGGCTCACACGTCTCAGTAGAGCAGTGACTCATTAACTGACACGTGTGCCTGTGCCTCTAATGGATAATTGCTTCATAAACCGTGGCTCATAGTTTACAACAGTGTGTGTGGTTATATTCGGCCGTTATCTGTGTTTATTCTGTCGTTGTGCATGCGGATGCTTTTATACCTGTGTGTAGGTATTTGTGAATGTGAGAAGCAAATGTTGGGTTTAGTTTTTGTGGTTAGAGTGAACTTCTCTGCCTGATATATGAGGTACACGCCGGCAGCTCTTGTTACAATGTTAATGTACGTGATTCTGCTCAGGCAGTGGGACAAACATTTGACCTTATTAGGGCCCACTGTAACGGTTAGGAGGACTAGGACCCAGAAGCACGACTCACGAGAAAGAGGTAGCAAAATAAGAATCCTTTACTTAACAGATAAACTACAGATTACACACAGGGACCGCTGGAGAGCTAGGTTCTAAAACACAAGACAATCTGGCAGGGGACAAGTGAGGGGACCTAAGTAGTGAAGACTAATGAGGGAATGTGCTACAGGTGAGACGGGGATGGCCAGGTGAACGGAATGAGGGCCGAAGAGGAGGGAGTGACTGACAGGATGAAGGGGGCGTGGAGCAGGATCTGAAATGACAGGACAGTTAGTAAACAGACAGGCAGACAGGATGAAAACAACTAGTAGTGAAATGTGTGGCGCTGAACCATGACACCCACAATGCATCTGAGGACTGAGGCCATACTGGGGTCCTAAAACCAATTCCCACACTTCCCCGTGAACAGAAAATCTTCCTACTCATCATTTCAAGCTTGTCAACAAAGAGTCTTCGAAATTAATAACCAATCCTAAGAAAAAGTTTCCTACTCCAGCTTCCAAAAGCGTCAATAAACCAAATATCACATTTGATTGGCATACCACAACAGCTTTACTGTCTCTCTGAAAATCCAGTTTTTCATTTTGGAAGTAAAAAGCTGAATCACTGCAGGCTTAAAATAGCTGCAGATCTGTGTTGTAACCGTTTCCAGGCCGAGGCTCTGGATGGCTTATGTAACAACGTTCTCATGCAGGCCAGTTAGCGACCATGCTAACAATGCATGCGGTCATGTTACAGGGAGCGGGAGGAGAGGTTGTGTGTCAGTCATGAAGGGTTTATCGCTCGACCGGCGTGTGCTTTTCATAGCTGATAATAGCAGATATTTTGTGGTCGTTTCACGTGCGCTGTACTCCAAAAAAAAAAAGCTTTAGAAGCTGCATCTAGACTCTCACAGGACAATTCTTCACTGAAGCCCAGACTAATTAGATCATTTTAGCTGAGCTAGCAGCTCCTCGAAGCTGTGTGTGGTGGGCTTATTGCATTTTTTACAAGATGACAAAACAGAAGCTGTTCAGTAAAGTCCCACCATGGCCATTACCCTAAACTGATTTATTGGTCTGAATATGCTGTCGTCAGCGTTTATCAGAGTGTAATAGTTTGTAGTTCTAAAGGGAAATCAGTCTCTCCTGAACACTAATCTCTGAATGCAAAACCAAAGTTACACACAGAGAGTAAAACCGCTGAGTAAGGAGTGTCACCAATCGGAGACACTCCAGCCGTGAAGAAGGAATGCTCTGATACGCACCTCCTGATGTTTCACAATAAAACAGTTCTCTTTGGTCTGCATGGATGCAGCCTCCAGACTCACAGCGACCCACTCACTGCAGCACTCAGATCAGTAATTGAACACAACGTGACACAGCGTGTCAGAGCCCAATTTAGGAAATCTCTGCGGATGCAGCTTAGCCAGAAGCTTAATGCATTATATGAAAAAGAAGTGTATATGACCATCGGCATGAAAGGGAAATAAGAATTTGAAGTTCTCAGTATACATCGTGGATGTTTTTTTAAAGCTACATCTCGAACATGCTCTTCTTCACAGAAGGATGGATACATAGTTTACTGTTAGCCGCAGTAGCAGCTGCTGCAGTGATATGCTTTGACAATCAAAGGAATCGGCAGATAAGAGATTTGCTGTTTGACAGTTTATTAAAACGGCAGCCAAACGACTCCAACTCATGATCAAATGTTTTATAGTGACGCATGATTTCTTTTTTTAAATTAACATTTTTGCATGATAACATTAACAAATGTGACTTCTGATAATATCATTTTGTAGGCAGAAATACATCTGGTTCGTGAGAACTCAAAAACAAACTAAAACAGGCCTGCAACTCACAAACATTTCCATTTTGTTATTTATCATCAAATAATCTGATAATAATAATAATAATAATAATGGCAGAAAAATAGAGAACAATCTTGGAGGGTTTTGATGGCTTTGGTTGATTGTTACGTTTCTCTTCGGCTACGAAGGTTGGAGCAACAAAATGTGGAGAGATTATAAGGGGAGCTAGTTTTTATTTTTACTTGTTTGCTCTTCTCAGGATTTTAGCATCCATCTGGACGCCAGCCAGCCACCCTGGTCTATTTCAGAAAGCATGTCTTTGTGCTTTAATAGTTTAACTGTCATATGCATTTGGGAATCAATAAATCTGCTGCTGGTGGACCAAAAAGCTTACAAACATGCGATGCTGGCCACTTTGCAAATATGTCTTTTGATTAACATACAGCTTGACATGAGACATACAGCCAGTAGATGGCTCAATGAGAAAGCTTTGTAGTAACAGCTGCTGGTGGATTAAAAACACATCACTCTTTGCTCTTAGCACTTACAAGTCTTTTTAGGATGAATATTGACTGAAGGACAGTAATGACTTCTACAGAGGGCAGCATGTGACCTTAGCCTCTGACCTACATTGAGTGTGAAGAACCTCAGCATCACCGTCCTGATATAGATTTTTGTAATTACACTCCCTTGCTGTGCAGTTCAAGCAATGTGTCTCCTTTCATCTCCTTGCATCTCCTTTCATCTCCTTTCCAAAGTTTCATGTTTGGCCTTAACTGCTTAAATTGTGAAATTATTCGTAGGAATACTTTTTCTTTGGTTATGTATTGTGATGTTTTTAAATGTTGTACATGTGCATTAATACCTATCAGAAGTTAATTCACATACAAAATGAAGCCTTAAAGTTGTCACATGGGTGTATGAGCATGAAACAGGGAAATAATCTACGTATATTTCACTCGTACTTTCTCAGGAAGAAACGACAAACCTTTCTGGTATTGGCTTTTTTTAAGTCCACCATTTTGCCAACATGCTGCATGTTCTCTAGGAATTATATGACACATAGATAATTGAGAAGTCTGAAATATACATCAATAAAACCTCCAAATATATGCAATTCTCTTTTGACATTTTTCTTGTTGGGATGAGCTTGAGATGGGGGTCAAAGGTCAATAGGTCCTGAAAGGCCTATTCACTACAAGAACCAGGAAGTAGGTGAAAGGTGGAGGGGAGGGGCATCAACAATGATTGACAGATCTTCCAGTAGATATCCAACTGGGGCTCTCATGGAGACCATCCAGCATACCAGCCACTGCACACCTGTTTTCTTCACATTACTAACGTACAACTGACACACACACACACAAACACACACACACACACACACATAGTTTGTGTAAATAGGTCAAGCTGTTATTGATGTTTTCACTGATGATATTCCTCTTTGTGTTTGTCAGACCATTTAATTTCCCTGCTGCTCGCTGCCCCTGTTACGCTTGTCAGTGGAGGATACTTTACAAAAGATAAAAGCTCTTTAATGGTTCCCTTCGTGTGTGTGCATGGGGGCATGTACAAAGCAGTCTATAAAATATTAGGGCCACTTGTGTTCCCATAAAATTCATTGAGTAAGTACCAGCTGTGATCGTTTACTGTGATTTTATTTGAAAAGGAAGCAGAAAAAAAGTCAATTTTTCATCCCACCGTTGTTCTTATTCTCAGTGACTTAATGATTTTATTAATACTGTAATAGTAAGTGAGAATTATTGCATC
The DNA here is from genome assembly GCF_910589615.1 of Taurulus bubalis. Classification (NCBI taxonomy): domain Eukaryota; kingdom Metazoa; phylum Chordata; class Actinopteri; order Perciformes; family Cottidae; genus Taurulus; species Taurulus bubalis. The sequence continues at coordinate 19,498,144 of NC_136599.1, read as the reverse complement.
AGTTACATTACAAGCAACAGCCATAACATTAAAATAAGCTGAGGCATGAATTGTACAAATGTGTAAATAATTATCAGAGTACTCTTTATAATTATGAGGATTTCCATAAATTACATTTTGTATATTAAATGTGAAGTACTGTTGTGATAAGATGCATTAAAGAAAAGTACAAATCCATAAAAAGAGCAGTGCAAAAATGAAAATGTAGTATTACAGCAGGAACCAGAAGTGATAAAATGGTTGCATCAGTGGTAATGTTAGAATTTTATTGAGGCAGTGTTCGTGCATCATTCGAAAAATGTGAATTCATAAGACAAGTACATTTAGAATTTTCTTTTTTTTAATTCTATTTCTATCTGTGCATGTAGATAGTTTGTAATTGGTCTCTCTACATAGGAGAGTGTGCGGCGAGCTTGTCACAACGTGCAACTTTCAGGAACACTCAGTTCTTGTTTATTTGCGGTTGTCTTCATACGAATCTCCACAAAGCAGCGGTTTAACCCTGTGAGGGAGAGATCAAGACCTACTCTGCATGTGGAGTTCCCCCCTTTACTTTCTCTGACATTTACTTTCTTGTCAAACCTTCCACATTAAGGAAATGATTGCCTGTTATGACCGCGACTGTTGAGTGTTAATGTATTTTTTTGCGCCACAAATTTAAAAAAGCCCCTGAGCTCTACTGATTTAAGGTCTGCAAGTTTTATTCTTTACTTTTACTGGCCACCAGCTTCAAAGGTCATGTTCTCAAGCCAAAAACACCATATAAAAAAAAGCCCCTGTATCAATCCAAGCATTTTATTTTTTACTGCCTTCCGGAGATCGAGCCCGTCTGAGACCTTTGTGGTTCCCATATGCTCTCAGCCCAATTCTGCACTGTGCAAAGTGGAAAATGTTCACTGGTGTAAACTTTCCTTCTGTGGATGCCTGCTGTCTGTCGGCCTTCATTTCTCTCCATCAAACAGCAATTTCCTCTGTGTCTTCCTGCTGTTACTTTTTCTGCACAGTACACACACACACACACACACACACACACACACACACACTCGGGTATACACACTTTTCTTTCCATACCGGTCTGTCACACTTCGTTCCTCTCTCAGCCTCCCTGTCATTTTCCACTTGTCACATTGTTCTTTCTGTCATATCCATTTTGTTTTTCTCCAAGTGCATCAAGTCCCACTGTCACCTGGGACTACACAGCCTCTCACAACGTCTGAAGGTGTCCTAATAGCTATTGAACGTTCTTGAATTCAGCAGAGTAGTTGCAATGCAACTGCTACCTGCAGGGCTACTTGGTGAACGACTGTAACCGACAAGAAAACCGTGAATATGCCAGCCGGCTTGGGGACATGCTAGCGCGAGGCAGATTGTAAAATGTGGTCATTTTAAATGCCGCTGTGACCTGGTCTATAATTTAATATAATCTGTTTGAAGTACAGTCACTGTACCTGGAATACTCTTCACTCAGTTTAAATTTTGCAGGCTGGTCGTGCGGTTTCTTTACTTTAGGTTTATAGTCTTAAAAAGTTTCTATGTTTGTTTTTTCACAAGCTGCTGCTGATGTCCTGTTTCAGTCTGCCTCACGTTTATCTTCTCGTTCTGTCTTTGATCCGCTCTTCTTTTTCTTTTTCTTTAATCTTTACCTCAATATTTTTACAAACACACCCCTATAACTTTACATCTGCTCTTAACACCACTGATGTGGTGACCCACCCACATACATGATGTACACATCCACGTCACTTCCTTTGGGCAGCGCTTCAAAGAAAGCTCAGAAATGTGTGGTTGTCCCACACTCACACTGAGATTAGAGTAAGGATACACACACACACACACACACACACACACACACACACACACACACACACACACACACACACACACACACATTAAGTTCCGAGCAGTCTAAGTCTATTAATCGTATTAACATGCCAATGTTCGGTCGTTCTGTCTCGTCCTCTGGATCCTGTCCAGTCTGGTCAGGTGGAAGCTTTAATTGAACTAGACAGTCTGTTTGTACAGTATAAGAGCACATCAGCAAAATTGAATTAGACACATTCACATGGTGTTGAACAATTGCCCCAATTCAAACAAATCAAATATAACATCTTTTATGTTATTCTACCTGTGCCCTGCCCAATCAAGCGAGTCAGGATGGTGTACGCCTTTTACCAGCAGACATTTTGACTCTAAGAAAACAATTCTTCTTCATTCTATTCGAGAAAGCCCCAGTGAGCCATCATGCACAATACCAGGACCCTGAAACTGAAGCATCTAAATGGAATGCAGCCTTCGTTCATTTTATTACTTGCACCTGTGTTTTTCCTCCTGTCACATGTAAAAATGTCAGAAAGGCCGATCGTTCCTCCTGCACACGTTAACATAGTCCTGATGCCGCTGCGCTCCTTCCAGGTCGAACAAAGTCAATGTTCCTAACAAGTGAAGCAAACGTAATTAATTGGAGTATACTTAGAGTATACTTGTGAACTTCTCACCGCTGGTTAAGGACTTAACAATTAGTAGGTCCCCTTTTAGCAATAGAGCAGAATGAACTCAACAGTCCTGCATGTTTATTGGTGGGCTATGGTTTATGAGCGGTGAGCGCAACCGGATTTTTCTTATAGAAAAAACTATTCACAAATTGTGAAGAAATAACACATTTAGATATTTGAAGTACATTCATTTTAGAGTGATTGTGTTGTGGAAAATAATGGATATTCATAGCATTTCATACCAGGGCGACATGAGAAACCTTGCAGGGATTTTGCCTCAGTGAGCATGAGCCGCATGACTAAAATGCGTCTTCTCTTTTCGTGTAAAACTCACAGTCAAAGGTACAGAATGTGGCATTCGAGCACAAGTTGGAAGGTTTGTGAGTTCCCAAATAATCTTGGAATAGCCAGTCAGCGTTGCATTAAGGGGATTAGGCCCTTGGCTTTGTTTTGGGTCTGCGGTTGTTTTGAGGAGCTCTGAGTAGAGCCAGAGGGGGGACTAAACTCTCTCTCTCTCTCTTTGAGTGTTTTAATAAGGCTGGTTATCCGCCATGTTGTTCCAGCAACTGAAACTGGTGTGGGAGACAAGTGGGTCTCCAGTTCCCATGAGAGATGAGGGAGAAGGACAGAGAGAGAGCGAGAGAGAGAGAGAGAGGGGAGAGAGAGAAAGAGAGGGCGAAGAGAGATACTGAGAAAGAAAAATAAAAGCCTCTTTTCTTGTTACTAGAAGATTAAAGTATTTCAGCTACACTAAAAGTAATACATTTGTGTCTAAAGAATAATCATCCAGGTGAGAATGGCCCGACAGATTATTAGTAATGCGTACAATTACAAAAACATTCACTTCTGAAGATTATTGTGTGAGCTAAATATATAGTGGTGAAGCTATTGGTCTATTAATTAGTCAACCTAATTGGACAACTAATACGTTTTTAGATCATTTGTTTATTTTATGTTTGGGTTTGGACTGTTGGTTGGACAAAACACAATTGGCCATGAGAACCTTTTTACTATTGAGCATTTGTATAGACTGAACAATCATTTGTTTAAAAAGGTAATTGAAACAATCAATAGTTGCAGACCTTAATATAGAACATCCCTGTACAATAATAAACAGGTAAAGATACTTTGAAGCAGTTGTACGAAAATATCTGTTCGTCATTGGACATTTCCCTGTCCGGCCCCCACTTATTTGTGATTGGTCGATGCTAGTTTCAGAATCAGAATCAGAAACCGTTTATTGCCAGGAATGTTTACACAAACAAGGAATTTTGTTAGGCGAAAAGTGCATACATTAGACGAGACAAACAACAATCAACAGTCAACGACAGCAACAGTGCAATGATATTTAAATCAAGTATAAGATAAAGTGCTCAGACATGAGATAACGTTAATGTAAGTGTATGTTAAAGTGACATGTGTGTTTAAGTTAAAGTTAAAGTGTTTGTTAAGTGGCCTGAGTGTTTCAAAATGAAGTGTGCAGTGGAGTGACCGGTAAGAACAAAGAAAAGAAAGAAAAATAGTCTGAAAAATTGTCCGAAAAATAGTCCTGGGGGTGACAGAATCAGTCAGTGGGGGACCCGGGCCCTGTTGATGAGCCCGACTGCCGACGGAAAAAACTGTTGGTGTGGCGTGAGGTCTTGGTCCTGATGGACCTCAACCTCCTACCAGAGGGAAGGGACTCAAACAGGTTGTGACCAGGGTGAGAGGGGTCAGCTACGATCTTTCTAGCTCGCTTCAGAGTCCTGGAAGCGAACAAGTTCTGGAGGGACGGCAAAATCACCCTCTCAGCAGAGCGGATGATGCCTTCAGAAGGAAGTTTGCATTAGCCTCATAATAACAAGGGCCATATTCACAAAACTTCAGCGGCATAAAAGTAGCTCCTTAAAGTACAGGGCCTATACTTTAAGCCTAAAATCTACCCAGAAACTATATTCTGTGTAGGATTTAAAAGACATTTCCCTCTTTCGGAGCTGCCATGTTGACTGGTCTTTTCTGGGAGACTTAAAACAGAGTGTTGTGCATTCCTCCGCCCTGGTGAAAGAAGGCTTCAGGTTGATGGAGTTTAAGTGAAGGAGTATAACGTCACAACCTATTGAAGTAACACTTGTCCCAAGCGAATGCTTCCTGAGCCTTACCAGACCATACTATGTAAAGTGGAAATAGACTGAGCCAACATACTGATGATGGCTGAGTAATGTCACTTGTCTGCAGATGCCTGTATATGATTGAATGCTGTGCAATTTAAATCCTTTGAAACAATGCAGGCTGTTGCCTGTCACTAGTCGTATGGCCTTTATTCAATTTGGTATTTCCTCTTTCTGGCGTCTCGGGAAGAAAAAGTGACGAGAGGAAGCAAAGATGCAGCACAAAGTGAGAGGAATGAAGTGAGAGAGGTAATCAGACACAGCAGTGAGGTATTGCAGTGTGTTGTTCACTGTACAGTCGCCATAACAAAGAACCCAGATTAGCCCCATTAATCCCCCGCTGCCCCGCGGCATGTGTGTTACAGAACATTGTGCCTATACAAAGACACTCATTCACACACACATACAGTACATACGCACACACTTGCTCCGAGCCAACAAGTGCAGAGGAAGTCTGAGCCCGAGGCAATGGCTTTTCTAAAAGGAGGGAAAGAGCAGCGGGTGAAATCAGAGCGATTTGCTAATGAAGCCTGATGAACAGATACTCTCATTCTCCTCTTCTACCCGCCTCCCTCTCTCACTCACTTTCTCCCTCCCTTCACTCGCTTCCCTTTTTCTCTGTCTCTGAATACATTTGGGCTAATTGTCTGCTGCTGATTGAAGCTCTCACAGGCTTCTCAGCTGTGCTGCTGTTCAGAGAAAGAACACTGCAGCGTTGCAGTGCTGCTCTGCTGCTTAATATGCACTGATAGAAGTAAAACATAAATAACATTAATTAAAAATAACCTGGTGTCACAGCTGCTGCATTAATTAGCAAAATGTCTCTCTTTCTGAGAAAACATGGAGTTAAACCAGCATTTTCTTATAAGAATATACATATAACTTTTTGAGTGTCATTTACAACATTTCGTATTTTTGTATGTTTGTACCTCTCTAGACTGTAGTTTGTACTGTCACAACATGTGAGTTGTGTCTTTCCTTTCTAGCAATCATGTTTACAATTAAAATCCCTCGTCTAGTAACGGGATGAAAACATTATGTAACAATGTAGTTGTGGAACCATATCTGTTATTGACTAACCTGGAGAGGACACAATATATCACATTCAAAATATGAAATGATGTTAAACCTGCAATAACACATTTTTTAATTTTTTTTGGAAACAAATTGGAAACCCCGTTTAGGTTGGCATGGCGACCTTGTTCAGTTGCTCATTTACACATCCAGCAGATACAGAGAAACATTGTCATTCACTTGAAGTGCCGTTTGTGTCCACCATTCATCCCGTAGCTCTGCTTTTACTCTCTCATGAGGGGACATTTCTGTCTCTTTAGCTGTTAAATGCTCCACTATGTTCACCCGCTTCTTGTGTCTGCCGGCTGTTTGGTGCTGAGCAGGTCGTGTACGATACGTCTTGAGAGCTTTTTCTCGGAGAAAAGCTGCCGGCTGCGGCTGAAAACAACTCTGTCAGAGTAGAGAGACTCAATAAAAACAGTAAACTGCTTTACTCACTATTAATTATTTGTCGGTTCATCACTATGAGCTACACCTTTCACGTCCTTTTGTTATTTGGTACATTATTATAAAAAAATCTTAAATGATCCACGTCCGTTTCTTGATACCGCTGAAACTCCCAAAACCTCTTTGAAAGCCAGCTTTGTTTTGTTTTGACAAGGCAAAACAAGTTTGCCTCGGAGGTAAAGTGACTGTTAATTGAATTTTAATTGAAACATCTGCCAACGTGCAATATACAAAAACGATATGTCTCCATGAGCAGGGTTGGGACAAACAAAACAGATACATCAGAAAACACAACCCCCCCAAAAAATATTCTCAAATTAAATTTCAGTGCAATTTACTGTTGGAAATATAATTTCCTCATAAACTACACGTTTCTGCCTCAAACCAGCTGGAAACCTCTCGGATATTTTATCTGAAGTGTTTATTTCCATGCAGCCTAATTGAGGGAACACATTATACATCTTGTTTTACACACTCAAATGACACACTTCACTTGCCACTGAAGTTGCAGTTCTGCAGAAACATTTCCACACAGGCTCAATTTTACTGAACGTTGAAATAGATCCTCTCAGAAAACCAAACTTTAGTTTCCAAGAAAAGGGGCCAGGAACGTCTCAGCTGTTTGTTTTTTTGTGTTTTACTGGATTCCTCCGGTGTTTGTTTTGAGTCAGGAAGGAAGGGGTGTGTTAATGGCAAATACACGGGCAGATGGATGATAGCTGCTATCTCAGAAAACATTCTCTTTCACCTCTGTCTCTCGTACACGTAGTTAACGCAACGATGTTCAGAGATCAATTGATAATTTCACCTGAGAAAACATTCACACGTAAAACGGCCCGTCAGTGAGGGTTATCATTGCGTCAGATTGTTCGTATGTCTTCCTTCCTTCCGTCTACATTTGCTCTTTGATCCCTCTCACCGCACTCCTTCCCCTTCCAGCCTTTTATTAAAGCCCTCTGTGTTGGATAGAAATATTCAAGTCTTACCTCAACTCTAACAGTTGGACGAATCAAGGAAGGAAACGCAAACATATGGTTTGTTTGTCTCTGTGAACACGTGACTCAACTCTTTGTCCTCCTCTCCTCAGGGCTCTGGTGTTTATCGTCCACGGGGCCGGGGAGCACTGTGGGCCGTATGATGAGATCGCACAGAAGCTGAAGGAACTGTCCCTGCTGGTGTTCGCGCACGACCACGGTGAGTCACGAACACGCACATTGCATGACATTGGTACGCTCACACCTGCACTCACGGTTGCCCTTGTGTTCATCAGTAGTTCAAACACAGAAGAGCTTATGCATAGGTTCAAACCCCAACCCCACCCCCTCTCTGTGCCTGATTCCGGCCCTGGTGAATTGTTGAGTGAACGAAGCCTGTTAGGGAAAATTAATTAAGCTCGTTGGTACATTGTTCTACGTTTCTGACGCGATGCATGTTGCTTTTAATGCGCTGTCGAGGAAAACTTCACACGCTGGTGTGGTTTGAAGTGTGGATGAAACGATGTCAAGGCCGACCCCTCGGCACTGGACAAACTGGTTCTGAGCCCAGACAACAGTCACACGGTAAAACTGGTGTTTAGGCTTCTTCTCAAGGTCAGATTAAATTACCGTGAACAGGTCTCTGTTTAGCATCTTGTTCAGGCAACACAAAGATCTCAATGAAAAACAACACCACGATAATCTATTATACAAAAAAGTGGATAAAAGCTTAACGAGAGGAAAGGCATAGCCATAGTGGGGAACTGGAAATGTCAAGTTGTAACAGTTAATATTACAAAACACGACTAAAGGATTCTAATCACGACAGCTGATTATGCTTTTATGATGAATGTTTTGGTTGAAATCTGTTTAGCCACACTAGCAGCATGTCTGTATGGAGGTCCACTAATATTGGATGGAAATCTGTTGCACACATGCATGATCCCCAGGTAATGAATCTCAATGACTTTTAAATATCATGAGGTTGATATTTCTGAGTTTTGAGTGAAATGTCCATACAACCTCAGACACATGATATTTGGTGAAGACGTTCATGTCTCCCTCAGGATGAACTGTAATGACTTTTCATCGAGCGTCATCATCACCTTCATACCAAAGATACTTTGCTTCTTATCTAAAAAACATTCAGCCTCAGCTGCACTTTATGTTTAATTAGATAACGAATGCCAACATGTTCACCTAAGTCAGTGGACAAGGTGAACATTGCAACCCACCTGCTGAACATCAGCATGATCATCAGCATGCTGACGGTAGCGTTCATTGCAAAGGATTCCCGTGGCTGAGCACAGTCTCCCTGAGCCATCACCGTGGCTGTTGACTTGTTATGTGGAAACATGTACTTCTTTTCTTTTCCAGAGACTCAGGTTGCACAAGGCATGCTTTTCTATGAGTATATCTAACAAATCCTTTCCCAAACTAAAATGTTCACTTTGAAAAGAAAATGTGAAATGGGTTCCGAAAGAAGGATTTAATAGAAAACACAAAAATACATACAAATGCATAAAAGTGTTTAGCTTGATAGGAAACATTCATTACGTAATGCCAATCTCCTCTCTGATGCATTCCTCCAACCAGGTGCTCTTATAGACAAGGCTGTGTGGTGTTACCGGTCTTAGATACAGCAGGAATGTGTGAAAAGAGCAGCATGTGTGTTCAGTAAACTCACCCACAGACTAACGGGAGAGACAGAGAGATGGAGGGTGAGAATCCAAAGACGTAAAGTCCCGGCTGTAAATGCAGAAATATTTGCAGAGGCAGACATCACAATACAGAGCTGGCAGAGATGATAAGAAAAAGAGGGATGAGGATGACTGAGGCGGCTCGCACAGGAGCAGTTTGTTCAGTGGCTCGGAGTAAAATGTCACACTGTTAAATGGAAAATACTGAACTGGAACAAGTCCCTGTAGACACTCGTTTTCCATCTATCTATCTCACACCACGCGTGTGCGCTCACACACACACACACACACCGCCTCGGGGCAGCCCCTTATAGAGTTCAGCAGTTGAGATCTTTCACTTCTTCTTCCTTTTTCACAATTCCAACCCTCTCTCTCTCTCTCTCTCTCTCGCTCTCATGTAATTCTTTCTAATTATAGGACTTGTAGGTCCTTTTTTCCCCTCGCAGCGGGCACAGACTGGAGGATTGTTCCATCTGTCACACACTGCAGCTATTTACCAGATGACAACCTCCAAATAGGGCATGTAACAGCAAAATACACCAAACTGATGGCTGACACGCATTAAACATTTGGGCTTTTTTTGTAGAATATGGAATGTGATGATGGATGCATATCACTTGACTCGTACCACCCCGGCACTGACGCTTCATGTGGAAGCAGCGAGGAAATATTCATAATGGATTGTTTGTTTGGTGATGCACCAAATCATGCTTGCCCTCCCATTGCGTCGTTGGACAATAATGGAATTGTGACAGTTAATTAGATCAGCACTTACAAAGTTTTCTGCATCCATCAGTCCGTGCAACGATTTGTTTTCTTTCTTCCGCCTGGATTAAAGTAGCTACCTAAAGAGGCCATTATCTGGAGACATTTTTTGTTTTTTGTTTGATTGAGTTTATTTTAGACATAAAAAAAGGTAAAATACATGACATTGCACAGGCCATAAAAGGTCCATCCTCATTTGTACAAGTATATTCAGCCAGCACTAAAATTTGCTTAGTTTTTTAAGCATCCCATCGATAAAAAACTACTTTTGTTGGCATGCAATCACATTCCATCGAATTGTTACAAGGGTGTTTTAGTCTATTATGATTAATTATCTGTTTGAACTCTACTCGTGAGTAACAGGATAGAGTTATAGTTATTGACAAAACATTAATAAACACTTATATCTGCTTACGACTACATTACAGTGAGTTAGAAACCATACTGCTAAATAGAAGGCATATGTCTATTTTATATAATTATTGAAGTCACCTTGGGCTAAAATGACAACTTTGTGATATTTTACAGACAAAAAAAATCTAATCAACAGATCTACCAATATTGACAATAATGTTGCTACACATTCTGCTAGACCTTAAGATGAGTGGACTGTCTTTGTATTATAATCAACTCTGTGATTAATAATTTATGACCAAGAAAATCTGAAAAAACAAACAATTGTTGTGACACTTCCAGTGTAGCATCAGTGGACGTCACAGTGTGTGTGTGTGTGTGTGTGTGTGTGTGTGTGTGTGTGTGTGTGTGTGCGTGTGCGTGTCTGAGTTGTCTGAGTGTGCTCATGTGTGAATATCTGTATGTTAGAGAGCAACAACAAAAGATGTGGCTCCGGCAGAGGGTGAGGTCATTGATCTCATGTGGGAGCGGATGCAGCGCGCATCGATCTGGAGTCAGCTGGGCTTCGTCGCAGCTGTGGTTGCAGCTGTGGTTGATTGGACATTGATCTGCACGCTGTGATGATCACTTCAGTATTGACGAGGGAGAAAAAAGAAACATGTAGCGCGAAGACATCTTCGTACATATGCGGCGCCGACACACACAGTGTTTATAAATACACACACACACTTAGGATTGCAGCGCGACAGCATGAAGGTGTGAACTGCACATGTTGTGAATGTTTAGGTAGCTCAGTGATGGTATCGTTGATTTTGGTTGCCATGGCAACCCACATCACCTCTCAAACCACTGCTGCGGAAAGCTCGGGGTAGATGACACGCAATCTATGTATGCATAGACATACATATTATAGACATACATATTCATATCAATTTCCTCCTCACCATCTGTCAGTCACATTTTCTCTCCCCACTGTCCTCGTCCTCTCGTCGACATCGTTCTCGTCCGCCATCATGACGGCTCTTCCAATGCTCTTATTTCTGCTTTGAAGAGCGAGGATACATGAGGCCAACCGGACAGACAAAACATTTTATCTGAAATCTGTATGTGATTGTGTTGCTGCAGCTGATCGTACAGCTCTGATACGACATTGCAGTTTTATGAAAAACAGATAACACACAATGGTGTATCGCTAGGTCTCATTGAGAAAATTACCATAGAAGGATCCTGAGAAAGGTTCCTCCTCATGATTCTCCTCACGATCTGTTATTTCTCCTTTTAATCTATCATGAACCATGCAGTCATGGGGATGGAGAGAGTCTATTATCTTTCAGTAACAAACACATTCAAGTCGTCATTTCCTTTCATTTACAAGTGAGGCTGAAAATCCCAGTTTGTCGGGTAGAAATAGAGTCAGGGAAGATATATTTATGTTTAAGGGAAGATATATTTACACGACTTGACCTTCTGCTCACAACCTGGATCATTGAATAATGAATTTAGAAGCAGAATGTTGATAAATGTAGATGCAAATCATTTTTACATTTAAAAAAAAAAAGGTGTTGCTGCCGCTAGAAACATATCAGTGTTTCATGTAAGACAGCCAAATATGGGAAATAGCTGGGGTTCAAACTTAGTTGAAATGCAGTCCTTCTCTTATATTCCTGGTTCATTGTTTCATCCAATTTCCTCTTATTTCCCACACAGTCGGCCATGGTCAGAGTGAAGGAGACCGGATGAACGTCAAAGACTTCCAGGTTTTCGTCAGAGACTCCCTGCAGCACGTTGACCTGATGAAGTCCCGCCACCCAGACCTACCCATCTTCATCGTGGGCCACTCCATGGTAGGACACTCTCCGTGTCGCTGTATGCTGTTCATTACAGATCAGGCTGTGGGTCTTTCTGCGGCTTTCGCTGTATTTTGTTTACATAATTGTATTTCAAGTAACAGCTCTGAGGGATGAGAGTTAGCACCTCCAAATCTGAGACCATGGTGCTCTGCCGGAAACCGGTGAATTGCTCCCTCCAGGTGTGGACAAACTGCCTACCCCAAGCGAAGGAGTTCAAGTATCTCGGGGTCTTGTTCACGAGTGAGGGTAAGGTGGAGCGGGAGATCGACAGGCGGATCAATGTGGCTGCAGCAGTAAAACAGGAGCTGCACCGGTCCGTCTTGGTGAAGAGGGAGCTGAGCCGGAAGGCAAAGCTCTCCATTTACTGGTCGGTCTATGTTCCAACCCTCACCTATGGTCACAAACTCTGGGTCGTGACCAAAAGAACGAGGTCTTGGATACAAGCGGCCGAAATGAGCTTCCTCCGCAGGGTGGCCGGGCTCACCCTTAGGGATAGGGTAAGGAGCTCGGACATCAGGGGGGAGCTTAGAGTCGAGCCGCTGCTCCTTCGTGTCGAAAGGAGTCAGCTGAGGTGGTTCGGGCATCTAGTCAGGATGCCTCCTGGACGCCTCCCGTTAGAGGTTTTCCAGGCACGCCCAACTGGTAGGAGAACGGGGAAGACCGAGGACACGCTGGAGGGATTATATCTTCCGGCTGGCCTTGGAACGCCTCGGGATCCCCCAGAATGAGCTGGAAAGTGTTGCGGGTGAGAGGGAAGCCTGGGTCGGCCTGCTGAACCTGCTGCCACCGCGACCCGACCCCGGATAAGCGGCTGATAATGGATGGAGGGATGTATGGAGCTCTGAGGATTGTGAAGGTCTCACCGTCGTCGAAGTTCGTCGCTCCGTTTTGTTTTTTGTGAAATTACATAATATTGTTTCGGAGCTCTTACAGTGTGCGCAGAGGGACAGCTGCGTGAAATTGACAGGCAAGCCCTGTTCATGCGCGGGAAAGAAAAACACTGAGATCAGTGAAAATGTGACTTTGAAATAAAGAGAAAAGGAACGCGCTCTTCTATCAGTATGATGTGGTCTTAGGTCCCAAAATAGTCAGCCATAAAAAAAACAGACAGCATGGTATTCTGCATGCAATCTGACAGAATAACAAGGTGTTTTAATATTACGGGCACTTTCATTTCAGTGAAATACTTTAACACCATGCTTTTATTGATACTTTATTTGGTATGCCTCGGTCTGACCACCAGATACATTACGTCTGTTATGTGATGATGTAACTCCACCTCCCACCTGCAGGGAAACAGTTCAGGGATGGTTTGCTATGTTGCCTTAACTTTCACACAGTGACACAGATTGTTCTCAGCCAGCAGCAGCTGCAATTACAGGTTCAGTGACCGGCTCAAGGGCAATGTGGGTGTATTTGTCAACGTACAAAAAACAGGAATCCAGGATTCTAGATGGTGTCCATGTAATGCAGTGTGTCGGTGGCGGTTTTCACCTTTAGCATCAATTCCATGCTCCAATAAGTATTGAAATATGGTCAACACAGCAGTATGTGTCCAAATAGTTGCTATCTATGAAAACATTTCCTCTGTAAGGATTATTTAGTATCAATTATATTTTTCCATGGATTGATTGAATATTTAGTTTCGTCTTACATTTTGGGCGCAGCACATATTCGCTCTCTGAGTTACATAAGCAGTACTGTCATATCTAATCTGCAGCCAGCAGCTGGTTGCTTTAGCTTAGCATGAAGACTGGAAACAGCGAGCCTAGCTCTGTCCAACAACAACAAAATCGAACGCAGATGTTGATTACAGAGACTTAGAAGTGGTGGTGGGCAGATTGTGTCACCTTCACACTGCTGAGGGCGAGCTGTTTACTCCCGTTTCCAGTCTTTGTGCTAAGCTAAGCTGACAGGCTGCTGGCTGTAGTCGTATAAATATTTCATTTGCAGACATGATAGTGGTGACAATCTTCTCATCGAACTCTACCAAAAAGCAGGCAGCGTATTATTACCCAAAATGTTGAACTTTTGCATGAAAACCTTTCCCACAGCCCAAATAATTACTAGTTATTAGTGTAGGTAGTAATTGTAGTGTGCATACTGTTTTATCATAGAACATGCACAAAAAAATTGCAAATACAAAAAGCAAGTTTGATATTTTGATATTATTAACTTCCCAATTGAGTTGAATTTAGAGAGTTACAATTGTGTTAAATTCAATGTGGACAGCAGCAAAAGAACACATTTAAACGCGGCTGTATGAAATCTACAGCGACAGGAGCAAACCAGAATTCTCATTGAGAAAAATTACATCATGCCTGGACACAAAATGCATCAAGGTCGGCCAAATAACTATTTTTAACCATTCAGTTTATTCAGTTTCTGGCAGAGCTGCCGTCAACAACACAGCCTCTCACTGTTTTGCTCAGTGACCCACTAACTCTCACTGCAGCTAACAGAACACAAACGCTATTGATGAGTGATATAATAAATGATCGCTGTCAGTGTTTGTAGGTCCGGTCAATTTGCACTCCTTTGTGTCAGATGAGCAAGCCGCTCGGATTCTAATGTTTTCATGCATGCAGCTTTTTCTGGAGAGTTATAGCTCATGTTGCATAAGGAAGATGTCGACTTCCCTGACACAGAATCTGAAACAAGAGCCTCTTTGAACAGAGAGTCGTCACAGCTACCTTTGTAAGTCAGAAACATTTCAGGCCCAACACAAATGCAGTATAGTTTTAGTCTTTAGGCTCACAGCTGGCGGACTCTTTTCACGCAGGGAACACGGAGTATAAATGCAAATCCATTCTGTAATGAGACGCATGGAGCCTTGTTATCTCACAGCTCGGCAGTGATTCAGTGGGCTTGTTCGATTCATCAAAGGTTGTGACAAGCTCTGAGGAAAAAAAATCTATATTGTTGGAAAATAACAAATAAATGTTCGAGACATTGAACTTTTAACTTCAAGTCAACCCGGTTCAGTAACTCTGTCTATTAAGGGAACATTTATAAAGGTTTCTATGTTATGTGTCTTTATAAGTACTTTATAAATGCTTTAGATCAGTAATAAGTCATTGGGTTTGAGGAACAATGCCTCTTCCCTTAGCATAACACTAGCTTTGTCTTTATACAGCTGCTAGATTTATCTGGAAGACCCTCTCCATGGGCTGTTCCATCACATACCTGTTGGGAAAAGAGCTGCACAGCATCTGGAATGAGATTAGTTTCTTAATAGCTCGTCATTCCCCGCAGGAATTCATGCTCTTGCAATAACAAGAAAGATTAAGATATTCCTGTTTTCTCAAAACCCCCACAAACAATGTTCAGTCTGGTAGAATGCATGCCAACTCTACCAATCACCAAATGATTTTCGCATAAAAACAATCTCTGTAAGAAGCAGTTTTCAAAGCCAAGGTTTTCTGGGAAGGACTGTTGTTAAACTTTAACATTGGAGTGGAAGAACCCTTTAATAATGACTTGCTAGCACTTATAGTTGCAGACCTAATGGCTTATGAAGTGAGAAATCGATTCCATTCCATTAATGACTGTTGAATTAATGGCTATTAGAGCATGAGAAACCCATTGGGGGGTTAACGGATTGACTACGTTGTTTCATGAGGCACAGCATCTTTTTTCATGATAGAAAAGTCTTTGTTGTGGATTCAGACAATCCAACGTTCAACTTCTTTTTTTTACTATTCAAATATAGTTTATGCTATGATTTTTATGGTCTTCTTTTCAAGATGACAGCTTCTCCTTATAACAAGGTCGTATTCAACGCCATCAGTTGGGCTTTTCAGAAGTTTTAAACAACACTCATTTGATTCCTGAGTCTATTTTTACAAACCTTTTATGACTTGTGCTTTGCCAAGCAGCAGTACTGTATTTATACAAAGGCTGACCCTGCATTCAAAACAATCTGAGGTCGTAGGAACCCAGACGCAAATAGTTGTGTAAATTAAACCGTGGGATCCCAGATGGAGGCTTAGAGTGTGTTTAGACATCAAAGTCTGTAAATATTAAGGCAGAGCTGCCAAAGTCATGGTAGAACCTCCTTCCTTTCTTATTTTTCTCATCCCCTCTTCCCTCTCTTCACACTGTTCTTTCCTTCCTTCTGTCCATACCTCCATCTCCGTCATTTCCTCAGATGTTCTTTCTGTGCTGTCATGTAAGCCAGTCCACCTGTACCATCACCACCCGCTTTCATTTCCTGTCTTCTCTATTCTCCAAAATTGTTTTGCCTTAAATTTAATTTCTCATTTCCTTTCTTTGTCTTTTTTTAATCTGTTATTTCATGTGTTATGCTTCCTGCCCTTTCTTTTTCATAGCGTTTCTGTATTGTTTTCCTTTACTTGGAAACAAATAAAATCCAGACCTCAACTTTGGGAAACCCAGCCCAAATCCTATATTGTGTTGCTATGTTTTTCCAGGCCTCATTTCCCAGCTTCCCAGTAGTGTGGCTCCTCATCCTGTTTCTAATAGCGTGTTCCTCTGCTCCTCTGCTTGTATGAATCTTTGTTTAACCGAACCAGGGTGACGCAAAGACTTCAAGACCATGGGAACACCCTGTGGATTCTACAGCATGGACAGAGACGCCGCTCCAAAGATAACATCCTGAGGGGAGCGCGGAGCAGTTAGCAGAGCCCAGCAGTGTAGATTCAGTGAAGAAAGATCTCCCAATACCCATAAATCACCTGCACTGCTGGGAGTTGTTATTATATTTAAAAACACTGAGCAGTCATAAGCTAGATTCCTGATGGAAATTGAAACAAATGCATATCGTCATAAATGGTGAAAGATTCAAGTTTCTTGAGCATTTTGTTATGTTTAGCCAGACTTACAGCTGGCGGGTGTCGGCCCGTTGGTCAGCCCACCTCTTTTGGTCCAGAGGGAAATGTCTCAACGGCTATTTGATGGATTAGCATGAAATTCTGTGCAGAAATCTGTAGTAGCAGAGATACTTTTCATCTGCATTCATTCTCAGCAGGTCAGAGTTTTCTTGAATGTGGTGAAATATCTCGACATCCACAAAATAGGTTGGGATACATTTTGTACACATATTCATTGTACTCCTTTAGCGCCATGATCAGATCAGAACATAGGAAATATGATGACCAAGTAACTGCCTTGTGGTATTGTTCGCAGGACATTGCCTACAAGACGTTGTCACACCATTGTGGACGTTTTGAGGCATGAATTTAACTGCTAAAGATAATTTTGTGTAATTTAAAAGGGAGGGACACATGCAGTGCTTTTTTATATAAAAAAACATTCTACATCTCCTGAAGTAATAATCAGTGTATTAATTTAAAGGTTTGCAAGCTCATTGAAAATGTGTTAATTAATTAATTTCTCAGAGAAGAATCCCAGTTCTCACCAAACATCTGAACATGGACAAGGGACTAAAAATGTGAACTGATTCAAACTGACAAAGTTATTACCATTCTTTTAAATCTGTGTCTGATCGACCAGAATGACTATTTCACAGTTTTTTTCAGCATCTTATTTGTTGGAGCAGTTTGTTGGTGTTGTATCAGCTCTTTGGGAATTCTGACAAATGCTTTCAGCTCTGGCTCATTCTCACTGTTTCCCATTTTTCTTCTTCTCCATTAGTATTTCTGGCTGAAGCTCCGTTCTCCTGCTTCCTTAGTGCCAGAGTTTTATGTAATGGTTGGTCACTGTTCATGGCCTTTTACAGTCTTTTTTCTTCAGCTTGTCAAGCCCTCCATCTCTCGTTCAGTTTTTCCTCTTACACCATTCTTTCACTTTGTCCCTTTGCCCTGTTTATCACTGTGTACTTTTTACTGAATAGTTTGATCTTGATCTTGAGTCAAATCCAAATCACTGCACTTTTTATGGAGCAAAACTGATGTTTTACAAACAGGCTTCTTCACTTCTAAATGTTATACTGCAATGTGAGGTAATGCAATCTTTGTCAGTTCTAGTCCACCCACTGTCAGCAGACAGACCAACAATACAAGTATTCATCCTCTCTACCAAAGTTCAGAGAGAAAGTGTAAGAAAGCCTCTAATCTGCTTCTTAAAGGGCTTCTCTGTCCCAATCCTCAGTCTCCCTCTCTTATCGTCCCTATTCAAACGTATCTCTCTCTATCGTTGGAGCCAACCGGACAACATGTACAGTATGTGGTATTTACACATGGATATTTCAGTGTGTGTGTGTGTGTGTGTGTGTGTGTGTGTGTGTGTGTGTGTGTGTGTGTGTATAAAGTAGAAGAAAAAAGTATGGAGCTAGCCAGCCTTTTAACATGTGTGTTGTCTGTGCAGGTATATGCAGTGAGTGAGTGTGCGCTTGTGTGAAAGTGAGATTTTCTGGTGGGAAATGTTTTGTCTTTTGGTGCCTGTTTCGTGAAGTGAGCCTGTCATTGGACCCAGCCTGATGAATATTCATACAAGTGACAAAGAATGCTTGCATAAACAAAGTTGAAGCCAATTAGTCTCCAGAAAGAGAGAGAGAGTGAGCGAGAAAGAGACAGATTCACCCATGCAGAATCACTGTACTCATGTGTGTGTCTGTCTGTGTGCACCCTCGCGCACACTTGCACTTGTTGCATATTGAAGAGAAACCCCCGACAAAGTGAACCACGACCAATTGATTTGAATCTCGGCCGCCACAGAGCTGTTAATTACCATGGCCCTTACATCACAGGATTTACATCACAATGTAAAATGTCAGCATGGGAGCCAAGGTGTGGCCTCGGGCTGCTGCTCGCCGCAAGCGTCAGAGTGCACGTTGTGTGCAGGGTGGAAATGTCTGAACAAAAGACGGATTGTTTTATGTTCGTCTCGACTCGATGAGTTTTCCCACTGCTCACCGCATCAGGACCTTTCGCCTACTTTGCTAAGACACTCCCTCATGTTACGGCCCGAAGAGGGAGCTCGTATCGCCTTCCCCTCATTGAAACGCGCTCTTTCGTCTATTTCTAACTTCTAGTTACTTATTTAAATTTTTATCTTGAAAAACACTGCCTCTTGCCCGTGGTTCATTTTTTAGGATTTCTTCTGTTGGTAATTCTCCATCATCAGTTTGTCTGACTGGAGTGCTTTATTCCTCGTCGTCGGCTGCTTTTACCTTTGAAGATCTAGAAAGTCAAACCTATTCTTCCATTTCATTCCTTTCAAGCTGCTCCATCCAAGTGTCTGTAATACTGTAAGACTATAGCTTAACTATGTTTCTATGATGCATTGGAGATCATCACACCTTTAACACAAAAAGAAGCATTCAATTGACTGAAAAACAAGTTTTCAATAGATACAAAATAAAAAATAAACATTATGACAACATATATATTAAGAAAATCAATTTAATTCCCAGTTAATTCATCAAAATATGCATTCTGTGCTTTTTCCTACTCAGGGCGGTGCGATCTCCATCCTGACGGCCTGTGAGAGGCCCAGCGACTTTGCCGGAGTGGTTCTGATAGCTCCGATGGTCCAGATGAACCCAGAGTCGGCCACGCCGTTCAAGGTACACACAAATGCTCGTCCACTTTTCTATGCGCTTCACCGTTGCTCTCTCGTTTCCTCTGCTCTTTCCTTCATAATTGAGTCGCTCTCTCTTCAGTCAAGTACTCAGTTTTTACCCAAGAGTCCTTCTTCTTACTCCACTGAGCACTGCTGTGTGGGATTACTATGATACTTAATTTTATATGTGCGTTTCAAAGGCGAGAATCACTTGAAGCCAAAGACAGACACAATATGCAGGAGGAGAAGAGAGGTGCACAGTGCACGCTCAAAATGTCCATCACTGTATGTCTTTGTAACACTAGTCAGATGGCGAGAAAAACAACAATAGAGAGAGAGAGAAACATCCATCAGGGAGGTGTTGATGTGTGAAAAATAAACTGGAATGCTCTATGTGTTGTTTTTTTTCGCCGTTTTTGCAGGTTTTTCTGGCGAAGGTCCTTAACTACATGGTGCCGAGCCTCACTCTGGGCTCCATTGATTCCAAATGGATCTCACGGGACACGAAGCAGGTGAGAGACGCATGTTGGTGTGCGTCTGGGTGGGAGAGCTGTGTTGTTATCTGCAATTGAAGTATCAGGGAAGGGCGTCGCGGAAAATAGTTTAACCCGGTCTCAAGGGAGGAACATTTGCGTGTGTGTGTTTTATATGTCCATGTGTGATGTCACGCACCAACTCCATCCCAGGAGGAAAGGCCAACCTACAATACATCATTTGAAGTCTTTCCAAAGTCAGCCTTATCTTGCTGTGTGTGTGTGTGTGTGTGTGTGTGTCTGTGTGTATGTGTGTGTAATACCTTGAGCGGGTTGCATTGTTATTTGTAATTATAAAAACAGGTGCATGTCCTGTGTCACCTCCAGGACAAGGTGATAACATTGCTTGTGTCTACTGCATTTGGTTGTGTGTGTATTTTCATTGAACCACAGAGGAGTCAAAAACACGTATCCACAACAGCAACTGCCATTGCTTTGTCTAACACTGTTTGAATGCTTATGTCGGGCCAATGTCCAATGGGAAGCTTGCATGAGCAGCGGCATGCACAACAATCCCGTCAAAAGGACGTTGGAGATATCTGCAGCTATTATTTAGAGTAGTCCAAACAGAACTACAGATATCTGCAAAGGCAGTTGGGGGCGTGACGAGTCGAGTGTCGCTTTCAGGCAAATCACTGCGGATTACAGATATCTCTGACTGTTGTTTTGACTCATCAGAATGAGTTATAGACATCTTGAATACACATTCCAAATGTAATTACGACTCGTCAAAATGACATTGTTGACATCCGTAATGTTACTCCCGAAGAGACAAACTTAGGCCATATCCTCCTATGATTATATTCACACCAGTAACAGTTTTTACATTCTTCCTTGTATATCCGGTTACAAGCTTTAATATGCATACATAAGGATATATATATATACATATTCACTTCCCCAGTTAGATAAAGTGTGTGTCAGTCCAGCAAAACAGTTAAAAGAACACTTGTATGATGCAGCGTATTCCTATTTGTGATGTGATGCTTCTCAGTGTAGAAGGATCTCTTTCCCCTTGCAGTCGGTGTTTCTGAGCGTCACCGACTACTCTGAGCTGCTGAACTGGTCGTGTTTTGTCACATCTCAGTTTACAATCATTCATTATTCAAAGAAGCAGCGCATGTGGCCTGTGAGAAGCTGCTTCTGTTAGAGTGGGACATCAGCTGTATTTACGTACCAGATGAATAGAAGTGTGTGTGTGTGTGTGTGTGTGTGTGTGTGTGTGTGTGTGTGTGCGTGCGTGTCACATGCAGCGCGTCACATCTAGGTTCTGTGTCTCTTTCTTTCTCCGACTCTTATTTTCCATGCCATAAAAGCCCCCCATCCATTTATTTATAATACTCACTCCAATTTGCCAACATTCAGGGTTTTTCCCAGAAGACTTCTTATTTTCATTGTCCTGTTTTCTCCCCTGGAGACACTTATTCTCCTGACTTTCTTCCATATTTGGATTAAACCACACAGTGTATAGTGCTTGTTAAACATAGATGCTTAATACAAAGCTTTCTTGTCTCTCTATCCTGCCAGGTGGAGTCGTATGCCGCTGATGAGCTGAACTTCCACGGTGGCATGCGGGTGTCGTTCGGCATGCAGCTGATGGGGGCGACGGCGCGCATCGAGAAGGAGATCCCGTCCATCAGCTGGCCCTTCCTGCTCCTGCACGGCGACGAAGACAAGCTCTGCGACATCAGAGGCTCCAAGATGATGTACGAGAACGCTCCAAGCTCAGACAAGAAATTGAAGGTGAGGAGTGGGCAGTTTACAGAACATTTTATGGAAATGACTTTGAAGATTACATTTTTTTCAGTGGGACTGCCTGGTATAATACAGTCAAAGAACATGAAATAATCCCATCGACACAAACTTGTATCCAGTAGCTTAATTTTGGAATAATAATGTATCACCCAACTGCCTTTTGACATTTTAAAAATAACACTTGTATTGGCTGTATAGGAGGTTGTACAGTAGACACAAACGGTCATGTTTTTATGACTGAAAGTACAACTTTGATACATGAAAACTAAGTTGAGTACATTCAGCTTTTGGGATAAAGGTTGATTCCTAAACTAAGTTGAGCTGGCATTATATGTTTGGATATGTAAGTAAAAATGAAAAAGTGCATTATTGAATGAACCCTTTCAGCTAAAACTTTTACTCACACACCTGGCTGACTGTATCAGGGTGCGTTCACTGACAGACACACTAGAAGCTTTTTGACCTATTTTTTCCTCATTTGCAGAAGTATGTGTCTTGTGAAGAAGGAAGCTCACACATTTTTTCTCACATAGTTAGTAAATAACGGACAAAAAATAAAGCTGAGAGGTGAGAAAAGAGAGAAGAGAGGTTTGTTGATGTTCGAATGAATCAGGTGGTGTTCGTGAGGTGCAGAGACGGCTTCATCATGTTTCTTATCAAATAAATAATTGCCGTATTACAAGCCTGAACAATTAGTATCAGGAAATTGGTTTATCACATCACTTTGACTCCTGACTGAAAATCATAAACCCGTTTTGAACATCCCTCGCTCCTGTTCAGGTCTTCGAGGGAGGCTACCACTGCCTTCACCACGAGATCCCGGAGATGGCCGAGTCCGTGCTGAAGGATGTGACCAGCTGGATCACAGAGCGCCTCCCCGCGCTGACATCGCCCGAGCCGCAAGGCTCCTAGGCTTCTGACTTTGACAAACCGGTTAGCGCTCCAAGGGAACTGCCACGTTCAAGAGGCCTGATCACTTTCCAGTCAGGCAAAACAATACTACTACTAAACTCTCTGATCTGGGTAATACATTTGGGCCTATTTACTTTATTTTTCTCTGTATAAAAAGCGTACTGACTTCATCCTCTGGGCACAAACTGTACAAAACTAAATTGATCAACATCAAACCAAGTTACTCTGATTTAAATTGGATGATGTGGTCAGAATGTATGTAGAACAAATCCTCCCCTGACTTCCAAATGTCCCTATTCTTTGGCCTGACAGATGCTTGGCACTGATATATTACGTGACTTCCACACCACCTCCATTTACCGATGGACACAATGACTTTCCATGGAAATGTAGTTATTTCAGTGAGCCTCACATGGACATGAAAAGGATGTAGATTAACTAGTGAAATCTGAAAACCCCCTCCCCTCTGTGACCTTTGACCTTTAAGGTCACACTTGATTTCACTTTTAGGTTCATTCTCTGCAGCTTTAACTTCATTAAGTTCAGACTGCAGACTAGGACCCAGCTGGGAAACAAAAGGGACCCAATGCTCCGTGACTGAGGACAAAAGAGTCGATCTCCTCTGTTCAACAGCATCTGCCATTTGATAGACACTTTTATCAAAATCACCTTTAAGTAACATGGATGTATGCATTTATTTTTTTGCATGAGTTGATAGTGGGAATCCAACCCTCAGAACAATGGCGTAGTCATAATTTTTTTGGGGGATAGGATGTTTTTTAGAATAGATACCAGACGAGGAAAGACTGAGAATTTAGTCGGACCCCCGGATGCCTGGACTGTAGGTATAGGTATCCGTTGACTGAATCCTCCTCGCTGCATCCATAGCTTAGTGCCACCCAAAATTATTGTGGGCCTTTTCTTTTTTAAAGAAATCCAAACATGCCACAGCATTATTGTTTTCCTTTACCAGAATGATAATGTGTTGAGCGAGACCTTTCTTTAGTGCTGACGGCGTGGTGGAGATAGTTATGTCTCTGGTGAGACAAAATTGATGTTCTGGCTTCAAATACACTATTGAAGATTGCACCAGAGCAATCTATACATACTATATGTATGTCTCCATAAATGTATGTTTTCACATGAATATTTATCCATTTTAAATGATTTAGCAGCATGAGGTAATTTACTTTTATTACAATACAAATCCGTACATATGATGGGTCCTTTATAGACTGATTTTAGTATTTGTATATGAAAAGGGTTTGAAGCAGCTTTTATACCCTAATGTTGAACAAAACATATTTATTTGATAATTAAAATAAAAAGATGGACTTCATGTCTGCTAGCTAATAACAGGAATAGTGTGCTGTAGGTTTCCTTTAAATCGACAGTTTGAGTGACTAAAGCCATGGTCAAGCTAATATTTAAGTATAAACCTGTCACTTCTCAACGAGTTGCAGTACTTAAAGTCAGCCCTGGCTTCAAATAGTTTTTCAAGGAAACCCTAGCAATAATGTCACAGTAGCCTATATTTTTGGCAGCCGTTAATTATAAATAGACAGACACACACTGAGCCCAACATTTTATATTGTCAGGTGAACTGTAATTAGCCGGCATTGCTACGCTTGCAAAGATGTTTACACCTTTTCCTCAAGCACGAGAAAGTTTCAGCAGCACGAGTCAAGAGTTTTAAAGTTGCACATATTCGTCCACCCGAACATCAAACACTCTGTTCAGACATACAAGTGTCTGTGTGTGTTGACTTCGTCATGCGTGTACATCTATGGGGCGTTCTTGGAAAGAGACTCAACTGTGTCACCCGGGATTTTTAGGAGGGTTTTTTTCTGCATCACACAGAGTTCAAAGGGACTCATGGAGGGAGTGTAGAGGGGCATGGCATGGTATCCACGGTGACCATTACTCAGATGTAACCACGGTAGCAGGCCGGCAGGAAGGTAGAATTTTTTTTCCTTCCATATTACATGTGTAGTAACCACGGTGATCATTACAAGACTACAAGAGATGCATTTTTGGCTTCATGCCTGCTTGGCCTTTTTCTTTTTACTATTTCCTCACTCTGTCTCTCCCTTTCTCACTTCCTACCTCTGTGGCACCCAGTTTTTTTTTTTAAGTTGCTGTGGTGACCAGCGCTCTTTGTTCTGTCCATCACAGAGTCCCTTGTTCTATTGCTTATTCAAACATCTTCTTCAGTCAGCCACCCACACTGTCCCTTGAGGTCAATCGTTTGGTCAATGCTGCATCAAACTCGCTAAATTACTTCAGAAATCCGAGGCTGCATGCCATGTTGACACTTTCCAGCTCTGATGTGCCCTGTTATTATTATGTTTTACTTTATTGTCTCAGGCTGGACCGCCCTTCTGTGTGGAGTTTGCGTGTTCTCCCCGTGTCAGCGTCGGGTTTCCTCTGGGTTCTCCAGCTTCCTCCCTCCGTCCAAAGAGTTCAAAGGGACTCATGCAGAGACTGCAGGGAGTGTCTTTATTGCCTGCGATAGTCTGGTGAGCGGTCCAGGGTGTACCCTGCCTTCACCCAATGTCAGCTGAATATCGCAACCTGAATGGATGTCTCGGATATTTGCAAACTGTTTTCTGATGTTGAAACTCCGGTGTTGCATTGGGAAACAAGAGATTAAACAATTGAGATCTGCACGAACAATGAGCACATGGCAGATGTATATTGTACAAACCAAAATGTTGGGTAAAATGCATTTAATAAGAAATATCAAAAAGAGCAAAAGCAAACAAATAGCCGGAGTTCAGAATGTAAGTGCATCAGACCTATACCTATCAGGTTACACTGCCCTGGGTGCAGACAGATTGAGATGTAATGTCTTTGTCGGTCCCAGTGGGAGTCAGACTGTTAACCTCAACCTCGTATCACATCACTTCAAACACAATCTACTCCTGATTGAGCTGCAGCCGGTCCCCGTTGTATTCACACTGGTAATAACACCCCGGCTGCACAATGGATTCAGACGCGTCCAGTAAATTAGAAAAACTCCACCTGTCAGACTATACAAGTGCATATTACTGCTATCGTTGGCTATGGGGGTGAAGAAAGATGCAGATGGAGTGAGAGGAGAAGAGAGAGAAGCTGTCAGTAACCATGGCAGCACTCCCCCCAACCCCACTGAAAAGTGTGTATTTGTTAATGGTGCAGGATGTGAAGCAGACGTCACTGGGCTTTCAGAGCTGGTTGTCCATTTCGCTGCTCCGAGGATCCCCTTTTGTGTGAGCGTGGAGATAAGAGAGCAAACAATTACAGTCATCAGCTCGCATTGAATAACAAGAGCTGCACACACTCACTGAATTCAAATCAGGCTCGTCTGCTGTCATACTGAAAATACACTATTTGCATTTTTGCCCCTCCCCCTCCCATCTATCCCCTGTCTTGATTGGTGGACAAAGCATTATAAGTGAAATTAAAGAGGAATCCGCTACTTTTCAATTTATTCCTATTCGTTCCTTAAAGGTGTAGAATGCATGACACCACCCTCACATTGTGCAGAGACTCACACTGTCCAGGCCAATACCCTTTTCTACTGGCGTGTGGACTTGTACAAGCATGAATTGTAGGCAGGTTTGCCATACTGAGAGATAGCCATGTACAGAAGCGTTGCTCTGTTAATATGTAATAATCCAATCGACTGTTAGTTCTATGTTAATTAAGGGGCAATCTAATTTGGCTGCAGCTTTTCTGACAAAGCGGAATTCAGTTGGCCAGCAGGTTTTGTGAATGGTGTCTGTGTTTTTTTTGTTTTTTTATATCGACTTTATGACTGTTTCTAAGAAAAGAGCTGTAATATTCAATGGAGGACTGAGGGGCACAGGCCAGTCTTTCTCTAATTGTATGAGATTAAAGTGCATTGGAAAAAATGCTGTGTCAACATATACAGATGTCTTTAAAAACCTTTCATTGAAAATGCAGATGCCATTTTTAAATGATTGATATTCCATTTTGGAACAACCCCTCATTCAAATCTTGCTGATTTGATCAACAATGCTGATTGATTTGATTTATTTCTAGTGGCCAGACTGCTTGATTACTGCACATAATTGTAATACACTGTACAATAGAATAGTATTGCTAACAACACTAGATGGAAGAACACAAACAAAGCCCCAGATGTATTCTACAAATTCTTTATTTATCTTGTTTAGAGTATTTATAGGAATTCATTTTATGTATAGGCTACTATATATTGATTACGCATCATGACAAGGCACTTTTTATACCATTAACCAGTCATATTCTGTCATTTTTACTGTTGATGCTCAGTTACGTGAAGCTCCATAACACTTTTTGAGATGGAAACTGGTTCAAGGTTGTATGTATGTACAGCAATCCAAAATAATGTATGACAATGTTTCTAATATGATTTTGCATAGAGAGTATTTTACTACTGTGTGTTGAAGTCGGTCGTTGAAGTCTTTGTGCTGTTTGTCACACAACTATAAATGTTGAAACTGATTTATAAATGTTTCGTAACAAGAGCTTATTAACAGGGTGTAATTGCTACAGGTTTGGGAAAATATTGTACTTTGCTTTTCAGGAATTTAACTTTCTCTGTAATCCGAAGGTATCTCCTCTAAAAAAAATTCAAATGGAATGTACATGAGTGAGAAACTTAATGTAGCTCTCTGCATTCATAACATCTTGTGTTACATCTTAGATCAAAGACAATTTGGGCAAAATGTGTTTGAGGACTAAATTGCCGGTATCAGGTTTTCTTCCAACAGCAGCATGTTTCAGCATTCAACACAATTAAAAGATTTTTATGAGAATACGTATTGTACGTCTATTTTTGGATTGTCTGGTGATGTTTGTGCCTTATTACGATGACGATTGTGTATCCGAGGGCACGTGTGCATGTGTGTGAGTTCATGACTGAGTTTTCATAGATAAACTGCACAGAGCAAATGAGTGTCTCTGCTATTGACGGTTTTTGGTTGTCACATCTGTTTCTGTTTCAGTAATTGTGTCTGTCTGCTTATCTTCCTCCTGTCTCTCTCTCTTTCTATTTACCGGTATGTCTGTCTGAATTTCTGTCCAATCTGTTTCTGAATCTGTCAGTACAGGCTGAGATACAGCTCATAAATAGCTCCCAGCTCTTTTAACCTGTTTTGTTTTAATCAGCCTAAAGACATCCACACTTTGAAGAAACACAATACTTTACATTACAGAGGAGGCGTTTGCCCTCCACGGGATGCTGTAATGATGAATGTGTAACATTTTGAACTCGTCCATTATTTACCCCATTGGTTTCCAACTGAAAACAGGAATTTCTGTCCATTACATGACAATAACACAATGATTTGTAAAATACCAACGCAAATTGTGCTGTACTAAAGCACTAAATAATTCACAGTTGGCGCCTGTATCTTTGGCAGAACTGGAGAAAAACTTAACACGGTTTGATACTTGTACTGTGCAGTTACTTTGCACTTGTGTCGGGTGTCATAATATTTCTGAACAAATACTTCTGGCCATAGTTATTGGTAAAGATCTATATTTGAATTGCCTGTGAGGAGGCTGTAGCGGGACACTAAGACACAATCTAAAGAAAATGTGAACAATGAAGTGTGAATTGTTGTCAGGATGAGCAATGTTCTTCATCCCTTAAAAACATAAAGACTAAATGTGATGAGAAAATATTTTCATTATATTATGGGAAACAACGTAAATCAAACTTGAATAAGATCAATATATTGACATAAAGCATGAGCATCAACATCACATTGCAGACCACTTAACATTGGAGCATTCTTTCTGAACAACTGAATAATTTTGCATATCAAGGTTTTTCATGCCGCTAATGCCATTCTCCACCACGCACGCACACACACGCGCACGCACACACGCACGCACGCACGCACGCACGCACACACACACACACAGCTCTACAACAAGGACAACAATGGTAATGAGATCTGACTTTTTTTATATAGTATGTAATAATCAAAGAACTTCTGAATCACTGTTCTGTTTATTATTAAATCATATTTGGTTTGAATCACTTTATAAGAAGGAAAGAGCATCAGGTGGGAGAAACTGTTTTTCTTCTTTGTTTTGTGTTATTGTGTTTTCACTCTAAATCCAAGAAAAATATCTCAAGTATTCATCGAGGAAACTATTATTACTGGCATACCTTTAGGGACCAATCGTTACATGCAGACTATCTAGTCAAGGATTTACCGCACTGCAACTAGCATAAAGTTTGAAAAGCTAATGTTCATGCTGCATGCTGCAGAGTGAAGTTTAATGTGACACATTCAATGGCCGTTTTTTGTGCAAACTCAAGAATGATGCGGACAACTCTACTCATGTGGTTCAAATAGTACAAGCAGTTGACTTGGTTGTTATTAAAAGCACACATCAGCCATTAGGTGGTGGTATTGCATCACACAACTCATTGACGACAGCCTCAGTCTTATGAATGTAGAGATCTGTGTTTCCAGATCAGTGCACTGCAGGCAAGGCATGAATGAACCAAGGATTTGGCTGAAGATTTAAAATACAATAATTTCTATTTCATATTTTATTTGGTTTTGGCACTCTGACTTTTCGATGTCAGGTAATGAATTTCCCTGACCTTAAAACCTTACTGCAATAGCCTTAATTTTTATAACACATGTATATCAAACCCATGCTCTACTGCATCTTTTGTGGTGTTTTCCTCCATCGCGGATTCTCAGTTAAAACAGTCAAAACCTTCGGTTATTATCTCCAGGAATTGGACAGTAGTCCTAACCCATTGGTTCACGAGCCAGGAGACCCACATCACAGTACATATATGGTACAGTAGCCCACTCATCATCCCTCTTGGTAAATTTCTCTTCTCTCATCCTCCTCCCCCTCAAACATTCTCATGAAACACTTGAAAACGACTTCAGAGGAAACTGGCTGTACGTCAGCACACCATGGCGGTGATGTTTGGAGAGGACAGGATATACAAATATCCACAAACAGGCATGCTATTCTTTTCACTCTCTCTCAGCCTCCCTTGCTTTTTTCTCTGCCCCATTTTCTCTCCTCCCGCCTCACTTTGAAAATGCAGGCTAGCAGCTCTCCTTGAGATATTTTTGGAGTTAGCTGGAACCACATTAGCAGCAACTCCCATAGGATGGTACTTCTAGGAAAGCCAAGGCCAAAGTCTCGACTGTAATTGTGAATATTCATACGTCACTTTCAGTATATTGTACTGCCACTTGTTCATGTTCCTGTGAGAATAGTGGGACATTCTTCAACGGAAAAATGTCCCAATGGGGGATACAGAGGCATGAGTCTCATTCACATAGAGAGGCAATTAGGGGGAAACAGCAAGGTTCACAAGCTCATTTATTTCAGCAGTGTAATACAACCTCCATCATCTCCGTGGACTGAGACATGTAGTATTGATGATGTGAACTATTTTGCAGAGTTTTATCTGTTTTTTTTGCACACAAAAAAGTATAGTTTGGAACTGGTTGCAAACTCTGTGAACAAATATTTAAACAATACATCTTTTAAGAATGTGTTATTGCCTAAGTTTATTCTCCCAGCAGAGGGAGACTGGAGATCTGTGTCTCCTCTGTGTTTGTTGAAAACAAAGACCTAAGCCAATCAGAAACTGGTTCGAGGAATTAAATCCAGGCTTGCTGTGGCCATGGCAACGGCTTTACCTCTGTGACAGCTAAGGAATGAAAATGGCAGAGAGGAGATGCTACATGGACGGTGGTGGTGCTTATAAACCTCTCAGAATAGGTACCTGTAGAGTCACCGTTAGTGACCCTGATCCACTTCGACTGTCTCAGTTCTGCAGGGTAACATTGACCGTAGACCAAACAAGAGCAGAAGATGGAAGGGGAAACAAGAATCATCATTAGTAATGCACTGAAGCGCTGTATACAAAAATACAAATAAAAACCTGGATTGAGTGATTTACTTAGATGAAATGCAATTTAGAGGGTTACATGAAGATTGTATATATTCAGAAGATATGAACACATACAAACAGACCTATGAAAAACCTTGGGAGTTTGGACGGAGGAAAATGATGATAGATTAAACAACGGAATTAGTGAGAGATAGGGACAAGGAAGGTAACTGGGACAGAAGAGAATCTGTGAGGTTTTTGGACTTTTCACACTATAGAGGATTTTAGACCTTTCAAAAAAGATATTCTGTTGCAGACTTGCAGCTGTATAAAGGTGTTGGTTCTATACGTTTCTATTATTAAGTGAAACACACTTAATAAGCAACATTTTTGTTGAATTGATGGGTTCCTCAGGTTAAAGTGCAACCAAGTCGAGCATTTTAGATATTTAGATATGTCAGTTATAAAGGACTGTTTTCTTGTAAAATACATAAAACAGTAAAACACATCTTCTCACAGCCTTTACAGACCCATATATGTTGGCTGGAATTTGTTATATTTTTTATGATCTAATATTTAAATAGAAGTCTACTAAATTGTCAAGCCATCTTTGTGGGTGTGGTCCAATTCTAAGTGTAGAACTATGGTTCTTCCCCTAATCCCGCCTACAGTTAGATGATTACATCCAATTGGCTGGGGTATTCTTAAACGTCTCTTCTCATTGGTCGTGCTTCCTGTCAATCAATGTCAAACGCTTTCGGCCCACTCAGTAACCACGCCTCCTCACGCTTGCTCGAGGCAGCGGTTTATTCGTGCGTGAAGACGAGCTGCGGAGCGCCTCACCCTTGAGGGAGGAAAGTGCGTTTAGTTAATTTTTCTTTTCAGGCTTCTCTTGTTGTAATATACCGCTGGAATAACGTCATAAGCTTGTTTTCGCACGGTACTCCGGGGTTGTGCTTAACGGCGGCGAGGCGCTACGCAGTAACCGCTGAGCTGAGGATTTGTCACCTGTCTTCAGCAGCTGACTTGTTACTCCGAGTGAGTGGTGTCTTTAAGGCGGTCGCCAAAAAGGAAAACGGGCGGTTGCTAACGAGTAGTTAGCTAACCCAGCCGGTTAGCCCGTCAGCTAGCCCGCTCTCCCTGCTGCCGCACCAAGTCCCACCCTCCCCGAGTGCGTGGACGTCGTAAGAGGCTGCGGCGGCGAAGTCGAGCGCGTTTCTCCTCTCGACTCAGCCAGCGTCGCTCTGCAGCTGGCCGCCGAGCTAAAATAGCCCTCTAAGACGTGAGCCGGGGCAACGCCGACGTACAATTGCTGGCTCTTTTTTTTTTTTTTTTTTTTTTTTGCCGTTGGACGAGTGTCTTCCGTGGAGGGAAACGGTCGCTACACTGGCAACGAGACTGGCTAAAAAGAAGAGACGAAACAAGGGGAAACAAGGAAGACACCAAGAAGAAGGAGGAGGGGATTGGCTAGTTTAGCCGGGGAGACCGAATCTCACGTAAGTGACACAGTGGGTAACGTTAAGTCAGTTAGCTTACCGAAACCGGCTTACCGGTTCGGTCCAACTTGCTGCGCTTGCATGGCAGCGGTTATCCGGCCAGCCTCTTATCTGTGGCTTAGCTCCTCGCGGACAGTGCGCCACAACGACAGCTAACGGTTACGGCTCCCTTGAAGGTGGCACACTAGCTAGCAAGAGAGCTAATGCTTGATGGGGTTGAGAGTGAGACTGCGCTTGAACAGCAGCTACCTCCACGTCGGCTGCAGCCATTACTTGTTGGCCAAGTTGGATAGGTAGCGTTAAGTCTAGTTCGGTACATCTGCGGACGGAACAGCGCAGTAAACCGGTTGTCATGAATATTAGCTAATTAGCTGCTTTGCTAGCTGGTTCCAGCCGGCCACCAACCCATAGTTTACGCCTCAGTTTCAGTAGGTACGGTGACGTTACTGAAAGCCAGCGAATGCCGCTGGTTATCTGTCCCCCCTTGTGGCAAATGCTCGGCTCATATCTGTCCGGTGCAGCTGTGGGAACTATGTGTTCCTGGGCTCAACCCTAGATAAAGTGGCCGCTCAGTGACAATGTCACAGTAACGCTTCATGTACGTCATTACACTACCAATAATGGTAGTGTATAGTATCTGTTAAGTTGTCAAACTTGATGGGTTTTTTCCCCTGCAGTTGCACAGGCTGTGTCAGTACATTCCAGTTGCCATGCAGAGCTGTCATTACCCACTTTACATTCACAGGCCACACAGGGCACACATTGCTCGGTCACAAAAGGCAAAGTATGCTGTTCATT
Source organism: Taurulus bubalis (assembly GCF_910589615.1). Taxonomy (NCBI): domain Eukaryota; kingdom Metazoa; phylum Chordata; class Actinopteri; order Perciformes; family Cottidae; genus Taurulus; species Taurulus bubalis. The sequence goes on along the minus strand of NC_136599.1, from coordinate 19,465,486 downwards.
CATGAAGCAATCCTCAGCCACATCACAGCCCAGTCCTCGAACACAAATGTGACTCAAAACAACCAAAACTAATTCTTACTCATTTCCCCTCCTTCTGTAGATAGATTGTACACGTCGCCACCGTGCCACACACAGCCATGAGTATTGAGATACCGGTGGGGTTGACAGAACTGCTGCAGGGCTACACTGTGGAGGTGCTGCGACAAAGGCCGTCAGACCTGGTGGATTTTGCAGTACAGTACTTCACCCGTTTGCGGGACACCAGAAGCCAGGATGGTGCCGGTGGAAAGACGGGAAAAGGAGTCATGTTTGATGGGGAGCCGATGCAGACGGAGTCCAACGGAGAAGATGATGATGACGATGACGATTCTGACTTTGAGCGTAAGTGGACTTTTGTTGTTGGGATTGTCACCTGTTGCGTTGAACGTTGTCTGCAATGAAAGTGAAATACGATAGTATGAAAGTGACTGTGAGGGGATTGGAGAGTGAAAGAGAGATGGTAAAGGTGAGACATGAGGCCTTGTCACTGATGTAGTCAGAATCTAGCTCATCTCCTCCTGAAGTGTGTGTGTGTGTGTGTGTGTGTGTGTGTGTGTGTGTGTGTGTGTGTGTGTGTGTGTGTGTGTGTGTGTGTGTGTGTGTGTGTGTGTGTGTGTGTGTGTGTGTGTGTGTGCACCTAGAAACTCTCACTGAGCAGATAGTTCAGCAGGAGCCCTCATCTGCCACTCATCAAATTTAGGTTTCCTCCATTCTCATTATCTATCTGGCTGGTCGGATCTAAAATAGTACATTATGTCTGTTGTTTATTTGAACCACCAAGTTTCAAAGCCTTAAAAAAGGTCTCATTTAATTGTATATTGCCTTCCCTGTAAATCATTGCAGGAAATGTAAAAATATAACACCTCTGCATTGCAAATTCTCACATTACAATTATTCCTGGACGACACAGACCTTACTGAAAGTTTTCCACACTTGTCTTTACACTTAAGTTGAATTGGAAAGGTATTGTATTGCATTCCAGCAAGCATTGCAATATAACAAGAGGCAACCCACATATAATAATAGTTATCAGAGATTTTTATTGTCTCAATTTTACAATGACTGTTGGTCAACAGCTTTTTATTTACCACTTCACAATCAGAGTTGAAATTAGTTGGATGCACTATAAAATATGCATGTTGTTTCTCAACAGCAATGTACACATTTAAATGTAAGAGTTCATGAACTGTACAACCCTTGCTTTGCAGCTCTAACTATCAAGGTACCACACAGTATGATACCTTTAGTAGAAGTGATGCCATGTCTCCTTCGCATCACTCCCCTGTGTTTGTCAGACTGGCAGAAGATGTAAGCTGCTCCATAGCTCAGCTCTCCTCTGTGCTGCTGAGAGCAGCGTGGCCTAGATCACATCAGTGTGCTGTGGAGCCAGGAGCTGTTACCTTGTGAATGGGGGTTCTGTTTTCTCAATGAGTTCATTTGTTGTGATGCTTTGTCACGATCAGCTGCGATGATCTGTGAACCTATCACGAGGGTATCTTCTACAATTTTTTGATGTGCAAGTAGATAATGACATCATTTTACAACAGTTTAAGCCTTGGACATACTTACGACATTCCGCCGACGGCTGCAGACGCGCATTCATTCTACATATGAGGGTCAGCGTTGTGCTGGCCTTCTACGCATGCATATTTCTCGAGTCACACTCCATTCCAGTTTGTAGCGGTACCTCTCTTCAAAACAAGCATCCACTTTCTTATAATTTTTCTGTTTGGCAAACCAACCAGAGGTACATATGCCACCAACTGGACCGGACTGTAAAACAAAACAGCTAGCTCGCTCTTGGTGTGCTCGCTGTGCGTGAAAGGGTACATGGTCATAAATGTTCGACTGCACGCGGACGTCCACATAAGGTTTGCGCAGACTCTATGCGGACATGGCCAGATCAGGACGTCACGCAGACCAAAGCGGAACCCAGCAGACACGGAGACGCGGAAAGTATGAATTGGCCTTAAAGGCTTATGTGTGTGTAAATCTAAATGCTTCCAAGGTATGATGATGGCTCGCGGGGTTTCTCTCCTGCCAGTATCATTGGCAGATACTAAAGCACTGGTGGAGTGTCACATCCAGTTGCTGGGGGAAGTAAAAAAGGAATCCTTCTGACTTATTTCCCACGACTTGGGTAGTGTTTTATGTCTTCATATATCTTTAGTTCTAGTCTTAGTCTGTTGCATTTATAGGTTAACCATATTTATCATGCCCCATTGGCCAACCTTGGAGATTGGTACAAGCTGGCTCGGGCTAAAAGGGGGATTACAGTTTCTGTTTCTATGCTCACACAAGTGGGGTTTGGCCGCTGTCTAACAGCTGTGACCTCAGCTGAGGGAACAGCGCGTGTGTGTGTGTGTGTGTGTGCACATGTTGTGTCAATGTGTGGCTAAGTGCATGTGTACGTGTGTTTGTGTGAATGTGTACGTGTGTGTGAACAGATGTGCTATGACTTGATTTCACGCCCGTTCAAATTCCAGTCTGGTGACGCCATGAAGCAATTCTTCTTAGTACATTTTGATTAGCGATCAGTTGTTAAATTTCATCCAAGGTGGATGAACAGGAAGTTGACATTGTTGAGCTCGAGGGGGAAGCTTTTGCCTGGATGCTGTGGGTCACACGCATGACATCCATGACAGTAGATTATCTAGCCAGGCTTGTGTACACGGCCCCCAGGGGCCATTCATTTCTGATGGGAACAACACAGGCCTGTATAATGAAAGACAGCATGTGCTCTTGCCTGACCACTGTTGTAGCCCATAGGTATGAACTATAGTGCTGCTGTTTTAGTTCAACAGCACATGCTCTAAGACAGTTTGGTCTCGTGAAGAAAAAAAAACTCTGTAAACTCGGGATAGCAAAAGAGGGAGGGATTTTAGTTATTTCCACAGGTCACACACATCCAATCTGATTGTATTGGATCCAACCCTTGCAACACTGAACAAACTACATACAATAAGTCAATACATTGACAGTATTAGGATCACTAGTGCTAGAATACAAAGGGTGTACTTCTATGCAAGCATATCATAACTACAGTTGTATGGGGTGTTCTGGTGACCTGTGCTTTAAGACTCTGATTATGTATTCACGACTGCCCTGGTTTGTGTCAACTTGGACATTACATTTTATTTTAAATATTAAACTTTATATAGTAAAGTGTTATTTATATATATATATATATATATATATAGGGCCAATATTGAGCACACTCTCCACACTGAAAAAGCAACTTTCTCACTTTTAGAGCGCAGCTCATGAAAACATAATGCTGATTTTATCAGGCGGTGTGTGACCCACTAAAAGTAGGCCAGTGACTCATTTAGTTTTGACCTCTTGATTAAGGAATATGGCCATTGTAAAAAAAGAATATTCAGCTGAGAAGGCATAGAACGGCTCTCTGCATGGGAGAATAGGTTTTATTGGACCTATGATTAGGAAGACATTATTTTGTTTAAAAAAAAGTCTAGCTTTGAGGTGAAATGTCAGTTCTGTAACACGGAACAGATCTGTATCTGTTGTAAATTATCTTGACGCTCTTTTTGTTTTCTTTTATTCGACTATACTTACGGTTACGATGATTCACCAGTATGCTCTTTACCTTTTTAATTTGCGCAGCAGGAAGATCTTTGTTCTACAACTACAATGTAAATGAGTTAGATAGCTGGTAATGCACTCTCATGGATAGTAAAGTATACTCCTAAAACATGACTTCCTATTTTACATGCTTTGTAAACTCGTGCTGCCTTAATCCAGGATCCAAAACAGGATCACTACACAGGCCTAAGCTGCTTAACAAGGGGGATATTGTTTTGGATAGAAACCCTTATACCACCATCATATCTTGTGACGTTTGGCTAAAGATTTTCAAGTAACCCTTTTATGTGTTGAGGTTGAGCTTCTGTAAAAAAAAAAAAAAAATATGAATTGAGAATAAATGTAGTTGCACTAAAACTGGGTGCTCTAGATACTAATTTACCTTGTGAATCCAGCTAAAATGTGTGATCTTTCATTTTACCCAGCATTTACTGGAGTTACAAAGGCAGCGGTAGATGAAAGAAAGTACATGCTTTATCCAAAAAAAAGGTGCAACACAAAGGACGTCTTGTGCTTTTTTTTTTCTTTTGCGTTGGCCTGTCTAGTTTCATTCTGGCAGGGCTTGTTCATTAAGAGAAACGGAAGGAGATAAATGGATGCCTCCGTGACTGAAGTAAGTGGGGCTTTTTATTAAAAGATACAAAGAGGAACTGATGAGTCCCAGGCATGATAATAGAAATGAATTAAAGGTGTTTTTATAAGAAAGACATAAGGGATAAAGCAGATGATATGAAAAAATGATTTAGGGAGAAGAGAGCATGATTTCTTTTTTCTTTTTTTTAAAGACTTTCAGCCTATCAACAGAATATAACACAGCTTTGTAGCTAGATGACGTGTCAACTAATATACTTTAGGCTTATCTCTTATTCTTCCTGAACAATGCAGTTTTTTACCTCTAAAATGCGGCAATCTGTTTGGAGGAGTGTTAGTTCTTCTTCCTGAAAAACACATGTTAGTATTTTCAAAATATGACCTAGGTGTGTGTGTGTGTGTGTGTGTGTTGTGTTTATTATGTGAGCACTGGTATTTTGAAAGCAGAGGTCTTGGGAAGACACATAACATCAACAGAAGATGGTAAAGTGTTTCCTTTAGTAAGCACATTTTCCCAGATGGTTGGTTTTTGTTTTGAACTGAAGGTCTACAATTATTGCTTGGTGAATACAACCAAAGCTTATACCTATAACCTTGAACGTGGCCATAATATATGGACAACTTTCTAAGCGGGTGGTCTGGAAGTAAGTAAATTGAAGTAAGTTTGACCTGAGCTAAAATCGTTACCCACATACCCTCAGTCTTAACGCCAGTGACGACCACAACGTGTTTGAGTGGAGCAGACAAATACGTTACTTGCATGATTGGTTGATGTTAAACCCTGAGGTCAATGTTTCTCAAGGCATGATCACGCACATCGTGGTTAAATTCAGCCTCTTTCTGGCTCCTCCCTCACTCTGTCCTCTCCTCCTCATTGTTACTCTTACTTTGTTTCTGTCACCCTGGCTTCCTCTCAATGTCCCTCCCTTTTAATGTAATTTCACCCATTACTCCTTTTCACTGAACACAGCCTGAACGTACTGCCATCGCCCCGTCATTTTAAATACATTGTTTACGATGTAACATTAGATCGGCGTCTAGCAAAGCAAAAATGCAGATGTCCTGATCGGATATTTTACTGAATAGTGGCGGATAAAGATCGTCAGTAAACCTTATGCGAGCATGTTTGCTTTTCACAGCAGCCATTTTGACATGTAATTGCAGGGTAAACACAGGTGTAATTGGGGGAAAAAAAAAATTATGTCCCTGTTCCATTAAGGTGGGCTGGGGCACCTGGTATTGTGCCTGCTGGCTCACTGCAATGGCGGTGGCACTAAATAGAACGTGACCATTATCAGTTTTATCAATTACACCTGTGTTTACCCTGCAATTATGTCAAAATGGCTGCTGTGAAATAGGCAATTTAAAAAAAAAAGTGTGTGTGGGTGTGTGGGGGCTGTGTGTGGCTGGTCTCAGTTCAGTGTTGTGCAACAGGTGACCCGATTGGCAGGCTGCAGTGTGTGTGTCCAGTGTGCTTTTAGCCTGCAGGCAAATCTAATGCAGCCTAGCATCCCTGCAGAGTCCTGCCGTACTGGCTGACTGACGGCGTTAAGTGGAAAAGCCCCCAGACGGCTCATGCTACTCAGTCTGGCTTTCTGGCTGTTTTTAATACTGTACCTGTCTGTCCTCCTGTCTTGTCTTTTCAAATCTTGGCTTTCTTTATCTCTGCCTTACCTGTATGTCTGTTAATTGAACTGGTTATCTGTTAAACAGAGGGAAAGTACATGAATCATGATCATTCCTCTGAAAGACAGTCTGCTTGTTTGTCTACCTTCCTGCCAAACTGCCTGCTGTTATCCTCTTTTGACTATCTTATCTGTTAGAGGCTCTTTATTTGAATCTCTCTGCCATATCTCTCTACATGTCTATGTACCTGTTTCTCACCGCCCTATTTTTCTTTATCTATAACTTATATTTATGTGTAATCAAATCTTTGTATCCCTTTCTCTCTATATCAGTTTATTGAAGTAAGGAGCGAGAGACATATTGTGCACCTGAGATACTGGAGATAATGATAAAACAACTTGAAACAGTGCAACATAGCAGTTTAGGAAATGCATTTGTCAATTCATATGCCATAAAGACACATTTTTAAATTGTGTGCATACGAGGTATTGAAAGTCTAACCTGACCCGCCAGATGGTTTGTTACACAGAACCATCCGAGAAGTCATCAGTGGAAGCTGAAAAATCTGTGGCAGGGGATTGAATGAACCATCTGTCAATCACACATTTACTGAAGGGAGTCGTAAGAAGAGTGAAAACATCTTTTCTAATGAGAAAAGTGTTCAATTCCATTCGTTCTCTTCATTGTTGTTTTGAGCAAACTGTTGCTTATGTGTGTAGTCTCGCACCACACCTTAATTACACCCGTAGCTAGCTGCTCAAAGGACACAGATTGGTCTGTGCTTCGGCTTACTGGACACAAACACATTCCTTGAAGCCTGACGAGATGGATTTTTGTGCGATTATCGAGATTCTCGCGTGATCTTGTGACATTGACGTGAATAGTAATTGAAAGCCTGCGTCATGCTGTAGCCGCCTTTTTTATCTAATCTGTGTGTATGTAAGGAGACGTGTCTGTGCATCCACTTGGACATTTTTGTGGTTGACAAAAGGACATAAACAGAGCAACGTATTTGTTTGTTTGTCTTTTGGGATCCTATTAGAATGCAATAGGGTAAAGCTGGTTTTCCTTTGCAAGAGAACAGCGACAAAAACGGAAGGAAGAAAATTACGTGAAAACACAAATTTGAAATGGACAAAAACTAACAAATGGATGGATCTATGATCCATCCATTTGTTAGTTTTTGTCCATTTCAAATTTTGAAATCAACATGTGAGGAGAAAAGACAGACGAGGCAGTGGCAGAGCAGGCTGTAGCACAATCTGGCTGGCTCGAATTTACTGATTGTTTGAACTTTGGTACTTCCTCATTCTCTGCCCTCAAGCTATCTTTAGTGGCACTGCAGAAAAATGAGGAAATGGAGGGGGGTCGGCTGCTCCTTTTTGGAGTTCACATGCCCCTCTTGCTCCAACACACACACACACACACACACACACACACACACACACACACACACACACACACACACACACACACACACACACACCGTCCCTCTAGTTCCATGATGTTGTCTGACCACTGCCACAAAACAGTTTCAGTAAATGAATAAAACCCAAACATTTATGTAAATCTGTTAACCTCCTACTCCAAATTGAGATGATTTGTTACACTTCCTTTCTCCTTTATGTTGGTATAGTGAATCTACAAGCTATTACACATTTACCTCTCACCTCAGACAGTATTGAAAGATAAAACATTACTAAAATGGGAGTGTAACTACAATTAGAGTGTTAATGATTTGAGGAGAACCCTTTATTGTAAAGACAATATGCGACATTCAGATGGAGATCTGCAACTCTGAGATTTAAGGCGGTAAAGAGTCAAGACCTTCATCAAGGCCTTGTACACATTAGGGATGTTTAAAGAGAAACACTCTATGGCCGTGGACCCAAACTGACCCCTGTTCCTCTCGTACAGAGAGAGGGAATGAAAGAACGTTGCCATTTCTGGGTGGGGGATGAGGGACATAGGAGGGTGCATGGAGGGTCTCAGTCGGAGATGTTCTATGAAAGTGAGCGGGTGGGTTTAATCTTATAATCCAGTATTTTAAAACTGTATATTGGTATATTGATTATGACCAAGTAGAATTTACAAGATACATTTTTTGCAATTATAAAGGTATTTGTATTTTGTTGATTATTTGTTTACTGCATAAAGTGAGATAGGTTATGATTATTCTACAATGATGTTGTCTCAAAAACTAACCTTGGGCTGATTTAATGCTGATACTGGCCGTATGCCCAAATATTGATGTTTCTCCCAGGAGAGAAGTGAGAGTACAGAGGGGAAGAAGAGAGAAGGGCATCGGCTTGGAACAAAGTCAGGGAGAGCGATCTAGAGAGAACGAAAAAGACAAGAAACACTAAATAGAATATGACGGAGGAGGAGGACGAGGGTGGGCTGGGCTGAGTGGTCAAATTACAGGATGAGAATATGGGAATCAGTCCTCCAGCGATCAATGTTGTGACTGCCTCCACATTCGGCTCTGAGCGCTGGAACCGAGATTCTGAAGAGAGTTTAGAATCCTCAGGAAAAGAAGCAAACTAATGCCTTTTCCTTTACACCATCCTGTTAGAGAAATAGCGTCATTTAAAAGTCATTACAGTTGTGTTTTCAATACGTTAGCCCAAGTAAGAATATATTCAGAATCATTGTCTTAACTCTGATTCTGTGGTGGTGGTGGTTTCACAACACCGGCAATATAACTATTTGACAATGCATGCCAAAGATGTTCCCTGGCAAAAACTCATCATTCTACATATCTTCCATTGTTTTGTCCTTTTACAAGCACTATTTTCCTTTTATATTTCTCTACAAAAATGCTTTCAGTAGAGCCATTTTTCAAATACTGTGTCTTTCCCCAGGGCAACCATCTTTGATAACGATTTAACAGTTGAATATACTCATGGACATATGTTATATTTTTTTTAAGGGATTTTTGAGTAGTGTCTTGCATATTCACATGAAGGGTAAGCCATAGTAGAAAAATGGAACTGAGAAGTTGTAATGTGGAAATGATCCACAGCCTCATTCATCAGGCTATGCTCATGATGAGAATGAATATCAATGGGAATAATATACACTCTTACAAATAGGTGAATTTAGAATCATTGAAGGCAATGTAAATATAGTCAGTGATTGGCTTCAAACATCAGTCAGCCCTATCCTGCGATATCAGGCCACCAGATCTTTTAAAATTAAACAATGGTTGGTTACTCAACATTGTGGCGAGAGTAGATAGTTACCACCCACAGTTCTTGTTTGTCAGCATTTCCCAAGCTAGCAATTTGAGATAAGACAATTGACTAAGGTGCTGGGACTAGTCGGTTACCTAGCATTTCTTTTTTTTGTTTAAAAAAAACAGTAACATGTCCAATTTGTCATCCATTGTGTGGTCTGTTGCATCGGTCTTTACCGTGGTCAGTGACAGAATGTCATGATTTTTTACTTTTTCTCTGTCACACTCTTACACATTAATGTTAGCTTCATCTTTTTTCTTCTTCAAATTTCTGCCTTTCAGACGCATTTAGATCTCCACCCTTCCAGAGCATTGACGACCAAATCTTTTTTCACCTATTTGTCTTTATGTTGTCATACATCAGACATCACTCTCTTGTCCTGTTTCCGCTGAACCTACCTTGTCGTTCTCTCTGACCTCCTGTCTCCCTTGCTCTGCATGTGTTAGTCTAAAGACAGGGCCCAATGCCATTAGACATTCCCCATTGGAGAGGGGGTTATAAGGCTGGTTTAGCAGAACCGTCTTTGGCACGGTAGAAGAAAGAGGATTAACGAGGGGGAGAAGTGTAGAGAAAGAAGGAAAACATGAATGAGAAGAGATTAAATAAGATAGTAACTAGTAGGTGAGCGCCAATGTTAAATACCAGCCAAATGCAGTTCATCTTTGACTTGGGTGTGGGGGGGGTGTTGTCTACCCTTTCCAACACCTTGGCAGACAGATTCTCGCTCAGATGTTGTTCAGCAGTATAAAAAAAAAAATGCTTGTCATGTGTGAAAGGTGGCTGTTGATTCCTTGAAGAATTTGCAACCTGCCTTGTAACCCACCTGTTTTCTTCAAAGGGTCAAAGACAGCTATGCAGACAGAGAGGTGAGAGACGGGTCTCAGGTGGATAGGTTGGTTAGGAGATTTTGCAAACCTGCAGGCACTGAGTATTATCCAGACAGCCAAAACCTGACACTGCATTGGATTTCTGTGTGAAGAGGCAATGTGATTGATCAAATCCAATTCAGCACTTTAGTGATGGCATAAAGTGTCTGTGTGTGTGTGTAATGTGTCGCATAATATGGTGTATGGGTAGTGTTGATTTAATGTGTTGTTTGACCTCCCAGGATGAGAGTAATCAGAGACCAAGCAAGTCACAGGTGAATACCAAAGAGTTCCCCAGCCTCCGGCTAGTACGAGTCATAGAAAAGGGATGATGGTTGGTTTTCTGCCTAATTGGCTGTTGGGAGCAGACAGCCCCGAACCGACACGGTGGTTGATTCACGCCTTGCCTCAGACCTGATTCGTCAACTGAACAGTCGATGTGAAAATAGGATAGATTAAAAAAAATCTGCACCATTGTTTAAACTTTTTTTTTTCTTTGTTACATAGCACTAAACCTAGTACAAATGGTGAGGGCCACTTTATTTAATGTTGTATAATGTGGACTGTGATTGGGCTAGACACGAATTTCGCTATTAACCAGCCAGTCAATAGGCTAAAAAAAATCTAGCTTTTTTAAAGAAAGATTTGTTTTGGGGTCATTTTAATACTGCAGAGATTGTAGGTTTTACATCAACAAGGTCCTAGACGGCCACAGCCATGGTCACCATAGAAACCACTGGCCTTGAAACTGCTCTCAGCCATTTGCTGCCGAAAGTGACCATGATAGGCAGCGGCCTCGCTTAATCATGATGCAGATAAAGACAATTGGGAGGTTACTAGTAGTTCACAGCCCACCGCTTTTATCAGTATATTTGCATAGCCTTGATATGACAGATTTTCATATTATGGTATTTGTATTGCAGTTCTGATGGTGTTTGTGTAGCCCTCTATTATTCATCTTATTAAAGGGCAACTGCACTGTTAACTGGTTATCAGTGAGGAATTAAGTTTTCATTGAGGGAGAGAGAGAAAAACGAAAACAAGAAGAGGAACAGCACAAGTTGCAACTTTTTATTTTGTCCGTGCGGTTTAGGTTGTATATTTATAGTTGTTCATTATATAAACCGCCTTTCCTCTCCTACTACCGTGCATTACTTGAAACCTTATTAACACAACATACACACTTCTGTTATGGTCGCAGAAACGGTCCCATTTAAAGTAAGCATACAAGTGTCCATTCTTAGTTTCCAAGCAGTATCCACAAGGCCCAAGTGAAATGGTATTGCATTTAAGGACCCAACTCTAAACACAGGCTTTAGAATGTGGAGGTTTGGAGTTCTTTTGTGACTGTAAATGGTCACGTATTGGGAGACCAGATCGGCCTTGTTTATGTTACACCCCAGCGGTTTGACGAGAGCATGTTGCACTCTCCTACCCGCGGGCTGGCCGCTAATGTTATTCTGCAGTTTGATGTTTTATCACCAGACAGGACTTCTAGAGGCCAGTTATTGTTCTTTGCTTGTGTGTTAATGCCATTCAGTTTCTAGCCCGCGCATTTGTAAACTTATTCACCCTGGGATCCAAAACGAATGAATTGGGCATTATCCTCCTCCGGATATGAAAAGTTTTTGCCGTGCTTGTCACGTCAGGACTCAACACTTAAGACCAGATGTTGCCTGAGTTTATGTTATTATGAATGTCTTTCAACTTTACCATACAGAGGATTTGCCACATCCCTGGCTACTGGGATAATACTGCTCCATGTAATGTCTCCAGGGTGTCAGGGCCCCAAAATAATTATAGGCCCATCTCTTGTGGGTTCTCCTAATGGCAAGAGGCAATATGTTTTAATGAAAGAAGCTCCTGGGGTTGGAGACTATGCATTATTTGTTGTGTCTGAGACTGTAAATGTTGCAGAATACCTGCAGTAGCTCGGATCACAAGCTCAGTGGCAGATAAGGTCAGAAAAAGGATTCCTTTCCCCGGTAACATTCCTCAAGTTCTGCAGGTTTATAATCATACAGGTGGTCATTGGTAACATAGTGGAATTTGAACAGAATCAGAGGGAACACCATCAAGGGTGCATGCTATACACAGTACAGTAATGTGTTACCAGATTTAATATATTTTCAGTTCATACCTTCATCTTTAGAATGTAAGTTTTAGTGCATATTCCTTCGCAGTGGTGCAAGTTCACATTACACTGTGCACAGCTTTGATGTAAGCAATAATGAGTTATGACCAGTGCCTGTTAGTTCTCCTCACAAATGTGCCTCTTCCAAGAATTTGTGTTGGGGGGGCTGTCGGCGAGAGAAAGAAACTTTTTTCCTGCTCCACTCTGAGAAACAAAGTCTTGGAAAATCAACCCATAAACAATCTACAGTCCTTTACGTTAGTCAGTCCTGTAAATGTTCATAATTTACACAAGTTGTAATTACACATGTTAAGGTTTGAAAGTCATTTCATATGTTGTTTTGAGTTTTATATTTTTTAGCCCGGCATCCAACGTGAACATCAAGCTCACCGAAAAGTCCACGTTGCTGCAGTATTTTGTCATGCGCCTGTTTTTATCAGGAGAAGATGAAACTCTGTAGTCTAGAAATAGTCAGTAATGAAACGACAGTAAGACCTGCAGTCGTTAAATGAGCTGTGACCTTACTTGGTTTACTCCCAGAGCAGCATGTCCTGTAAGAAAGTGGAACGGGCAGGTCAGGAATTAACGGGGTAAGTAACCGCTAGTGAATTAGGTTGACATTGAAAGCTGTTTAGTCCTGCTTCCATGTGGCGTAGCTTGTCTCCATCTCCTGTCTTTTTTTATGTGTCCAGTAATTGAAGAATATCACCCTTGTGGTATTTGTAAAAGAGTCACTTCTGCTTCTTTCACTGCAACGACTAGTGGCTTATGTAACTTAAAGTATATAGTATTAACACCATCCAGGTCACGGGGGGATTTCCACAGATACTAAATGAGCACTATAAGGCTCTCAGATACTTTGGAAAAGCCTCTACTAAATGGCATATGCGTGTGGACTGCCATTATTGCTGCTACCAAAGCATAACATGGGAGCTGCTAGACTGCTATGTTACGCTATGCTAGGTCTGTACAATCTGTAAAATGTATGTTTGAATGCTGCATGTCAACACCTTAATCAGATTGTTATTCGCAAAGGGCGTAATCAAAGTAAGCGTAATTTATTTAGGGAAGCTGACTATCTATTGAGTTACTTATGGTATGTATACTGCTTAGTCAAATTTGTTTTGGGTGTGTTACTTAGCCATGTACTAAAGTGGTCTGTTAATGCTAGAGATGGTAATCTCCAGAAACAATTTATATCATATTTGTTAAAATTATCTCTATATCCCGACCAATCAATAAATTAAATAAGAAAACATAAACTAATACGGCTGTTGGAAGAACTGCAATAAGCCTACTTGCCCGAGTGCACTCCAGAGTCTAATTCAAACTGCTAGCTTGACAGCTGTAAATACTAACACTAGCCATGTTTTGTTCTTTGTGTCAATTATAATTTTGGGTGGCTTTGCAGAGAGTCCTGAAGGGAGCTAGTGCTGCTAACTCCTTTCCTCGGATAAGAGTTTGGCAATACTGGACTGGGTTTTTGATTGGACACATTTTTTTTTTCATCTAGCGTTCTTTTACGAGTTTCTCAAGATTACCAACCCAAGCTTTAAGAAATATGTTGCACCATAGACACAAGCAAACACAAATTGCAGAGGCTTTGTTGAAGTGCTCTTTAAATTCATCAGTTGATTATAGACACTAAAAGTACTGATTGAGTTTCCTTGCCCTCGTGTAAAGATCCTTGAAGCTATTTTTCACATAGAAAAAGAAAGAAAAGACTCTTATGTACAATGGTTGCAAGTGCTGCAGATTCCACTGAGAATCAACACTGTTAATGCTGTTTACAGCTCACTGTTATGGTTATCTTACCCGCCAAAACAAAACTGCCCATTCAAAGACCATCGTCAAAGCCTGTGCTTGTGACCTGCTGGATCGTATGCTGTGGTTGCACTTGATTTTTTTTAATGCAACGTTTTTCATCCGATCATGCCAGGATGCATTTACTCCTCTACACATCTGATCAGCCAGACCACATGCTGATGGCTATAAACTGTATAGTCCAAATTCATACCGGTGTTTTTTTCTAAACCTTTTACGCCGTTCACCCTATTCCAGAGAGAAATACCTTTTTTAAGTGTGTTCAGGTTACATGAAATATATCCAGTCGATCAGGCAGGTTGCATTGACGTGTCAAACACGTATGCCGACTCAGCTGAGGGCCAATCTGGCATCTGATCACAATAGGCTTATTGAAAAGATGAGCGTTACCACGGCCACAGTTATATGCAGGAAAGCATATCAGCCCAGATCAGACTTAAAGGGGTTAAATCAGCAAACTTGTTGATGCTGGGAAAGGGTTAACATCAGCGCAGCAACAAGCAGGACAGGCCTACTTCCTTTTAAGGACCCAAGTCTTCTGGAGAGTGCTACAGACAGGGGTAGGGGAGGGAAGGGGAGGGGGAGATGCTAGGAAAGGGAGAGAGAGAACAACAGATAGTTTTGTGGGAGGGAAAAGGACAGAGTTAGATAATGGGAAAGGTAAAGAGTGAGAAGGGAGTCACATGGTGGGAAATGGGGACAGAAACGGTGCAGAGCGTGAGAATAATTGTTGAATGCTTGATGGCATAAGTAGAGGACGGTATAGACTGCGAGAAATGACATGAGTAAATGCTTTCTTGGCAACAATGACGAGAAAGAATGAGACAGCCTCGACCAGAGAACAGAAAGATGCACAATTGTTTACAGAAAACAAGAGCGCAAACATACGAAAAAGAGGACAGGGACAAATGAAGAGGGAGGGGGAAAAAAAAAGAAAGCTGCTGCAAGAGCTACAGAAAGAGGATATATGTGAAGTACAGATATCCCCAGTGTCGCTGATATCTTGGAACCTCATATCTCTGTTTGTGTGTAACTTCTGTGTAATAAATTCAACATCCAAACAAGTTCTCACAATCATAAATCACAGAGCTGAGAAACAGTAGATTGGCCCAGGGAGCTTGCCAATTCCACTCCTGTGTCTATTCTCCTCGTGTTTATGCTCCATATATCACACTTTGCTTCTGCTTACAGGTTCAGTCACATGTGTGTGTCACTGCAAGGGAGTGAGAGATCGACACTCCTATTCATTCAAGTGATCATACAGGAGAGGTAGTGTAAGGTATAAACTAATTACATGTGCATCTGTACTTGACACGACCAGTTCATCCTGTTAGCTGTCTATAAAACGGAAATGGTTGTCAGTATGTGAGAGATACTGTTCTTTTTCTATCAAAGGTGTACAAAAACAGTTTTTCTGGGGCACAAGTTTGTAGTCTGCACTGTCAAAAAGCCTCAGTAAAGATCATACTGCCTGACGTGTCTAGCTACACCATGTGGTTTTGTCTCAAGACTATGCCGCCCACTAAATTCTGCCCAAAGACGCATGGTTAATTTATTCACAAAGAGTTCACGCGTAGTGCAGTCCAACACTACCTTTACCCGGTCGGTACTACACCTGTCACAGCGCCCTGCTTTTCACAGGGATTCGTCTTCATTTTTGCTTTCGTGCCCCTGAAACGTTGTTTCTTTAATGCTGTCAACTGTCAGAGCAGCTCTGGTTAATTATTTCTGGGAAAAACAACCTTCTGTATTTTGAAAATTAGACTTTGTTATTGCGGACCTGATGCAAAGCTGGTCACTTTACAACATTTGATAAGAAGTTGTCAACCAACTCTCGGTACAGCCTCAGTCCATCGAGAAGCTCAACTGTACTTATGGGCTTGCTCTAAGCCGTCTCAAAGGTAGCTACTATAATGTTTCGTGCTTGTTTTTATGATTTGAACCAGTAAGAAAAATGTCACAAGCTCTCTGTGACCAATATTTGACCGCCACCCATTTTACCTTTTTTTTTTTTACAATCTTACTCCAATGATCTGTCGTCTAGTTTCCCAGCTGACTCTCATATGAGAGAAACAGCCAGGGGCATGAAACAACCAGTCCTGATAACCTACATCAACTCCCTGTGATTATAATAAATGACAATTCCGACGCAAAACATGATCCCATTTGCGTTATCCATTACACAGTTTCAACATTCAGTATCTGGAGTGTGTGCTCAATCCCTTTGGTAAGGCTCCAATTTGCTGGAGGCAATAATTGACATGCTGTTTGACACTAATAATTTGACTACGGTATGACGCATGACAGCCAGCAGACCTGATACGTCAGCAGACCTGATACCTGCATTGCACTGCATATTATACCTTGAATGACACAGGAGTTTTCACCAGGTTTATTATCGACTGTCTGCTCCATGTGACGAAAATGTTGAGCCACATGCGACGCATTCTCTAACACTAACTTTGCTCCTAGATTATCATTCCAAAAGATGTATTATTCAGTAAACTATGTCCCCATCAGTTTAATAATAATATTTCCACTCCCAAATTCAGTTAGAGAAATACATTTAAAATCTGAGCTGCCTGTGTCTCTGCTTTTTATTATGCGTCTCTCTACAAATACTGCATGTTTGCGGCCTGCATGTGTAATTGTGCCATTGTGTGCAAACGTATATAACTAATGTAGTGCGGCCACTATGTGATTAGATTTCCTCTTAAGTCTTTTTGTGGTGCAAGCTGTAGAGCCTGGGGTTGATGCTGCTTAGGTCAGCACTTCAGCATGCATTGGCATATAGAAACAGACTACATATATATCCTCTGCGGAGGAGGACATGCAGACTAGGATTTATGTTTGTTCCTTTCTGCTCGTCGAAAGATGAAACGGGGCAGAAGAAAAAAGAGATATTTTTTGGGAAAGATGAAGGATATATTGACAACAGATCATGATGATCAGTGGCTCCAAGTAAGGAGAAGGTGAGGTATTGACCAGTTTGCTGGCAATTATTAAAGGTTTTCTACAGCATTGATATAGCATCAAACAACTATTTGCAATGCAAGTATTATGGTCCCAATTAGAATAACGGAGGCGATAAAGCAGGGTAGGCTTTAAGGCGTGACTACATTGACAGGTTTCTGCCACGGCGTTGTCCATTCTGAGATTGTCCACATTTTCTTAATGATGCGACCGTAATGTGATAAAATGCATCAATGCGGGTGTTAATGTTGCCATTTCCTTCCAAAAAAAAAAAAAATCAGCATCTCATGGTTGACAAGGGCTCAAAGCGCCATCTACTGTTTTTAAATCAGCCCTAATCTTTCAAAGCCAAATCTGAGACCGATTTTTGAGACTAATCTACGTCGTGTAATAAAACAATCTTAATGAAGATTTTTTTTTCCCCATCTTTTAAAAATAATGCAGTGTGTGGATTTAGGCTAAGACCTTAGGGTGAAGTTACACTTACAATTGTTACCGTTTTGGTCACCTAAAAATGCGACAACCATTCTGGCCAAGGGCGTTATGCCCCAATGTTTATTCCAGTCAGCCGCTGTTTAATGTGCCACGGAATCCTGTACCTGTATGAACGAGTTGCACTTGTGTATTTTTGTTGAGGCAGGATTCTGAAGGGATTTCTGCTTGGGTGTGTGCAGTAGGAGACTGGAGCTGATTATGTACTTTCATTGAGTCTGTTATGAAACTCTCCAATTGTCTTCCACCTCCTGTGTGCGCATGTTTGAGTTACACACCAGTATCTCGTAGTGTGTGTGTGCCCGTGTGCCCTAGCAGAGGATGACGTCTGAAGCTCACCGCTCTGTAGGAGAGGCAACACGTGAGGGAAGCTCCCTGCTTCATATGACCCCAGTGTTATCAATCAGGCCTTGAGAGGAAAAGTGATGGAGCGACAGAGTGGGTGGATACAAGAGGAGAAACACATGACGAGGGCTGCTGTTGAGGAAGGGAAATGTTGGGGAAATAGGGAAGGAAAGAGTTATAGATGGAGGAAGGGAGGACCTTCAATAGTCATTTAGTCATTAAAATGTTGCAAATTACATGCCAAAATACGCATTCAAAGAATGTCTGTAAATTGCATGCATTTCAGCAGCAGGCCCAAAACTCCCAAAGTATACATTTAGTTTAATAATATTAAATGAAGACAGTCTTATTCAGCACTATTCCGAAGGGCAAACTTTTTAATAGTTTTTGCTATGAATCATAGTTTTGCCACCCGGACAAACGGGAAAAATACTTTTTTTTGCAGATTGTGCTTAATAGCTTTGCACACATGTTTTTACAATTTCTGTGAATCTTAGTTGTCACCGTGCCCTGGACTGTCTGTGAATCAAGGTGAGACGAAAGAACAATACATGAGAACCTGTCGGCTGTCTTCTGATCATCAAAATGGGCACAAATAGGCCATTTAGTTGACAGAAATGTCACCGTGCCTCCACTCCTCACAGGTGTGTGTTTTATGGTATTCGCAGCCTGAAATAAAGTGTGTGTGTGTGGAAAGTTAAGCATTGACAAATGTATAGTCGGGCACCATCCAAGTATACGCGGCTATTTTCAGCATTTTACGCACACCCATCCCCAAACTTGATCCAACCCTGTCACTTTCATTGTGCCGACTTCATTCTGCCGAATAGATGAAAGGTTCCAAATGGTGGTTGACTCTCTGCCAAAGTGGCCTTTTTAAGCCAAACATTATCCTGCATTTCACTGTTTCTATTCAGGGAAGCAGAGTGCATAGAGGGAAATCAGGAGGTGTGAGCAGCAACAGGTGGGCTGACAAATAACAGACCTGTCCAAACTTAGTTTATATCGCCTGTTTGCCTCTGTTGCACCCACTTGAATGTCTGCCGTTGCTTCCGCACTTTAACCCTCTCGTTGTCTTGGGGTCAAAATGACCCATCAACACACATACATATACACTCGTACACGGGTCATTTTGACCCCAAGACAACGGGAGGGTTAAGTTAGGGTTCATTTAATACTGACTAAACGTGTCGCCGGATATCTCTCTCGTGTGTGTGTGTGTGTGTGTGTGTGTGTGTGTGTGTGCCCAACCATCTCATCCGTTTTACCACTCCGTGGCCATGTTGTTGTAAAGGTGGCAGACATTTAAAGATATTGACATTTGAAGTGGCCACATTCAGGCTGTGGTCTCCCCTCCAGCTAACTGGCTGCTGTATTGACAGGCCGAGCAGACAGACACTCACACACTGAGGCTGGCTGTAAGAGAAATCAATGGAAAACACCAGGCAGGGACAGATGAATTGTTCCTCCGTTTTTTTTTTTTTTTTTTTTTTTTACTAATTCACTTATTCACTTGGTGGGGGGGTTCTCTCTCTCGCTCACTCAATGATTTTCTCTCTTTGTTTGTGTTTGCTTCTCTGCATTTCTTTTCTGAATCACCAGTTATGGAGCACATGCTATAGTCCTCCTATCACCCTGTGTCTGGTTGTTTATCTGCTTCTTTACACATACAACATCTCTAGTTTTCCTGTCCCCTGTCACCCCTTCTCATCTGTCTTTTTGCTTCTTCCCCTCCGTTTGTCTCTCTCTCCCTACCAGTTCTCTTTTCTCTCCATCTGTTAATGCTGTTATGGCAAGTGAGTGGGTGTACAGCTAGAAAGAGAACGTGAGGGGGGGATGATCAGCCACTTGTTACGAGCTGGGTAGCGGAGAAGGGGCTGGATGGCGGCCGAGGAGGGGGAGGAGAAGGGGTGAAGGGGGTAGCGTTGTTATGGCAATGAGATCTTCTTTGTGTTAGGTTTCCAAGGCAACTTCAGGCGTACACTTGATACAGCCACCATGACTACTACCCAACTCCCCCTCTCCCGTTCACATGACTGAAGGAGAGCGCTTCACACATTGCACAAACAAAAGCATGTGCAGGCTTACACACTTTTTTTTTATTATTATGTCCACTTGCTTTGAAAGACAAAACTGTTTTTAATGTGACTGATGGATGAAATCCATGATTGGTTTTCAAATCGGCTCTGGGACTGACACACGGATCAAGACAGTTTATTTCTGCATTTGGTATAAAACGACCTCCGAAAAACCACTCGATGACGTTTATTCACTTTTCTTGATTTTGTATTTATTTAGACACAAACGTGGAGATAATGTGATTGAAGTGATTCACTAGTTTCACATTTGTAAAATGTGGAACCAAGTTAAGAATAGCCCCCCACAACCACTGTATACTTCGACTGTAATGTAGTGTACTAAACAATATAAAGAGTATTAAATGATACGGATTAACTACGGTCTATTAGACCATTATTTTAAACAAATTTCACACACCACATAACAAATCAGGGCCTCCTGCTTTGTTTGGGTCTGTGTGTTCTTCAATTCTGCATTTTTGTTGGTCTCTGTGACTCTTTGCTGCGGTGCCTGCAGCGATCTGACCCTGTTCATGAGTTTGACGTGGATCATAGCAAATCATTTTAGGCAGTTGGGAATGTGTCCTCCTGGTCGGTGGTTATGTTGCAGGTAGTTAGTTTTAGAGGGAAAGGGGATTGTGTTGAAGAAAACAAATTAGTGGAATTAGGAGAGAATGAAACGATCATTCATAGAAATCATGATAACACCTGTGGAAACCTCTTTAAAGTGCCCCGGTGTTGTTGCATGTTTCATTCCAGTTATCACACATTTTACACTGGTTATGTATACTCTAGTAAATGCTAGCCATTTTCTAAATATAAGGGATACATTTATTTTTATATAATATCATAGATGTGTAACAAATACATGTTCTGCTTTAGAGAGATTAGTTAATTATCAGTGATCACAGAGACGGGGAATGACACGCAGCAAAGGCCCACACGCAGCAAAGTCCACGCTAGGGCTGCAACTAACTATTATTTTAATAATCGATTAATCGGTTGATTATTTTTCTGATTAATCGGATAAAAAAAGCAAAAAAACATTCCTTTCCAATCCTTTGTTCAAAAACAGAAGTGACAGTGCAAATTCACAGTGCAAAACATGTTCAGAAAGCACAAACAGGTTGCTCCTTGAACATCCCCGAGCTGTTAATTAAACAAATTAGATTAAAATGGACTAACACTAAAAACATACACATGTATGCTTTACATCTGCCTTTTTACTGTAATTGATCTCCTTGGAGTAGAGGCTGCTTTAGCATACCCTGCTTTATCAATATGTATGAAACACTGGGACAGTAGGAAGCTGTACTGCTCCTCTCACGTCTGTCTGGACCGAAACCTCCAGGCCCAGCTCTGCATCAAGCTGCGCTGCATATAGAGTCCTCTTCCTTAAACTATTTCATTCTGGGCCTCTTACGACCACGAAATGACGTTGTTGACTAAGCCCAACGACGTGATTTGATTCAGTCTACTTTGAGTAAAAAAACAACCTGCAGCCAGATCCACCGGTGTGCCGATTTAACGTTAACGAGTGACAGCGTGAACTGAACCAGACCGGGGGGTTACGGCATGTTTCACCACGTTACGGTTTTTAACGACAATACACAACCCAAACACGTTAGCTAACGTGATAGCAAGCTGACTAGCTTCCATTAAAAACAAGTTTGAGGGAAATGAAGCCGCTGTAGACGCTTAACGCTGGTTGGCCAAGACTCGACACGTCACATCCAAAATGTTCTATTTTTGCTGAGATCACGACTTCAGCGTTTCTCAGTCTCTCACTCCAATGTCAGACACGCTGGCGGCTCTGCGCCGCTCTTTTTTTTTCTTTTCTCCGCGACTTTATGACTGCCGTAATAATCGTGCGACACAACGAATCGATAATGAAATTTGTTGCCAACACTTTTGCTCATCGATTCGTTGTTGCAGCCCTAGTCCACGCCCAGCCGCAAACCGGGTCGGTGGAGTTCATGCTCGGTGCCGTCACCCCTCGGTCGCCACAGGCCCCATATTTTCTTCCCAGTTCTGAACTACCAGATCACTCGTACTTGGATCTGTTTCATTGCTAACTACACTGTTTGCATTGTAGTGCATCCACCAATACTTGACTGGCTTTAGTCACTTTCTCCCCCTGCTAGCAAAAATGCAACTCACAGGAGGAGAAGCAGAAACTGAAAGATGTTGGAATGGATACATTAAGGTCAAAAGAATCAATGTTCATGGGAAAGAATGTATACTGTGAATTTTCAGCGGAGGAAGAGCGGTTTAATTTAGAATGGGAGTCATGGAGAAGAATGAGCACCAGGGAATAGATAGCTGATGACTAATGAGTGGAAGGTTCAGTGATGTTAAAGGATATTATTACTGGATTATTTTTTTAAGACCAATTACTGAAATTTCCGGTAAACTTTATTCATTAGCTTTTTTTTCTTCTTTTTTTTTCAAGTCAAATCAAGTTAAACGCAATACATTTAGTGTGTGGTTGAAACTAGCCTGGCTCCTCTTTCTTTTATTTGTTCTGTCCATACTCTACTTCTATATATGTGCCAGGGAAAAGGTCAGGGTCGGGTCCAAAGCTGTGATTTGGTAGCGGAGGCTCTAGCTGACTCATTTGCCTCGCCGTAAATCTATTATTTTTTATCAGACACAATAGTCTGGTGTTTCATATTTTGGCACCACTCGGCTGGGCTGGCATGAGCAGAGAGTATGAGATGACACACAGGAGGAGAGCTGTATAAAAATAGCTGACTTGATTGCTATTTGGAAAGAAGCCTCACTTAGGGCTGCAAGATAACGGCCAAAATGGTTATCACGATTGTGTAGATCAATATTTACATCATGATTTATTTATCACAATTATTTTAGAGCACTGCTGTCACTTTCACGTTGTGCTACATTCCTGCAAATTAACAAAAGTGAAACTAAAACCTCTTCATTCTCCCCCTGGCTGCCTGTTCAGTTTAGGAAGTGCTTGAGATGATGATGATGACGATGAGCTAATTGTGCATAAAAATGTATTGAGCAGAGGCCATATACCACAGTCTCTCATTTTGTATTGGTCCTCTTTAGCAACCCCTAACAACCATCTTCAAAGGGCCAATGTATATCTGGAGGTTAAGGAGCTAAAGTAAGAAACCAGACTCTAAAGAAGACGCAAAAGAGAAGATGGAGGCAGGGAGAGGAGTCGTGAAACTTTGGGAGCAATACGGGGGAGGAAGGTCTGTTCCTTTTGAGACAACTGAGGGGGCGAGCTATACAATAAATGACAGAGGGGAGGGGTGCTACAGAAACTGAGAATAGTGTTGATCTCATTGGAGTGCGTTACTTCTGCTTGTGTACTGCTTCAGGGTTGACACGTTGAAACGTTAATAGGAAGAAGAAGCTGTGATCTTCTACATGCACATGAAGAATCACACTGATGCAGAATAACATTTATACGTGTGTTGTGTTTTAGCGGCTCGTGATGGGAACTTGCTGTTGGAAAAGGTTGCCTTGTGGTTGTAACAGGTAGAGGCATTTCTTGGTTGCACTGCCACGGTGTGGACTATACGCTGCAAGTACTTGGATGAGGTTAAAGTAAAAGCAAGAGATAAAGGGAGAAAAATAGTCAAAGAATTGACTCAGTTGCCACTCTATTTTGGCTGTGGCTCGTAGATTCGTCTGCCAGTCTCGTTGGCAGGCAACCAAACATGGTTTTGAGATGGCTTTCGATCCTTTAAAAATCAATTGAGTTGTTAACATTAGAGGTCTATAAGTTCTGTCCTGAGACTTGCCTCACAGATGCATATTTGCATGATGCTGATAAATGGACTGTTCTGAAAGACTTATAGGAGAGCAGAGCCTTTGTGATTAGAGACAGTTGAGCCAACTAAAGGATTCATTAAAAAAAAAAAAAAGGATTATATCCCTTTTTCTGACTACTTTTCATAGAATGTAACTTGGGTGTTCATTTGATTCATCTATTTTATAATGTGCAGAGTTCTAAACTTTTGTTAATTCAAAACTGGCTCACTCACTCAGTAGAAAAGGTTTATTTCATAATCTCTACACACAGAAAAGGAAGTCTTGGCCCTGATATCCGCTGGCGACACTAGAACACCACACACACACTTATATCAACCGTCCGATCTCCAGTGCTAAAAGAATTACAATGCATCCCCCTGTTTCAACTGACGTTCAATAACACCAACTATCCAGTCTTGTGAGAAACCAAGAAATTACATGCTGCTGTTATGTTCAGAGCCATTTAACAGCTTGTTTAATGGTCACACATAGTTGTTCTTTGCTGTGATCAGTTAATAGTCCGAAGGTGCGCTGGCCTTGAGTAAGTCCTTTTTAAAAGAACAGTAAAACAAAATCCCTTGCAGCTGTAGTCGAGATCGTCCTGTTGCTTGATCTGTGTTGAGTAATTCAAAGCGTGATCTCCACGGGGAGCGGAGCGTTAAACTCCCCAGGTGACCAGGGGAAAGTTGTGTCTATGTGTGAGTTTCCCCCAGGCTCCCGTCTTCGCAGTCTAGATCTAATGGGCTCTGACAGGATGGTAATGAGATAGTGTGCGTGTGCGCACGCGATTTTGGACTAGCTCTGACCGTGCCGGCTAGTAACAGCCCAGCGTTAGAAAGCAGGTGTTAAGACCCTGACCTCACTCCCTTTGCGCGTACATCAGCCCTGTTCAACTTCAGAAAATCAGGATACTTTTTATAGACGCACCTAAGCGCTGCCCAAGGCCGGAATACTTAAACACCGAATGCAGACAAACACTGCGTTGACTGCGCTATCCCTGATGCATATTCATATCCAGCAGTGTCCTTCCAGACTGCCTCTACTCTGATGAATACTGTCAAGTGCACAGCACTGAAATCGTGATCAGAAATTAAAGTTGATTACAACTTCTGTTTAGACATTTCCAGGAAGCATCCTCCGCCTTGCACAGGATGGTTTTTTTTTTCTTCCTGTGTTTGGTTTGATGTTGTAAGGAACATTTGTTCAAAAAAGGTTATGTCATTGCCTTTCAAGCAAAATTATACATGGATGCTTTATCACGGAATGAGAGCTCCACCTTTTCTTTTTTTGAGAAAACCAATTGTCGGTATGTGACATGATTGCTGACATAGACATTAAAGCCATTGTATTCTATTAATTTGAATTAAGATTAAACTTGTGTATAATGTGTGCTTTTACATGCCTACCACCGTTGGTCATTTACTAGCAAACTGCCCTTTTTAAATCAGCCAAGATGGGCGAGACTCCCCTCGCCCCACGATCTTCCATCCCCTGCCCAAGAGGCCTTTACTCATCAAACTCAGTTGGGCAGAGCCTGCCAAAACAAAGTGAGTCCAAAACCAGCGATGGCATTTGTCTGGATAAGAAGCAGAAAATGGATAAAAGGAACTATACTTTTTAACCCCATATGACTGGTACACACTAAACTAAAAAATAGAAACCCCAAAAACATTTGTTTGCATTGGTTAGTGGTATTTTTTTAATTGTTATTGTTAGGAGTATATTTAGTTTAGGCTGATCACCTTAATATCCTGATACCTGTATGGAATGGATGCTACATATTTCCACAGACCGTCACTCTCAACAGGATGATAAATGTAGGCTATATGCTGTTCTTCCTCGGCTAATATCATATGTAGATGTCACATTTGTGTATGTGATGCTCTGGATTAATGTAATAGGCACGTGGCGTTCTCTAGGGTAAATTTAAATAGATTAGATTAAATAATACCTGAGTGCTAATGTGAATCAACATGAATTGGCACAATGTTTGTGTATTGTTGCTAAAGCGTGTGATTGGCTATGGTCTTTTGTCAGGAAGACATTTAATTTTACAATTACAGGGTCTGACCTAGATGCAAGGTCTGAAAGAGCATATAGCAGGGCAAATATATTAGTAATACAGAGATCTACAGGGGGTCAGAGATTGGGGTCAGCTCCTCAACAGCTTCCTGCTTAAGGAAACACTTCTGTAGGGCAGGTACCGTACCTGCTGTTTGGAGTCCTTGAGCGCGTCATTTTAGAGCAGAGAGACATCAGATGCGCCATCCTGGAGGCTCAGGAATGTCCCAACAGCATCTGAGCATCCAAACATGTGCATTGCAACAGCTTGAGGTTCGCTTGTCTCGTCAAAACATAACCAAACCGTGAATCTCTTTCACCATTTGTAATAAACACAGTCGCTAGGATTAAATATTTAAAAAAATTATGATTTAGCACCTACATATTTTTGGAAAGAAATATTGCTGGTTCAAAAAGACTAATTTATTGTATTTAATGGGCGCGTTTAGGACATGGTGTAACAGATACCAACATAACTGCCAATACCCTTTTCATCGTTTCTTTCTCCTAATACATGATTTATTATCAATATTTCACTCATCTACCCAATAGCTATGAGGGCTCTATTATTAAGTTATTTGTTAATCTGGTCATATCTGTCTGGCTTCAGGCAATCATTGTGAGATTATTGCTGAGTTTGATCATGATTTAGTTTTATTAGTTTTTCACTTTGCAGTAATGAAAAACATGATGCTGCCATTTGTCAGAGTGTCACGCTGGAGGCTGGAGCCGCTGCTCACAGCAGCATTTGTGTGTGTGTGTGAAGAAAATATGCAAATATGCAATTCCTGAAAATACTCTTTTTCTTTCTCAATTTCTCTCTTGACTCATGTTTTCTCGCCCAGTGATTGCACTCTGTCTCCGTTTTTAGTTTTTCTTCACATCTGCCTACATCTTTTAGCATGTGCTACTTTTTATCTCCTCACCTCGTGTTGCATATATCTTGTTTGACTGTCTGTATCGTTTCTCTCTGCAATGCTGGCTGTCACTCTGACACCCTTTTTTCCTTTTAAAAAAATAAATAGAAAAATCTTCTTCGCTACAATTATTGTTATGAACACCGGCTGTTAAGCGTAGATAATAGCAATGCGGATTTCAAAGCAATCACAAAATCGTATTAAATGTCATTATGTAAAAACAATTATGTTAATTTCACCTTTTTGTTTCTCTCTTTCTCTTCATAGCTCCACCACCCAGCAGATTCAGCAGGAGAGTGTCAGGTAAGGTGTGTGTGTGTGTGTGTGTGTGTGTGTGTGTGTGTGTGTGTGTGTGTGTGTGTGTGTGTGTGTGTGTGTGTGTGTGTGTGTGTGTGTGTGTGTGTGTGTGTGTGTGTGTGTGTGTGTGTGTGTGTGTGTGTGCGTGTGCCAGCGCCAGCATGTCTGTGTATATGCATATGTTTGACGTCATGTCCCCTAAGTGTAATCCACACCAGGGACAACTCTGCATACATCACTGCCAAGGTGGCTCAGTGTCTGCGTTATTGTGCGTGTCATGCATGTTGAGGCCGAGCGGCAGACTCACTGATTTGTGCGTCTCAGTTGTTGATGTTTTTGATAATGAGTGTATTCGCAAATGTCCTGGATATAAAACACAGTGTTTGGGATCCCGTGTGACCGCGTTCTCTCCGTTTCTCTTTCGGCATCTGTTGTCTTGTGTGTACGGGGTTTTTTGTTTTCTCACGCTTCTCCGTACCCGTCTGGTGTTTACACATGAGTAATTGAATGTCGTCAGTCGTCACAGAGCACTGCACTTTGATTAGGCGCTGGGTGTGTCTGCTGATGTTTATCTTTACTTCTGTCCTGCTGTCCCTGTTGACCCTACTATCTATACCGTGGTGTCATAAAGGAGTACGTGGTGTTAATATTTACACGTTATCAACTTTGTTGTACGGTTTGTATAGAGATCCTTGTTTTTACGATATGGTTAACAAAGTGGTTTGAAGTGTCTTTGTTGGCAGAAATGTTGTGTGGTACAAGTACACCTTCTTTGTATTGGTAATGTTGTAAGACATACTGATCCTTTTCATGACAACTACAACAAAGATACAGCGTAAATGTGGGGCTCATCATGATTCCCAGAGATGTTACTTCAAAGGTCCTTTTTCAGTTTGCAAGTCGGACAAAGTAGGTTTTGCAGGTGTTTGGTGTTTTCTTGTGGCAACACATTTAACTATTCCTTTTGTCATGAAGACAAGAGAATTTAACTTGGGTTGTTTTTTTCCGTAAAATGCGCAGGACTGGATGTCACAATGATGCACGGAAACAAAGAGGTCCTCGCACATTGTAATGCAATCCAAGACAACAAGTTTTGTAAATCGGATCATTGTAATTTGCTTTGGCACTGTCTGAGAAGTGTTTATTCAACAAGTCTGTAGTGGTACGATACTGGATCACATTACGTTTTAAGGCGTTTCTTTACTTTCAAACTGAGGTTTTAAAGAGCAACTTGACACTCTGCTGATAAGCACGGTTTCATTGCCCTCTCTGTTTGAAAGGATCAGACCTGTTTCGCCGTTCATCACGGCCAGCATCACTCTTGGTGAGTACACACCTGTAAAGCACCACAGCCAGTTGAGAGGTTACACCTCTGCTGGTTGTTAAGCTTCTCTATAAAGCGGGATAATGGTTAATGTAGCGCTAGTTATTGTATTAAATTACATTATCCAGGTGTTTCTGTTTTTCTGGTTACTAAATGTACAGTAGAGTGGAACTAGAGAAACATTTTCAGTGTTATCTATCTATCAGAGGCAGAGTGAACTCTAAACCCAACCAGCATGTATGTAGGTCTTCCAAAGTGCAGTTGTTTACTTGATTCATTACGATCATTAAATCTGCTTATTTCTATTTGAACCTGATATTTCATCATAGAAGGTTTATCTCTAATATCGCATCAATTTTATTTTAAAGTTCAGTTATTCCTTACCCAGTGATCCCAAATATATTCAGCAATATACCTTTCCTTGGTCATTCAGGGTAGAGAAATGTGTATCCACAGAATAACTCTAAAGAGTTGTAGAAAAAACAACTGGAAGGCAGGCTGGAGGTCATTCAAATTCATAGAGTTGCGTCCCAGTGGAAAATGTGAGATCCTGACCTGTCATTGACGTCTCTACGGCTTACGATGTTGTCAACATTACACTGGATGGTGGCTAAAATATGTCCAGGTCTTTTAAATAGTTATCTGAATGTTGTGTTCAGCTAAACTTGTGATGTGGCTTCAGAAAGTGATCCGTTTTTACAATCCTCATCCCAAATCACACAGAGACACGCACTCTAAATTCAGGCAGGCGGACGGCATCAACGTTTTTGGGAATCAGGGTTTTCTCACATAAGAAATGTATGGCCACAGTCACAACTACAGTTTATTTTCTTTGGCCTAAAAAAACAAAACAGGGTGCAAATGACGACTTGATTGAATATTTTGACTTTGATTCAATCACACTGCCCTGCTACAAGTGAACGTGTAAACAAAACACACGCAGACTCACAAGAAGTGCATATATTGGCAGGTGTTTTGGTGTCCTGTCGTCCTGCCAGGGATAGATGGAGGTGTTGGCAGCTTGGCGGAAACAAAACACAAAACATTGGATTCCTGCAACTTAAGCTAAGCATGATGGCACTCTCCGCCTTATCATATTTTAATGACATTCACGAAGAACACACAAAGCTGATTATTTATGCTAACATCTGCGTCCTCATAAGAGCCTTGTGTTTTGGGGGCGTATCTTGTCCTTGGTTCAGATAATGTTCTCACGCTTAATTAACTGCATCACATTCTGGTCTGTGGAGCACGGAGGCTCAAATTTGAACAGCTTTTTATTTGCTCCATTGTATTTACCTGCTCGATCAAGCAGAACTAAAGGAGTTGGCGTGTTGTAGCTCCAGAGGCCACACTGCTCCAAACATGACTGGTATGAATGCTGGGAGATAAGACGTTACTCTCACGGTTAACAAACACTCGCACAGACTTCCAGGTGTTTTGTGCTCAATGTCATGCGAGAAGTGGAGTGTGTCACTGCACAGTTGGGAGATGCAAGGATACATAGTGACAATTTGAAATGACCTTGTCAGTGTTTGTCAGCCATTGTGATGAAGCATGTCGCTGTGGGTGTCATTTCCCTTACTTTTGGGCTCCCTCTGTGTCCTGCAGTAATGATGTTCTCTCCCCCCTTCTCCTGGAGGCCAACGCCTCATTTCGTGTGATACAATATCTTCGTGTGTGTCCGTGTCCGCCCGTGCAATCTGTCCACCTTCCATCAAAATATGATATGACTGACATTTCAAACTGCATCTCCATGCTTTAAAGTCGTTTTGCGAGAATGATGGACATCTGCGTGGAATTTGCAGACATTGTATTTAGATCAGTGGAGAATCACAATAAGTGTGGGTCACTGCTTTAATGACACAAGTCACGGCACGGTGTACTACTTGTTTCCCTAACCACAAATATAGTGGTAGTGTATGTTTGCTCAGTCTAGTTTCAGTGTAATCAAACAGGACATGTCAGTGCAATGTGTAAAGTGTGTTCACATGTTCTCCCTCCAGTGTGTGCGGAGGCATTCAACCCAGACGACGAGGACGAGGACACGGAGCCCAGGGTGGTTCACCCAAAAACAGATTTACAGCGCTGCAGACTGCAAGAGTCCTGCCGAGACATCCTACTGTTTAAAACACTAGAACAGGTAACTCACTGACTCACACACACACACACACACACACACACACACACACACACACACACACACACACACACACACACACACACACACACACACACACACAAAGAAACATGTAATCACGCTAACGCATTATTAGCTCACAGCTTCAGTGACGGCTTGTGTCATGTATGACAGAATCTGCATTTTTTTTTTTTTTTAAGGTTTCCACTCATTTATTCAGGTTTCCCCCTTTTTAATTAGTCACCTCAATAAAGATCCTTAAATATAAAAGTCACATCAACACATTTATTAAACTTTTGCTGAGTGACCAGAGAAATATATATACCTATTTGATAATGTATACTATACAATGGAGTGCGGTAACCCTGTTGTGATATATACAATGTGTGTATGTGTAGATGGATAGATTGATTAAATGCAATGCCTGGCTCCATCCTACAATATATACTTTTAAGTTTCCTTTTGGGCACTGATTTAATAGACTACATTATACAGTAGGTGCTTCATATATTTTGGCACTTTGGCTGCAAGGAAAGCGTCCATGTTTAATAAAAGCAGTATTAATAGCAGACGCGTTGCATTGGATCTACTTACAAAGTGCAGGGGTTTCCCTCCTGGTCACTCAGGGTACAACATCACATTACTCTCCTCAGGATCCCCACTTGAAATCATCTGCTCTCAGGGCAGGTGAGATGATAAATCGTTACAAAAACACAGTTTACCAAATGAACAGTCGAGAAAAGGGACAAAGAAGTACATGGCCCAGTACAATCTCCACTCTGCTCGTCTTATTGCCTGGAAATCTAAAGTCATAGAAGCCCATGTTACTATATTACTATATTCTTATTGTGTGCTCGTTTTTTGGTCTGTTACAAAACCACTGGGCTTAAACGCTACTATATTTTGTCATGGATTGTCTGGCCTGTTTTGCAAAAAGCAATTCCAAAAATCATATGTCTGATTTGTCCACGTTTGTTTTGGCTTAAATTAATTTTAAACCTATTTCCGTTTCCATTGTGAACCATGTAGCACTTGGCATCTGCTCTGATAAATCTATGTCATTATGATGCATTTAAACCCCAGTGACAACAATATTTTACTGACATTGCATATCCTGGTAAAACATGTGCACAACATGAAGAAGTTGTCCAATCTTCTTTCTCTTGTGTACTTTCCCTTCGGGGATAATTTAACTTTCATCTCGCTTGGGAGCAGCACTCGCATGAGCTGGAGGCCATTTTGAGCTGCTAGTTGAACTCCAGACACACACTTCAACTGTTGCTCCTTCTTTCCTCGTGTCATTTGTGTTTGATGTCCTTCCCCTTTACCCCCATCCAGGAGCAATTCTCGGAGGTGCTGGACGCCATGTTTGAGTTACGGGTTCAGCCCCTCGAGCACGTCATTGACCAGGGCGACGATGGGGACAACTTCTACGTCATAGAGAGGTATGAGTCGACACTCGTGCTGGGTCAATTTGATCATTCAAGCGCTGCCCATTTGTCTTCGCAAGCTTGGATGACAGAAAGGCTCGACAGTTACTGCAAAAACGGCAGACGAAGGAGAGGATGATGCCTGCGCGTTTTGTGTGTTTGACACGTATCTATTTATTTGTTACACTGAAAGACTAGGCAAAATGTAACCGCTCGTATTATGTAAAACCCTGTATAAATTATACACAGAAGTAAAAATAACAGACACCATCAATTGTAGCCTAAAAAAATACCATACTTTTGAATCTGACAGTATTAAAAAGGAACAATTTTAAAAGTATATGTTTCTAAAACATTTTAATTTGTATTTGAATGCATTAAATGATTGCGTGGACCACTTAAATATCTGCAACATTCTGCTGGTCTTTACAGTTTGCTTTGTCAAAGCTCCACCGTTTATGATCATGATGGTGCGCCCATGTATACAGTACCTATGAAGGCGGTGTGTACTTTCCCTGCCGTGTTGCTAATGTAAACTGTTGCTGTGTACGCAGTCCTTTTACAGGACAGGTTTGGTAGCCCGGGCTGGAATACAATGTTTAGTTGCAGGATCATTTAGTATTGGTCTCCTTGTTATACTGTCCTTGTTTGTAAAAAGAAAGAAATGAAAACATTGTAGATTTGAATGTTAAATTTATAGTATTTAGATAATGGAGGCAACTTTTGATAAGCCTCACTAATGATCCCTGAAACTTCACTGAGAGGAATTAACATGTCTTTGTTCACCAGCTACAGCCACGTACATTACTTTACTCACCCAATTAGCTTTTTCCCCCTAGAAAAGGACCTCAAGACGGCCATTTTTAATCTCTGTTTTGGCTAGTCATTGTTTATCCCACCCTGGCCTCCTTTTTTATTCCTGGCATGGCGCATATCAGTTCAGCACAGTGGTTTAGTTCCACTTGTTGTGTGCTATCATTCAATCTGCACACACGTTCTCGCAGCTTGCTCCCTGTACACGAGCTGTCCGATGACCTTTAGGAGCAGCGCGCCTGCCTGGTCATATACTATCCAGGGATTTTCCCTGGCCTGTAAAAAGCGTAGGTGGTAGCTAATGTCACCAGCAGGGTGTGGTGTGAGCATGGACACACACAGAGACGAGAAAGAAAAGCAGGAAAGAAAACAGGACAGAGTAACACATTGTTTTAAATGTTTTCCTTTTTGTATTATGGAATTTAATCATACTTGTACACCTCCTCAGCATTTCTCTTAACGTATCGTAACCATTGCAATCAACTTAAACAGGGCTGTCTGCTGTCGGCCAACTCAAAAATTATACCTGCTAACGATTTTATGAGGCTGAAAAGGAGATTGAAAGTGTATCTGTCCCCTCCAGTCATCTAGCTGTCCTGTGTGCTGCCTTGTGGTCAGAATCACCCTTCACGAACCCGAACAATCATGTTCTGAAACTGGAAATCACTCACTCATACTTGTTGTGCATCATGTATTAATATTCACAGCTGTCACACCGACTTCGTCCCTTTTCAATAAAGGATTTTATGCGGTGTCTTAACCGTGCTCAGGTAGCCGACATCACAAGTGGTCATTGTCGCCATTGTCATGGTAATCCAGTCAAACTAAGTTAATACTAATACACCAGCGACGAGGGTTTTAGCCCCTCTACGCAGCAACTGGGAGGACAGGCTATCTTACAAAATGACTGGTTAATCCCTCTGAGCAACAACGCTGCAAATTACCTTCCCCAGGTTTAATCCTCGTACACAGAGAGAGGGAGCGAGCCGCTCTGCTGGAGTATTACCATCGATCAGAAACGTACACGACCATGATGACAAACACATTTTGATGCTGTAAATGCAGATGTCCAACAGTGTTTACTGCTCTCAGCCACACCTGTTGTCACAATTTGCAAACGTATGAATCCACTGTAATAGAAACATGCACACAATTACACACGAGTGCACCGACAAAAACACAGTCAACGATTTGCTCACCCTGTCTGCCAAACTAACACAGGGTCCTGCCCAGAGGCCACAGATAAGCTGTAATTAGATGTCTATTTAAACCAGTCAGTAGGTCGATAAACAAAACACTGATCACCTCTTTTGGCTCAATCGCATGAATCTAATTCATTCTAGTTCTAGTTTTTTCCGTGTTCCCTTTTGGATTTTTGTCTCTTTTGGATTCCCCCATTTGCTGTTTTTTTTGTTTGTCTCATTGTTTGTCCCTAACTCTCTGCCTCTCTGTCTCCAGGGGGATTTATGACATAATGGTAATGGGAGCCACGGTGGGTCAGTATAACAATAAGGGCAGCTTCGGGGAACTGGCACTCATGTACAACACGCCACGCGCCGCCACCATCGTCGCCACCGAGGAGGGGGCGCTATGGGGACTGGTAAGAACGCAGACCAACGCACATGTGGACAGCATTTGTAGATCGAGATGCAATGTGACACTTGATGACTGTAAAATACTGTCAGAATGCCCCAATGTAAAACACACATTTCTGTCTGAGTAGACTGTCTAAATACCTGGATTTTTTTATTGTTGTTGTTATTATTATTATTTGTAAATCATAAATTATCCAATTTGCTAACCAGATAAATTCAGTGGCATTTCCATCTCTGACCTTTTTGTGACTCTAAAAATCTCTGTTTTGAATAGTTTCTCCCGGGAGTGTTCTCTTTAGGGTTGCATTGTAAGCAAGTTGGGTACAGTTACCAACTACAGCTCATTGAGCTGCTCAGACGCCTTAAGAATGGAGTCCTGTTATCTGAATGGAGTCCGATTCTGCTCCGATGGTTCGTGCTGCTGCAGCGCCTCCTGGTGGCCGAGCACAGGACGACCAGGAGTCCTCCCACAGTCGGAGAGGATCTATCTTTTAGGAGGTGTTTGTTTACTCGTGTTTGTTCTCCCTAGGACCGTGCCACGTTTCGTAGACTCATTGTGAAGAACAACGCAAAGAAGAGGAGGGTGTACGAGACTTTCATTGAGTCCGTGCCCTTACTCAAATCCCTGGAGGTGAGTTTAGTGGTTGTGAGCTCGTTGGAAAGAAATCCTCTCACTGGCTCCAGTTGTTTTGGTCCCTCCCCCCTTCCCCTCTCCGTCACAGGCTCTTTTTCAGAGTCCCACTACACAGTATTTGTTTATTCAATCGCATCACATGTGAAGCCAGACATCTAGCTAACGGCGAAATACCAGCCAGTTTATGAAGGAAGAAGCTCTGTTCTACACTCAGTAACATTCTGTATGTTTAGTTCAGATGACGGCTGTAAAATGTTCTTTCTTAGGCACACATGAACCTTCTACAACACTGTGCTTGATGAACGGGCAGAGACCCTTTAAAAAAAAAAAAAAGACGAGAAAGACATTGAGGGAGGGAAGTCTGAAGAGGAGTTTACATGGCTGTTCTCTGCCTGCATAGTCAATGAAACACTTCTCTCTGCGTCTTACATTTATCGTATTATTTTTCTCCCCTCAACCTTCCTGTCTTCCCGCGTATTTATTTGCTGCAGGCAAACGAGAGGATGAAGATTGTGGATGTTTTAGGATCGAAGCAGTTCCCAGAGGGTGAGCGCATCATCACACAGGTATGACACTGGAAAAAAACTGATGTGGTTTTATACAGCAATAAAATGTTAAAGATTTCAACATACAAATACAGTACATAACTACCTTTACATGTATTTATACCCTTCTTTCTTTCTCCTCAGGGAGACAAGGCTGATTGCTTCTATATAGTAGAATCTGGGGAGGTCAAGATCATGATGAAGAGTAAAGTAAGCTGCTCCTCACCTTCATTTCTCTATTTCACCACAGGGTGAATTTATTTCACCGTGTATCCCTCAAACCTTCCTGTCGAATACATGTCCCTCTACCCGTTCTACTGTACATATTGGCAGCAGCATTGCTTCAGCTGTAAATAATTGGTTGGGGGAAAAAAGTACAAAAGGAAGAAAAGATTCAGCCACTCTTAGGCTGATAAATATTCTACAAAGATTTCCGTGCAGAGCATTCTGACACCCCACACTCCCCAGTAGAGACCACCCGAGTACAAAAGTGCTTCCTGGTTTTGCCTGACAACAGCGGGAATGAGAAGGGTCTGCTCAGACGCTGGTTGGGAGGTGGGGGGAGAAAAAGAAAAAGAGGTGCTCAGTGGTTCCTAACCGTTAATCCTCTCCTCTCTTCCCTGCAGACGAAGGCGGACCATGCAGACAATGCGGAGGTGGAGATAACGCGCTGTAGCAGGGGTCAGTACTTTGGGGAGCTGGCCTTGGTCACTAACAAGCCCCGGGCCGCCTCAGCCTACGCAGTGGGCAGTGTCAAGTGTGTGGGTAAGACGAAATACACTCCGACACACTCGTTTAACACATTTGTCAGCATCCTTGCTAATGATGGTGGAGTCAGATGTGTGTTTTAAAGAAGCTTTGTTTCAATGTTAGATTTCCATTAATACGAGGGAACTTCATCTAAAAATCACTTTATGGGATTATAATCAAATGACATTTTCATTTAATAAGCATAAATGTAAACCACTCAACGTCCCAACAATGTCTGTCCTGCTAATTGCACTGTTACAAGCAGTTTGTCATGAGATATCAAGTGGCATTTTAGTTTTTGATGAATTCCCAGTTGTTGTTTGGCTCGTCAACACCTTGTATTTTTTTGTTGATTAAAGGCTGTTCAGTAATTGTCCAGCCCTTTAAAGTAGATGCACTACTTCAGGCTCTCCAGTGGATGAGCAGCTCTTCACTTTTGAAAAATGAACACAGGATTTGTTAAGCTGAGTTTCTCTGTCAGTTCTATTCCCTCCCTTGTGAAATCAGAATCTCTGAATCAGAAGTGTTTGTCAGGTACGTTGAACATACGAGGAATTTGAATCAGTGAAAGGGTGCATAACAATAAACCTAGGCATAAAATACAAAGAATACATATTCTTCATGCTAATTGCACCGCTTTATTTGTCTATTCACACAGGTTTTCTATGTGTCAGTCTCCCTTTATTTGCGCCCCCATTTTCTCCCCACGCTCTTCCTGTCAGTACACTCACCGTCCTGTCTGTCCTGTTCAGCGTAGCTTCTGTTTACTGTACTAACAGTATAACAGCCTCCCATCCAACAGTTGTTCAGATATAATGTATACCGTCTGTTGTACTCCTATCGTTCTGCCTGTTCTGTTACAGATGTAGAAGATGAGCAAGACTTCAAGGGTTCTCTGAGCTCCTGTGAGGACATTTAAGATGGGACCAGCAATGTGTCTCTACCTGTATCTGACACATGTCAAAGCACAGATTTAAACCATCTGCTTAAGTTAATGTTTGAGGATTTGACCTCGAAAGACACCAGGGTTTAGATGTATTTTTTTGGTGTGCTGTCCAGTGGATGCTCTGTAAGGACTAGGCTGTGTTTTGGCAACTAAGATGACTCCACACAGACACACCTGACGCTCTCTTCTCTCTTTCTCTCTCTGCGCAGTAATAGACATTCAGGCATTTGAGCGCCTCCTGGGTTCCTGCAAGGAGATCATGAAGAGGAACATCACCCACTATGAGGAGCAGCTGGTGGCCCTGTTCGGCTCCAGCATGGACCTGAGAGACTGAGCCTCCCACACCACCCTCTGTGCCTTCTATTACACACACAGACACACAGACACACACACCGACATATGTCCTCTCTCATATCATTCAGTGGGCATACAGACTCATAATAAGCTTTACATGGAGTGTACAAACAAATGAGGAATTGTTCTTGGCTCACCTGCAAGTACATAAAATCCACACAGTATGAGCACGCACACACGTACGTACATTAACACCTATGTAGGCACTGAGAGACGCCCACTTCACTTAGTCTGCTCATCCTCATGCACATACTAGTTCAACACACTCATTAATAAGCAAGCACGCGCACACACACACACACACACACACACACACACACACACACACACACACACACACACACAGAGAGCAAGCTAAATGCCACACACCTCATTGCTTGAGCCAGCTTTAACCTCTCAGAAGGAATGTCTTCGCTGCAGGTAACTCAGTGAAAGGACATAAGATACACACCCATCTTCATCTGTGCAGGCTTTGTATTCACATGAGCTTACACACAACTTAAAGTTGTTCCAACAAGCCTCATCAAAGGACACATTAACACACACAGGTACAGATACACATATGCTCAAAAACATATAGGCAACCACACTTGCAAAAACGGACACATTGTGGTAAAATGGAGACAAAAAACTTTTAAAATCTCTGAAAAGGAAAATAATCAAAATGCAAAAAAAGAGAGAAAAGTTTAACGAAGACAAATACGTTTTAGAAATGTTTTATGAAGTTGAAAAAAAAATGAAAACAGAAGCTTTGATAAAATATTATTTAAATAAAAAAGTGTTTCCTCTTTGGGAGGCCGGGGTGCAGAACTTTGTGAGCGCACTCCATTTCTTCCTCTACTGTTGTTGATTGAGTTAAGTTAGTGCTGGTGATTATTACAGTACCACAGAAGAAGCAGTGAAAACAATAAAAACCCTACGTTTTCTGGGCCATTGTTATTCTATCGTTGATGCCACACTTCATTGTATTGAATTAATTATTAATGTATTGTTGTTATATATTCATTTATTATTTTTTTGTTTTACTTTGACCAATTATTTTCAAATTCACCATCTCTGACAAAATGTAAAAACACAAAAAAAAATTCTAATAAAAAAACATTAGTCCTTATTTCTCCTTGATTATCCTTGAATGAGTTGTCCTGGATAAAAAAACTGAAAAAAGTAAATAAACAAACATTTTGTTAAAAGTCTTGCCTCTTTGTCGAATTTCTTCTGAAACTTGAATGTGGTAACTGTTATTTGAGGATTCAGCCTGTAAATGGTCAACATAACAGAATATCCCTTGCAACTCAACAGCCTTGCAGTAAATAGTGTTAAGCACACAATTCATTATTTATTGACTGTCAAAGCCGTTTGTGCCATAAAGCTAATATCCTGTGTGACTGTTGGTGAGGGTTTATTTAAGATAACCGTTGTGCTCTTTTAATGTGGTTTTATTGTGTTTGTGAATTTCCTCGTAATTTTTCAAACTTTCTCGAGGCCACTTTTACTAGATTTTGCAGCTACCGGCCTGACCAGCCGCTCCAGCAGTAATTACTGTCGATGTCAGAACCATTTATTCGCCAGGTATGTTTACACGAACAAGGATATTTTTCTTGGCGGAAGGTGCATTACATTAGGCGAGACAATCAACAACAGTGCAATAGATATTAAATTAAGTATAAGATCAAGTGTTTGTATGTATGTCATAAACCCGCTTCAGAGATGAATCACTTTGTTAAATAGTGGTATGTTCAAGCTTCAACAGAAGTCTGATAATTAGTGTGTAATGCCTAACGTCAAAATATGATGATTGTGGTTTATTTTATAGTAATATTAGTAATCGCACTCCCATCCGCGAGGTGGCGTACATGACCTGTTAGACCAGTAAGAGGACCTGTATCGTTTTCCTCCTGTGAGAAGGCGGCGTTCACTCGCTTTTAGAAACTGACCGTGGAGCAGACACCACTGACGGATATCTGCTGTTGTCTGGCGGTGCAAGAAGTTAAAACCGACCACAGGTCAGATGTTAGTCAAACACGATCACTGCATTGGCGGAGGAGCGCCGACGACGAGCCTGCGAGACTAAAGATGTAGGTAACGTTACTGTGTGGCGAGAAACGAACACGAATGG
Organism: Taurulus bubalis; assembly: GCF_910589615.1. NCBI lineage: Eukaryota > Metazoa > Chordata > Actinopteri > Perciformes > Cottidae > Taurulus > Taurulus bubalis. Next base: position 19,425,965 of record NC_136599.1, on the reverse strand, counting down.
AGAGTTCACCGCTGGTGAACAGTAAACTCGCAGTTCCTCCTGATCTCTAACAAATGTACCTGCTTGTGCGGCTAACAGTAAGCTAATGAGCTAGCTAGCACGCAGCACTGACTTCCACCGTCACGTTGTGGTATTTCCTTACATGGAAGTGGACTAAAGTGTCTCCAGGGCGATTACTCTCTTGGTACATTTAATCTTTGGTTCACAGTTTTAGCGAAAAGTGGAGGGAAAGTAGCGCAAACCTTGAGGTGTAACTAAACGCTTCACATCCCTAATTCGTTCAAACGTCACCAAATTACAATTTCATCCATTAAAAACATGTATTCTTGAACTAAAGACATGTTCCAAATGTAGGGGCGTGTTCGCCATGTTCCCACAATGCATAGCGCGCCAGTCTCCGTTTTATGCTTAACTATTTACACTTATATTTCACTCGAAACGTTGCGATACGGTTACTAGACAATATAAACACGTTGTCTTATTTTCCTGCACGACTTTATTGTTATTTACAGCTAAACTATTATTTGTGAAACGTAACAGAGGGAGGTGTGACGAGGAAAGGGGTCCGGCACTCGCTCGCCCCTTCAGTATCACTCTAGTTTCTCTTCAGAGCGCATAAATCTTTCGCCTTTTACTAAAGATTTCCGTGGAGAGGAACACTATGAGTATTATCTAATTTTTTGATGCCCTGCTTTATTGCGGGGCTTCCTCATTTGTTTAACAAAAAAACATTCATATCTGAGTGTAGTAATATAGATTAGAGTTATTCTGAAGGGGGGCAGTGTCTTGAAACATAGGATAGATATTATTGGAATATAACAACAATGTGGAATAAAACATTACCCTCCACGATTCTGCAGCAGGTCAGCGTGGTGCTACTGGCTACCTGGAGAGGACACACAACAAGTTATATTGGAAAAAACATTACTCTCTCAGGAGTCCTTAAGTGGAAGCTCAACTTGTCTGTAGCCACGCTGACATGTCACAGTAGGAAGAGCACAGGTGTCCTAAAATTAATAATGAATTAAAAATGGCTGAGTTCCATTTAGCTGCTGGCTTAGAGCGACGTTGGAACGCAACCGAGCCGTTGGTAATGTTATTAGTAACACCTGGGCTCTCTCCACTGTGACATGTCTGCTGTGATAAAGACTCCTCAGTTATCTCATCTGGCAGTTTCCTGTTGCATCTTTTCAACATCCTTTTTTTGGTAAATGTTGCGAGAATGTGCAATCGCAGTAGTCGGCAGTAACGCGTTCGGAGCTGTTTCCCAGGCGTTTGGCTTCAGCTTTTCTCTCCCGGTGAGTCAGTATTTTTCAATTGTTGATGGGTTTTTACTCAGTTTTTATTTCTGCATTACTAAAAAAAGGAATCCCAGGCAACTTTTTTAGATTTGTATTGTTTTCTTTCTTTGAGGATTTACAAACTGGAAATAGAGAAACTCCTCAAAGGATTTTTCCTTTTCATGTACTAAAATGAAGAATATAAGCGACACGGACATGACAATATAAGGACACGGATTAGCCTGAATAATTTGCAAACAAAAGCGGCAGAAACCAGTACACTTTGTGGATGTCCTCACTGCCTTCCAGATCAGCTTTCTCAAGAAACCGTGTAGAAAGATGTGTTGAGCTAAAAGACTACTTCCCCATTCAGACTGATGAGAAGCGGCTCAATACACATCTCAAATACGTATAAGAAGAGGCGAGGATGCAGTATTTTACGTTCACCACTCGTGTATAAGAACAGTTTCATTCTCATCCTTTTCTTTCTACTCAATATCAGCTTTCCGTCCACAGTTCTACCCACTTGCATCAGTCAAAGCTACAGTGATGCAACAGGTGTTGATCATAGAGTTACTGCAGAAAACTAAAATACAGAAGATTCCAAGTTGTATTCCTAAATCAGGCACCATGGTCTCGACCTGTCGGCATCCTCCTGATGCAATTACAGATGTGGACAGCAAAGCTGCAGCCAGTTACAGTAGGAGTCAGAGGATGGATGACTACAGTCCGTACTACATGAGGGCTGATTGGACTAAAAGCTCTAAGCAACAGATCTGTGATCATCAATGTGAGCCATCATCAATTCATTCTGCTGAGGCTGAATTTGAACACGCACGACGTGTTCACAGGCGCACAATTGAAACATGCAGGGTGAGAAAAAAGTTTATGTTTAGATGAGAAGTGTGACTTTATCTTGACAACTATGGCTAACAGCAGAGGGAAGCTGTAGGTGGACATTAATGAATAAGCACACACACACACACACACACACACACACACACACACACACACACACACACACACACACACACACACACACACACACTCAGCTCAACTTCCCTTTCTCAGTGTTGGCAGCAGTCCTCTGTAACTCATGGTTGGTAGATGGCAACAACGTTTTGCCACAAGTGATTATAATGATGATTTATAATGAAGTTGATTAAAGGATAGGCCAATAATCTATTGGTTCTTAGTCTGAAACAATGTTAGACTGCATACCTTTTGGGTTTTGAACTCTTGGTTTGAACAAAACAAGCAATTTAAAAATGTCATTTATTAAATGAATCGTCAGATTATTCGGTAATGAAATGAATAGTCGCAGCTCTCCTTTAGAGCTCAGTTGGATGGTGGGTTTGATGACTGACGGCTCCTCTGTAATCTAAGGAGACTTCACTCCTGAACACGACCCCTCCAGCAGCTTCCACTAGCAGAGACAGAGGACGGAACAGGGAGCATAGGGGGAGATCAACACTATTTTTTATCCTCATGCGTGTGTCTCCTCTTACAGCTGAGCTAAAGACGATTACACGGGTGATGCACGGGTGTTGCTGTCAAGACGATGAAAGTCTGGTTCATCTGTCGGATCTATTACAGAAACAATGACTTGAGCGTCCATGTCGTGTTTTTCACTGGCAGGAAAGCACATCTTTGCTCAATCCGACCTCTTCCTGGCTCAGACTGTGATCAGACTGTGATCAGACTAACCACAGAGTGGAGGAGCCGCATGTTCAGAACTAATTCTAACCTCTAGATTTTACACTCGGCCGTAGGAGTTGAATGAAGACTGACTTTAGTTCCACCCTGATCGCCACAGGTCACCAGCGTCGACCGATGGCGAGTCGCGTCCCGTCTCGACGTCAGACCGATGTGCCCGTGAGCTCCCGATGACGGATGGAGAAGTTCAAGACTTGAAACGACCAGAGAAGATCCGCGCGGTCCCGATCCACCGCCGTCCGGACCTGCTGGCTCCCTGCGCGGACCTGGTCAACTCCGAGTGGCGGAGGAGCCGGGCCGCCCGGGTCCACTCCCTCCAGAAGTCCTGTCCCGACTTCCCCGTCTGCCTGGTTCTCCTGCGGGACCACGGAGAGACGGAGCGGCTGCTCGGCCACGCCCGGCTGTCCCGGGTCGTGGGTCACGGCGGCAGCCTGTTCGTGGAGTCGGTGGTGGTGTCCGACGCGGAGCGAGGGAAGGGCTACGGCCGGACCCTGATGGAGGAGGCCGAGCGCTACGCCCGGAGTGGAGGGTTCACGCGCCTGTGCCTGACGACCCACGATAAGCAGCACTTCTACTCCCACCTCGGCTACGCCCTGTCGGTGCCGGTGCAGAACGCGGGCGCCATGGCGGCGTTTGTTCCCATGGAGATGCTTTTGAGGTTCTCCCGAATTCAGAGTGAAGAAGAGATGAACACACAAACACGGACCAGGATTAATGTTCAGGTACCACAAGGGGGTGCTTGTGTTGTGGGGTCACCTCCACCTTCTGGTTTACATACTCCTCCACCACCACCACCTCCTTCCATCCCGCCTCCTCCTCCACCACCTCCTTCCATGCCTCCTCTTCCTCCTCCTCCTCCTTCCATCCCTTCTGCTCCACCCCCTCCTCCTCAGTCTGCAGGTCAGCTTGTAGTTCAGACTCTGACTGAAACTCCCTACAGAGATGCCAGAGGAGTCCCCATCTATTGGATGCACAAAGACATTTGACGAAGACTCGGCCGGATACAGTTGGGAACTCATCCCCTCACATTACATGTGTGTGGCTCATCCCGACAGGAACACTCGTACAAACACATTCAGCACATGTACCATCAATGGTCTCTCAGACACACAGACGAGTGCGATACAGAAATGTTTTATTAAACCAAAGAAACACAAAAACTACAACAACCTGAACCTTGGTTGCAGTTTGGATCCACTCAACCCTTGTTTTCACTTCCAAATAACGAGTTTACGTTAAACTGAAATGATTGTTCTTGCTGTGGAGCGACTGTGTTCGTCCTGGGCCGCTGTACCCACAATGCAGCAGTGAGTCAAATATAAATGTGGGCCAGCACTGAGACCGTGAGATGAGACGAGTAAACCTAAAGCCTCAAGGTCACATGCACTGAGAATACATTTTTTGGGTGAGGAAGGAAACGGTAACAATTTGAATATGAACAATATTTTCATATTGGTAGATACTGGATTTTATTGGTGAGGAGAGGAGTAGATGTAGTTTAAATAATTCATAACTACTGAATTGAACTGTTGTGTCTGGAGGAAATCTTTTGAAAGAGCTGGGATTGGGACAGTACAGGGTTACTGTGAAAGCTCAGTAAAGGTCATTTAGAAAGAAAAAAGCAAACATACTTTGGCTCATCTAAACAACCAAACATTAGTTTTGCCCTTTGAGCAGCTCTGCTACATCTGCTGCTAATACATTATGACACTGCAATGTTTGTTTTGAATGTGCCTTGTTTAAGTGCCCGGGACAGTTCTAAAGACCTGTTTTATGTGACATAAACTGACCTTAAAAAGCTTTTAAATCATGAAAAATTCTGTGAAATAAAGAGATTTTTTTGAAAACATATTAATTTGTCTTTGCTTTTCCATATTATTGCCTGTCGGGATTTTAATATTACAATAAACTCTTAAAATGGTGTATTTGATTTTCCATGAAAACAGTCATGCGTTCATTAGACCAAGATGTTCCTCATCAATGAATCTCCCTCCCCCTTTCTCCCCTGTCAGGAGGGACAGGACACGTGAGTGGGTGAGCAGCCATGGTTCTGTCTCACCTCTTTCTCCCCTTCCTCCTCCTCTTCCTCCCTCCCCTCTCCTGCACCGCTCTGTCGCCACCCTCTACCCATGGAGTCGTCCTCCCCCACGCCCCTCCCATCCTGCGGGGCCGGCCCTTCGTTGTGGTGTGGAACATGCCCACGGCCCGGTGCCACAAGCGCTTCAACGTCCATCTGGACCTGGGCCGCTTTGATATCGTGGAGAACCGACAGCAGCTCTTCCAGGGGCAGGTGAACCAAAACAACAGCAAGCTAGTGCTGCAGAGTTTTGTCATTTAAAAAAAAAATGATTAAAGGAGACATATCATGAAAACAAATTATCAGTGCTTGCGTACCTACATTTGGGTATCCATTTTTTTTGGGAGTTTATACAAACTGTGAAATATCACGACCCAGTCTGTTTTTTGTGGGCTGCTTAGGTCAGAAAACATGTGATTCCACAAGCTATTTGGATTTGGCTCCCCTCGGCACACACAGACTCATAAAATAAGACCGGACCATCTGAGTACCTCCACCCAAGGCTTGAGAACTACCTTTGCAAAGGTGCACCATATTTTTCTCACTAGCCAATCAGGGAGCTTTAAAGAAACAGGCGCTAAAATGGAGCGTTTCAGACAGGGAGATATTAGGTATATTCAGACAGACAGTTTGAAGGAAAACAAACAAAACCTATAGCATATAAACATGTTCTAGTAGAAAGTACAAACCGGAAAATTAGCATATGTTCCCTTTTAAAACAGAAAATGACCATCTTCTACCGGGACCGCCTGGGGAAATATCCCTACCTCTCACGAGACGGCAGGAAGGTAAACGGGGGGATACCGCAGCTCAGCGACCTCTCTGCCCACCTCTCTCTCACAAGGGCACAGATGTCCGGTTTGCTGCAGCCAAACTTCACCGGTGTAGCCGTTATCGACTGGGAAGAGTGGCGGCCATTGTGGGAGAGAAACTTTGGAACCAAGATGGAGTACCGAAGGCAGTCCAAGCTGCTGGTGAGACGGGAGAGGCCGGATTTGTCAGAGAGGGCCACGGTGGCGATGGCGAGGCAAAAGTTTGAGGAGAGTGCTCGAAAGTTCATGGAGGAGACGCTGCATTTGGCGGTCAGCGTTCACCCCAAGGGATTCTGGGGGTTTTATGGTTTTCCTGAATGCTTTAATAAGCAGAAGAGAAAGACAGGTAGGACAAACACTGAGCAGCACCTCCATTGCATCTGTATATCTCTTTTAAGTTTTGATCAAAAGGTGTTCCATATTATACTTTTTTTCTTCTTCAATTCCTGAACATAAAGTGAAAGTGTTTTATAACTGCTGATAAAAACTGAATCTGTGTCTTCTCTTATGTCACTTGTGTGGTCAGATAAAAGCTACACCGGACGCTGCCAGCGGGGGACCAAGGACCAAAATGGCCGCCTGTCCTGGCTCTGGCGTCAGTCCACTGCTCTCTTTCCCAGCGTCTACCTACCGCCAAGGCTGGCAGGATCCACGGATGCTGCGCTGATGGTCAGGTACAGGAAACTGGAAAACATGAAGAAATGTTCGCCCGCATCAAACCGCTTAGAAACAGCCTCAGCCTCCATGAAAATGTCCGTTAACCAAAAGCTCTGCGCGCGGGAGTTCAAGGAGTTACTGATGGACGTTCTTCATTCATTCCTCACTCAGACACAGACTGCTGGAGGCTTTGAGGGTGGCATCCCTTTGGCACCATGGCAACAACACCAGACATGCCATGCCAGTCCTTCCCTATGCCCGGCTAGCGTTCACACACTCTCTCACTTTTCTTAACAAGGTTGGATTTGTTGCAACTCATAAAATCATGCACACTCATGCACACATACATACCAATGTGTGTGTGTGTGTGTGTGTGTGTGTGTGTGTGTGTGTGTGTGTGTTGTGTGTGTGTGTGTGTATAGACAGACCTGGTGCACACATTGGGGGAGAGTGCGGCGCTTGGAGCCGCTGGCGTGGTACTGTGGGGAGAGCTGAAATTTGCCAAATCCAAGGTCTGTATTGTTTGAAGAATGCTATTTGTGTGTGTGTGTTTGTGTGCGTGTGCGTGTGTGACCCTCTCGACTTCTCCCACCACCCAGCATCAGTGTGGCCTCCTCAGGGACTACGTACACACTGTCCTGGGTCCCTTCATCCAATCACTGAGGTCCGACACGAAGCGCTGCAGCCTCCGCCTTTGCCACGGCAATGGCCGCTGCGCCAGACGACGCCCCAGCTCTAGTCACATGGTCGCCTCAAGTCCAGCCACGACCTCTGACTTCAATGAAATCGCTGGCTCCTTCAACGGCAAACATGTTCACACCCACTTCATGTGTCAGTGCTACCCGGGCTGGACCGGGCAAGAATGTCAAGAGGAGGACGAAAACAGACAAGAGAGCACATGACCTCAATGTTTCTATCAAGGTGGGAGGTCACTAATGGAAAGTTGTAATGGAAAAATCAATTAAACATTTTTTTAATTTGTGAATGGTGTTTAATTTGCATACTTAAAAAAAAAAATCACACAAAAAAATCATCATGCATGGGAATTGGATTTTAATTATTTTTACTGTGTTATTACACATGTTTCTTTCTGAGCGCACAGACTAGAAACAGCTTTGTGTGACACAATGGCAACACTTCAAATCATCAATGCTGAATCATCAACTAAATACTTTAAACGTGTATCATTTAATGTCTTGTTATGAGATATGCTCCTTTTCATACCGTTACCGGAGCAGGAGAGAGTGCAAATGTTTTTCAGAAACCTGAAATGGTTTTATCAGTTCCCAGTTTGAAACGCAGATATCATTCATGACAATCATATTATGTCCCTCCTCTCATGGCTGTCAGGTTGTGTCTCAGTGCCTGCAGTTCCTGGATCAGCAGTGACAGCTGTGTGGCTGCAGCCTCTTTCTCCTTCACTGCCTCAGTCAGCGTCCGGACTGCGCCGCCCTGCTGGACTGGAGGCAAAAAGCCAAATTGTCACGATACAAAATATTCAAGAAATATCAAGGGGAAAAAATGAAAATGCATGAATACGGTATCTCACCCAAAAAGTAGAAGATGAGTAACACTGTTAGCAGAAGCAGAGTGATGACAGCACAGCCCATGGCATAGGCATGTGATGAACTGGGAGTGAACATATTCTGTAGACGACTCTGCCATTGGCTGCCGACCGTACGGCCTCTTTGATTGACAGTTGTCATGTCACTTGTGTAGAGATTCCCATTGGAGGAGGGGGAGTAAGCAGGCCGAGGAGGCCTCGTCCCTGAAATCATCGACAAATAGATCAATGTCAGTGGGTTTGTACTTTTGTAGCTGGTTCGAAGTGTGTGTTGACCTTCTCTGCGGTCTTTTTAGGGACCGGTGTGGCTGCGTTTGGTGTGTGAACCTTTTGTGGCCGTGTTCAGGGTTCTTTGTTTGGAGTGTGTGTGTGTGTGTACCTTTGTGGATGTCTTCAGTTTGTGTGTGTACCTTTTGTGGCCGTGTTCAGGGTTCTTTGTTTGGAGTGTGTGTGTAAAGGTACCTTTATGGCTGTTTTCAGTTTGTATGTGTACCTTTTGTGGCCGTGTTCAGGGTGCTGCGTTCGGAGTGTGTCTTCAGTTTGTGTGTGTACCTGCCTTTGAGGCTTGTGTGTAGCTTTTGTGGTTGAGTTCAGAATGTGTGTGTGTGTGTACCTTTGTGGCTGCATTTGAACCTTTTGTGTCTGTGTCCATAGTTGTGTTTACCTTTGTGGCTGAGTTCGGGGTGTGTTCGGTGGAGATCGTTGATAGAATCCACAGAATGGAGCTCGATCTCGGTGAGGTCTCGGTCACTGACCCGGTAGAACGGAGGGGTAGTCTGGGAGGACGGAGGCCTGGACATGTCGCCTCCTCTTGAGGGATGCACAGATGGTTCGACTGCCAGAAGGTTCAAGATGTCACTCCGCTAGTCAACAACTTCTTTCCAGGGAATATATCTGGGGGCTATTTAGTCTCCCTAAAGTGTGCCATGCAGCTTTCCACAGTATTAGCTTCCAAAGGCCATGAGAGGCAACACCTTAAAAAAAGAAAGCAAAACATCCACTAAGATGGTGCATGAGGGAATTGGGCTCTGAATAACTTCACTGGCTTTTGACTTTGTTGGAATAGTTTGGTATTGGAATGTCAGCCATACAAAATAACATTATTTATATGTTAGTGCTATTTGTTGCCTTTGTGTCTAAATACTAAATACATGCAGCAGCTTCACAGATGCTCTTTGCTGGCATTTACTTCATAAGAATATGATGGGTTGGTTCTGAAAGTGGAAGAGAAAAGACAGAGAGAATTAAAGGTTATTCTCTTGTTAAAATAAAAATAGAGCAGTGGGTCGGCATGGACGGACGTATCACGTGAGAGGGAAACGGAGCAGATTAACTTGGTTTCTATTTGAAGACAAAACAATACAAACATTTGAATAGTTGATTTATCCGACCTATTAATGGAGCTGGTGATCAAACCCATGAAGGCACAATATTGCTGGAATTTGACTCAAGGACCAAAGGACAACGTGTGAATGAATAAATGAGTGGATGATTAACCGCCTGACTACCTGCTTCACCTCACTGTGCTCAAGACACTGCCAAACCAGATACGTTTTGGGGGATTAGGTCTAGAGTATACTCCTCCCACTTACCGTCTGTCTCCACAAAATAAGAGCTGTGGGTTTTATTATTTCTGCTTCTTTATTCCTGTCAATCTGCCAGTCTTCTTGTTCACCCAGTCTCCTCACACTCAGACACTCGTTGACCAGAATATGTGTCTGCACCCACGGGAGCAGCAATAAGATACATTGAAAATCCACACAGGTTATCCAGGAGCCACACAGTGACAAAATTAATCCAAATGAACTCAAACGAAGCGTTTCCAGTAAAGTCCTTGATGTATGAAGGCAAAAGGGAACCTCATGAGTATGTGTGTGTGTGTGTATGTGCGCGTCACTGAGCAACTGTAGGACGCCCGAGTGCCACCCCCTCCTCGTAAGTACTTTGGTTGTGTCCATGTTCTGATTTAGCTGCCCTGCTAAAGAGGTAGAGCGAGCTAGAGACATGTGGAGAGAGAGAGTCTTCTCAGCCCTCCAAACATGCTCACACACACGCCCAACCCGGCTGGCCCTCCAGGCCTAAAATAGCAGCAGGAATGGGGGTAATTTTAGTTTCTCTGGCCAAAGGATGAGTCAGTGATCTGGATGGAGGGCATGCTGGGGTACAAAGAGATAAACAAACACACACACACACACACACACACACACACACTTTATCAGACCCAAAACTCAACAGATGATGACAGATGAGATACAATTTTGATTTCCATAGCATCTAAATAAGAAAATAGCAATTGAAATATGTAGAATGAGCAGAATGGAGAATTATGATATACCTGCTTTAATATTAAACATGAATGCTGCTGACGTACATTAAAGGGTGTAAAGTATGCACAGAACAACATGGAGAGGCCTCTAAAAAAAACAATACAAAAGTAACATGCTTGTGTGAGGACCCTGTTGCTGAATCTGCATATGTGGTCCAGACTATATCTTTGGGCCCCATATGCAAACCTAGTCAATTGTTTTGGCTGAGGTCAACCACGTTTGGCCCTCACAAGCCACATGAGTATCGTTGTGGCTGTCTATAGCTTTAACAAACTAACACACAAAGCAACACCTTTGAAAAGTGTTTTCAATTAACAACCCATAAAAAGTGTCACAATTATGGGATCCACTTTTTTTAGAGAATCCAGGTTTCATAAAAAAATACGATACTATGCTACTGTACTATAGCTCAGTGGTTCTCAAGCTTTTTTCAGCCAAGTACCCCCTAACCAGTGAAAAGCATTTTTGCTTGAAAAAACAGATGTAATACACAGCAATGTGCCAGCAGTGTCTGATTTAATATAGAATATATACAATTCAGTTTAAATAACTATTTTTAAAGTTTTTTTTAATTTATAATAATGTTAAATATGTATTTAAAAAAATCTCAAATATCCCTTGGGGCACTAGTACCCCCATTTGAGAACCACTGCTAAGGCTCTTGTATATAATGTTATCCGTGGTCAAAATGCATTATGTTATGACAAAGGGGAATTATGCCTAAAACCAATCATTAATTATTTATTATCTTAGTTGTTTGATAAGATGAGGCAACTTTGAACTCCTGCAGGGACTAATCAACTACATATCCCACAAGTCTTTGCTCCTTCCTCCAGTCGCCCCCCCCCCCGCTTCACGTGTTTTTGCCAGAACACGAGCAGCAGGAATCCCAAAGTGTGGAGTCCGAAGAGTTCCGTGCAACAAGCGCAAAGTGCGACCCGTCAGACTGTGAGACTTCAGCGGGGACTCAGGAGGCGCGATGTGGGCTCGGTTTCTGCTCGGCGTCGGGGGATCGGGGCTCGGGCTGCGGGCTTCCAGGGACGGTTTGCTGCGGGCGGCCGGTGCGGGATGTGCGGGGAAGAGGCAGGCTTCAAGCGGAGACGTAAGTGCACCGCGACGGGTCGCTGCACGGCAACACGCGCTCCAACTTTGAACAAGTTGCTCGCGCATCTCTTTGGATAAAGCAGCTTTAAGCGCCTGTTTTCTGACTGGACGAGGATGAAATCAAATAGGACCCGTTTTGGACATTGTGGTGCTGCTGCCTGCTTAGTCTGATCTTATAAAGGTTGGGCAATAGTAGGTTTATGAATATGAATCAAGAGAATGCTTTATGGCATGCTTTTTATGTATTCCATGTATCATATTTGAAATGGAGGATGTGAAATCAAAGTTGTTTTTATGACAGTGATGTTTGTGGAGGCGATGATGGACAGCTGTCACATTTTAAGGCTTCCTTTTTTCGTTAATGCATTACTATCATGACATCAGTGTGTCACAGCAGCAGTCAGTTCATGCATGTAATGTACATCTGTCCCAGCAGACTCCCTCCCTCTGTCTGCTCCACTTCACTGGGATGCACACCATGGTTTCTTTTATTAAAACCACGAGTGACTGACTGCACCGCGCTGTCTCTGCTTACTAAATGTGTGACCTGACCCACACTCATTCATTCAGTAATGCTAATGAATTTCCTTCAGACTGCACTCACTGAGGAGGTTATGAATGAAATATAAAAGTTATTTATTGTATATCTTTTTTCTAAATCCTCAGTCAGCATATTTCTATCTTTGAGTGTTGCACAAAGCAAAAGGGGGTAAAAAGACTAAAGTCCTACTCTTAACCGTGAGGCGAGCCGTAACCTATAGTTCATTAATTGTAGGTAGGTGTGCGTGTGTGTGTGTGCGTGTGTGTGTGTGTGCGTGTGTGCGTGTGTGTGTGTGTGTGTGTGTGTGTGTGTGAGCATGCATTACAACCAACCAGAACAACCACTTCTCATTTGTTCATTCAAATTAACAGTTGACTTTGGACTTGAACAGTTTAGTTAAATATCAATTGACACACTCTTCCAGTGGTTGGATTGTTATCACATTGAAAAATACAACACAGCCAACTAAATACTAACTGCATTATTTATTGCATTTAGTATTTATTATAAGTAGTACATCAAAATGTATGCACTGCATTCCACACGCTTCTATTTTTTCGGTTCACTCGGTAATAGCGTTTAATTGTCCCCAGGCCGCCTCGAAGAGGACTCCGCTGTTTGACTTCCACAGGGATCAGGGGGGGAAGATGGTGGACTTTGCCGGCTGGAGCATGCCGGTCCAGTACAGAGACAGTCACATCGCCTCGCACATGCACACCAGAGAGCACTGCTCCATTTTTGACGTCAGCCACATGCTGCAGGTGAGATCAGCAACACTCCCGAACCCAGGTTAACGGATACATACATGTATACAAATACAAACACGTCATTACACATCGTCATGGTAAAATACAGCACTTTGTCAATTAGATTTGTTTTTGATCCAGGAAGCAACCCACCAGAAAAAGAAAAGATCCCATTGCTGTGTTTTAAACATTTGCTCTTTTTTTCTTCTTTTCTCTGCTAGATCAAAGTCCACGGCAAAGACAGGGTGAAGTTCATGGAGTCTCTCGTAGTTGCAGATATTGCAGAACTCAAGGACAACCAAGTGAGATGAAGGATTGTTTCACGTTCAACCGACAATAACAGATATTTTTTTGGTCCACTGATACAGACACAACCTTTTAAGTTCTTATATGGGTAACTGTATGTACGTATACACTAGCAATGCATTTGGAGATAGGTATATGGATAGATATATGGATAGATGTATACTTTAATCATCCCCAAGGGGAAACTAGTTTGTCACAGTAGCAAACAAATTACATAGAAAACACAAAATATCAGGAATGAAAATACTCAATATATACAGCAGAGCGTATTAATTTAGGACATTAAACAATTAAATGAAACAAATAAAGTGCACACATGCAAAGTATGTGCAGTGTATATAAGTATACAGTGACTAACTATACAACAAAAGCAGTGAAAGGGCTATTGTTGATGTTGAATCAATTAATGGAGGATCTGGCCAGAGGTGACTCATTATAAAGGGTTTCCGACCCCCTGACACTGTACAGTGGCTGTTTCTTGCATAGCTAACACATTCCCACTCCCCACCCAGGGTACGCTGTCCCTCTTCACCACAGAGAAAGGAGGGATTATTGATGACCTCATTGTGACAAAGACGGACCAGGGCTACCTCTACGTCGTCTCCAACGCTGGCTGCGCCGACAAGGACTCGGCGCATATGAAGGTAAAAGCAGACTGTGTGTGTGTGTGTGTGTGTGTGTGTGTGTGTGTGTGTGTGTGTGTGTGTGTGTGTGTGTGTGTGTGTGTGTGTGTGTGTGTGTGTGCGCGCTAGACTGATAGAACGTGTCTTTAACGTGCGTACGCGTTGTGCCTACAGGCCAGACTGGCAGAGTTCAAAGCTGCGGGTTTGGATGTGGATCTGGAGTTCCTTGATGAGGCGCTGATCGCTTTACAAGGTAAAACCATTCTTCCTTACTTCATTCCTTTCCTCCAACCTATAAAACAAGGAAGGGCCACATTGGTGCCGAGCCGGTAGTATTCTTCATCTTTGTTATCAATAACTAACCAGCCATCAAACAGTTGTGTTATTTTATCATATTCAGGAGAGCTAACTTTCTCGATGATGTTTGTTTCATTATCTCAGTTGCTGTATTTGCCCCAAATGAATCTTTAATTAATTGCTATAACATTTTTCTGGATATTTGACCTTGTCTGTTTAGGACTTTCTCCATGCCGTAGTATATGTAGATAGCTTATTAGTTGTGTGTTGTAGGTCCATCCATGGCTCAGGTGCTCCAGGAGGGGCTAAAGGAGGACCTCACCAAGCTGACCTTCATGACCTCCACCTTGGCCACTGTGTTTGGTATTCCTGGCTGCAGGGTCACTCGCTGTGGATATACCGGAGAAGACGGGGTGGAGGTCAGCATCTCCCACTCTCTCTTTCTCTTTGCTTCCTTCCTATACTTATTCTTAAAATCTATATTTGTCTTACAGTGGCCTTAGCTATAAAAAGTACACTCAGTGATTGCAGGTCTCCACCAGTTGTTTCTGTGCAAACGACCACTGAGTGACAATGTTTGATTGAATAAATGCAAACCACAGGTAAATCTGGACAAGAACAATTCCTAAACCCTAAAGGAAACACGATTCCAAATTAAAGCAGTTGTTGATAACTTGTGGCCGGTTATGACGAGTGAAGAGCCTTGAACCTGCAGCAGGTTCCAGATTAATGCTTTACTTCATGAATTCATCTTTTTTTTTTCCACTCTCTCTCTCCACTGGCCCACTCTGCAGGGCCTCTGTCGATATCAGGATGGATGTGGGTGGGTCTCTCCATGTCTAACAGAGGGAATGTGGGAGTTTGTTTCTCTTTGTCACATGTTTTGCCTTTCACATAACTCATCTTTCCCTCAGTGCTGAGACTCATTTGACTCACTCTGTGTATTTGATGTAATTACTTGTACTTATCATCTGTTTAATATAAATATATCTTTAATGATAAAAGGCCTTCCCTGTCTCTCCAATCTGTCTGTGTCTCTGTGTTCCAGATCTCCGTCCCCCAGTCCAGAGTGGTAGAGCTGACAGAGAAGCTGCTGGCTAACGGGGAGGTGAAGCTGGCCGGTTTGGGCGCCAGGGACAGTCTACGGCTGGAGGCGGGGCTTTGTCTCTATGGAAATGACATTGATGAGACCACCACACCTGTGGAGGGCACCCTCGTCTGGACCATAGGTAAGGCTTCTGATTTCATTACAAAATATTTGCATTCTTTCTTCTTTTTTTTCAGAAGGCTGTGGTGGAACCAGTGATTTTTAAAACACGTCAATCTTTTCAGCTTTATCTGGACTCTTTTGTCATGCAGACAGTTAGATGAGATGTCCCTTCTGTGTACTCACTCTGTTGCTTTGTCTGCTTACGCGCAGGAAAGCGTCGGCGTCAGACCAAGGATTTCCCCGGCGCTGACGTCATTGTACCTCAGATCAAAGCCAAGACGGCCAGGAAGAGAGTCGGCCTGGTGTCTACCGGCCCCCCCGTCAGGCAACACACACCCATACTCAGCCCGGATGGAAAGGTCATAGGTCAGAACACAAACACGGAGAAGTGGTTTACACGACGGAGCTGGGCCATCCCTGTATTTCATTAATTAAAGAGTGGTGCAACACCAGTGGATTAAAGTAAATGCTAGTAGTAGACGTGAAATAAAATGAACAGGTTTAGTTAAAACCTTAAGTTATCACTGACACAAAAAAAGAGCCACATTTTGCAATTTTAAACTCCACACAGTCTCTTTAATATTTCAAAGTGAATTGGAAATATTCAGTTTAGTTTGACATCATACAAAACGTGCTATGTCAATGTATTGACTATCAAGTGTGTTTCTGGTCTGGTTGTACAGAATCCTTTCCCCACCTCTGTAGGCCTCCTCTTTAGCCCGACGAAGCTGCCTGAGTTTTGCCTTATTTTGCATACATAAGCAAAATTGTGATATATATATATATATATATATATATATATATATATATATATATATATATATATATATATATATATATATATATATATATATATATATATATATATATATATATATTTTAATATAGAGAAAGGAAAAAATATAGTGGTGAAATGAATTACGAGTGAAAGAATGTAATGTGTATGTAAGCAGCCAAAGATTGAGCGGAGTAACAAGTCCGCGTGCTGCTCAGGAAGTAAATCTGAACCAGAGAGGAGGACCAACTTTCTACCAAAAGTTTCTACTCTGGCTCGCTGTCTTTTATATTATATTAGGATGGGGCCAGAAAGGGATTCAGACAGAACCTTTCCAAACATATGACCTTTTCTCTGCTGTTTTATTCAGGTGAAGTGACCAGCGGCTGCCCATCTCCCTGCCTGAAAAAGAATGTTGCCATGGGTTACGTGGATGCGGCATTCGCTAAAAACGGAACAGCCATCCAGGTCGAGGTCAGGAAAAAAGCAGTGCCCGCCTCCGTCAGCAAGATGCCCTTCGTCCCCACCAACTACTATTTTGGATAAGAGGGACACACACACACACACATGCACACGCACCCACACACTACATACCTCTGTCCCAGATTTACCCATGCTGCCCCCTTCCGTTTACCTCCAGCAACACCAGCGTGAAGACTGAACGTCTTCATTGACAAGTCCTCTGAGAGGAAATAATCCAAAAATGCTAAACTATTGTACGATACAGTATGCGTGCCGGTCGGATGTGATCAGACACCTTTATTGTGTGGCACATTAAATGCATAGTAGTTTTCCTTTTAGGCACTAAAGCAGCAAAGCGTAAACTGAATGGTGGTTTGAGGACAACAGGACCTCATATGTAATAAAAAGACTGCAGGACACTATGAACAGCTAGTATGCTACCTGTGTGCTTTCACATTTTAATTACAAGCAGTATTGTCGAGTCTGAGAATGTATGTATGATGTTATGGGCTTAGATGCTCTGTTAACACGATTCGTAGACCAATTTCATTTTTTTTTTCTTTTAATGTTTTATAAGCGGACAGCAGGTTGACTGATTCAAGTAAGAACAGAACCACTGAGGCTGCGTGGATCCATTGGACATAATGATTTAATTAACTTTCTGTTGTAGTAAATAGGTTTTGCTAATGAACCATGACGTTGTTTACTTTGTTACCGCTGGACCAAAACTAAGAGATTCCAAATGGTTCTTCTGATGTCAAATCACTGCATATCTGCATTTTGCAAAGGCCTTCAAATCCCACAGAGCCAACTTTCCAACACAAAACTCTTATCTGAAATTTGCCAATCTGTCTGTTGATTTGGTCATAAACCTTTCTATCAAATAAAACCTTTGCTTTTTTCCTAATGTGATGAACCTAAAATAGAAGTTTACGCCACATGTGGCACAATGATATCCTAACTTGAAAATAATGTGAATTGTGATTATGTGTGTTCCGTCTGGCACTTATTGAAATGAAATTTCATTGTCGTTAGACTTTCTGTGGAACTCTGAATGTTTTGTTTTGTCAAAACTTATAACATACTTAATATAAAAATACTACTACTGATTAATACCTTTGTTTTTGTCATCTGTCTTTAAGGTGCACTTTTTCCGTCAATGTTAATTTTCATATTTAATTGAATTTTTATGTAAACATTTTGCATATATATATATATATATATATATATATATATATATATATATATATATATATATATATATAATGTGTGTGTGTATGATACTTCTTCATATTACTGTGGTCAGTCAGCCCAACACAACATTGGCCCGGGGATATGGAACAGGATTAGGGCACCAAGTGTCTCATTTGTCTCACAATTGTGACTTTCCCAAAGATCAAACTGTGGCGTATATGGGTTTGGGTAGAGCAATGAACCCCCAAAACACTATGAATTCAGACTTAATGTCAGTGTTCTGATTTTGTATTATTGTTGTCAGTGGGGGGTCGATTTGGTAGGAAAGGCTGTGGCGGGCCCCCACTGCACCACACTGTTTTTTTCCAGAGCCGTTTTCTAGCTGTACCACACTCTGATAAGACCTGTAGTGAGGCTACACCCGAGGGAAGATGTTCAGACAAAGGCAAAAAATCAAAACCTGCTTATTTTGGTGTAATTGAGACCTGTTGTGAATTTATGTGCAATGGGACATTGGGTTGGTCTGTGTTTGCTTCTGGCCTCAGATGTCTTGCTCCCAAATTGTAGAGCTTAGGTTCAATAAATCTCAAATGACCGCCACTAAATTGATTTACTTTTTTGTTTATATTAATTCTACGTCTATCTCCCTTTATTTAAATGCACTTTAAACTGCGTTTCTTGTATGAAAGCTGCTTTACAAAAAAGTGAATGTAATTATATTTACGAAATCTATCTTCAAGTGTTGTTTCATTTCAGTGAATTAATTATTATTGTTCTTTAACATTTCAAGAGTTATGTGTGATTTCCTCCTGGGAACTGAAGGAAAATAGTGTCTTCCAAATTCAGCTTTTTTGTGATTTCCTACCTAGAGTTTAAAAAAAACATCTTACAATTTAGACTTTTTAAATTATTTTAATTTTACAGCATGTCCACTGTAGTGGACCACAGGACAATTTCCGTGTGAAAAGACAGCCACAAATAGAAGATAAGAAAACTAACAAATTATGGCTATAGAGTGATATTAAACCAATTATACCTTCAACTTGATTATAAAACAAAATAAGTATTCATCTTTGAATGAATGCTGTTTATTCTTCAAATACTTTGTTGTCAATGTACTTGAAAAAGTACTGAATTGGACTCCAGTCTGCACGGGTTGTAGAGTCATCTTGACAGTATAGAAGCCCAGGTAGCACAGGTGTGAAACTATTATGATGGAAAATAACGCCATTAAATGAAAGCTAATAACAGGAATAATAATTAAACTTAGACAAATCTATTTGGATTAAATGCAGTCAGGTCGTAGTGCATCATTGGAATAAAACATCGGCCTAAGTGCTACTCCTAGCCCACAGAGGACAACATTGTTCCTGCTCTTCCCTGTCTGTCTCTGAGTCTTATTTTGTCCTGGTGTCCACTATAATTGACATTCATAAAATTACTTATTTAAATAAACGAATAACTTAAATGCTTCAGAACTAAATATATCATTCATGACATGTTAATAAACAATAATATATATATATATATATATATATATATATCATAGTAAAAAATAAAATAATTTAGCAATATGTGACTTTCCCTTTGACTTTCCATAAAATGTTCTGGCTGATCTTGTGTCGAAAGAAAGAGGAAGTTCCCATCATCCCACCCCTACCATGTGGTATCAATGGAAATCCCAGGATGTGTTCTTTAGAGTACAGCACGAGTTAATAGGGTAATTCAAATGAGTAAAAGGAGAGATGCAAACCCAAAGTGTCCACCACAGAGGACACACATGAATGGGCTGGGTCTCAGTAGGATATTTACTTTTTACCTATAATTCCGATTTAATTCACTCAAACTTTCGACTAAGATTAATCACTGAACAGAAACCAGAGCTTCGTGCATCACGTCTATGGGTTGTTTTCGACACCGGAAACGGGGGATGCCAGCAAACCCAAACTGGCAACCCCGGCTGCTGGTTGGACCAGTAGTTACCGAGAGGAAGATGGTGGGCTTGACGACAGCACGCTCGAAACCCCGTTCCAAACATTTTGGAAATTACTCACCCTCGCAATCGGGTATTAGATACAGACTACCGGGGGACAATCACAGGTAATACAGTAGGGAAACCGTTGAATAGAGTTTACTTTTTTTCCGCCAAAAAGTCTCTTGTCCGGGAAAAACGGGGAGTTGCCAAACGTGCTCGGTGTTTGGAGCTCGTGAAGGACGTTAGCCGGAGGGTCAATACAACGTGTGAGAGAGGGTAACTTGGTGAGCTTTTACCCGGCTGGCCAGACGAACCACGGAGAGCAGACCCGGACCCCTCCGCCGCCGCCACGGCTTGACTGGAAGCGGGCTAACTTTCTCGAGCTAACCGTCGGCTAGCCTTGTTGTGAACTGTGGATCAACGCGCTGCTCGACATGCCACGGAAGAAAAAAGGGAAGCGTGGCTCCAGCAAGCCGGGTAAGAGCAACAGTAACCCGGTCTCTGGCGAGAAACCAGCAGCCATGTAGTTAACCTAACGGCTGAACGTGGCAGTTGGTGAATGTACACTGTGGACGTTAGCGGCACGTTAGTAGTTTGGGGTCTCTTGTCTTTCCCACGTGGCGGGATTAAAACCGCGATACCGTCCCAGCGTGTGGCTCCTCATAACTTCAGCTGTTTGATGTACACTGTTTTTCAGACTGCCATGTTACAACAAAGCCATGTGGTTAACACTGAGGCCGCTAAAGCGCTGCTGTTGTGTTTGTGGCCACTCACTTTACTGAGTTTATATAACCTAGCCTAAGTGAAGAAGAATGGCTGAAAGGGTGATTCGTTTTCGGGCAACCGGTGATTTCTACTCGCGACTAAAGGCTAAAGCTACACTTGAAGGGTTAAGATTGACCATACGTTTATTTTTAGCAACCATGTGCCACTTTGGAAGAAGTAACGTAACTTTGGAGAAACTTGTGTTGGAGAAGGAGCAACATGTGCAACAACAACCGACGGGTTTTTCAGTGCATTAATTTACACATGATGCGTTTACGTGCAGCTCGGAAGTCCCAGTTGCAGGTTTTTCGTGCGTTGTACAGTCGTGTTGCGGACACGCGCGTGTGTCTGTAAGGGCGTTACAGCTGTGGATGTATAAGGCGAACGGTTGCAGCCCCCTCACGTTGTATGGAGTGACGTCTCCGGCAGGCGCACACGTGCCAGCCTCGAAATACACGCACACTGCACATACAGGGGTTTTGAGAGATATAGATTTCGGCTAATAGTGCTCCAGATTAAAAATAGAGACGCCCCAGAAAAATAAAAACACTGCTCATCAATGTTTTATAATTTTAATTCAAAGCTTCTGAGCTTACAGTATTGTTTGTTATGCAACAGTATTTTGTAATACAAAGTTCTAGGAAAGCGGTGCTCACTTCTGATGTTTTTCTACTCCCATCATGGTCATTCATGGATTTCACCTATCTTTCCATTCACTCATTCGTTCATTAATTCACTCATTCATTCATACATCCGTCCTCCGTTCTTGCTCCAATCTGTACACCCTTTACCCACCCGCCAATTCATCACTCCGTCCATACGTCATCTCCAGGCTCTCTTCGTCAAGAGGTTCTTCAGCTGCAGCTGTCGACTAAAGCCTCGCTGAAAGGTAACTCCTGACGCTCGACCCCCTGACCCTGGCTTTGTGTCTGACGTAAGGCTTGCTCCAAAGCTCTTGACCCTCACCACAGTGCATGCAGTGAAACCCAGCAGCCTCTCTCACGCTAAACCCACCGTGCTATTTTTCCAGCTGCACCTGAAAAGTGTAAACTCCTCCCTCATACATTACCTGCCCAGGTTGCTTGCTGTATTAACTGACTGGTTGACTTTCCCACAGCCTCTTTGTTTTTTTTGCAGCATATTGGCAAAATCACTTTATTGTTTGAGTTTCTTCAGTCGTCGTGCCTAAACACGGCGAGTTAACGCCCCCCACCATAACGCTTTTGATGGCTGTTTAAAACACAAACGGCTGTAAAGGAAATTTACCTACATCGATCTTCTCATCAAACTGTTCACTTATTACTGGCTGACTTTTCCCCCAGTCTTGCATCATCACCGTATACTTTGCCTGAGTCCGAGTGTGCACGCATCGCGCCATTGTGGTTGAGATCTTTCTGATCACCCAAACCATTTTTTCTCACATGGGCTGACACCAAAAGTTTGGAGTCATGCAGTCATTGCTTCCTGGAGTGCCTTTATTCTCTCTCTCTCTCTCTCTCTCTCTCTCTCTCTCTCTCTCTCTCTCTCTCTCTCTCTCGTGTATAAAGTGTCTATCACGCCAGTGTAACATTCTTGACACTGTTTTCAAATGACCTCACTGCACGAGAAACTGAGGAGTTGGGTCTCTTTTGTAATTGTGTCGTCATTATTCTTTGTGGCTTTCCCATCGCACATTGCCTTACAGCTGCCCTGTGTGTGCATGTGTTTATTTGTTTTCAACACGTGTACAAGTGATGTTTCGTTGATTAAGAGACATTAAAGACATAATCTGATGTTACATTTATGAAGTTGTAGTTAAGCAACACCTTGTGGAGAGTTCACGGGTTAATTTAGTCTTCCAGCTTGTACTACAAGGCCATAATCAGGGCACTCCAACACACCCCTTTGGCTCGGTCTTCTTATTTGTCTGTCAGCAGATCCTCTTCCTCTGGCACTGACAGCCGGAGCTGTTTGCCACTTCCTGCTTTCGTAGCAATCACTCAAAGTGGAGACGACACGTGAGTCGTGGCAGGGAGCTCACACTTATCATGGCTGTGCCATGGCTGTGCCGTGTGTGTGGGCAGGCCCGATTTAATTACCCAGCTACTGATGTTGATGATCCAATTTGTAAAATATTAAAAAAATAGCAGCAAACAAAATGTGAAGGGGTTAAAGCTACGTTGTTCAAACAGGTGTACTACATTTTACTGCTTCTGTCACTGTTTCCCTCGTAATAGCAATTTCAGGAGAATGCAGAAGTGCCTTTTTTAAATGATAATTGTGTGATTGCCATTGTTGTCAAATACTCACATTCAGCTGCATTTAGCATGTGGCTGAAAATAGCTTCCACCCTTGATGCTTCACTTTGACAATTAAAAGAAAAAACCAGAATAGCAAGTCGGACAACAGCTTTATAATTTGGTTTTCTTAGTTGACACATGTGCTCAAAAATAGTCTGTCTTCCATTTACTCATTTAGCTGCTTTTTAGTTCTTCCCTGTAGACAGGTGAGCACAGGTGGACTTAGCTGAATGAAATCACACAAAATGTTGCTAGTTGTCATTTATGTTATATTTGGGCATTGAGTCTGCTCCTATTGTAGGTAGTCTGATTATGTTTTTCACAGATAAAGTCACTACAACTTCCATGCGGCATTGCTGCAACACTAAAAGTGAACTTGACTGTCCTGGTTGACCTGAACATGGACACACAGTTGCAGTCTGACCATTCTGGATTGTACACACTGAATGAGTGAATGGTCACTCTGGTCTCCAGTAATCCCACCCACAGTAGAAAGTCCTGCGCCAGCAGTAACCTCAGGGTTAGCTTAGCCTAGCCTGCCTGGCTCGGACTCAGTGTAAAGAACTGACACACCCCGTCTACTTAGACACAGGGTCGAGCTGTGTGGGAACAATAAAACACAAATTACCGCCTTATGTCATTATGCCCTGATTATTAACATGGAGATAATCAGCCCCTGTGTGATATGAGATTGATAGTAAATCATGACGAGGCATTTTGGAGAGCAGATATAAAAAATGACACGAGAAATAAAATATACTTAAATCATCCTTGTGTAACAGGGTGTGTTTTTTTTGTCTTATCGTGCAAACTGCAGAGGTGTAGCTTCCCAAGATACAAGTCTTATTACAGTTTAAATATAGCATCGTTGTTATTTATATACAGTAAGTTGGTGGAGTCGATTCTGAAGTTGTGAGAATCGGTCTTGTATCGACACCTTTTAGTGTCTCTGTAGGTGGTTCCATGCTTCATAGAAGAAGACTGTCTCCTAAATGATGGCATTCCAGTGTCAGGTGTTTCTGCCTTTTTGTCCTTTCCCGAGTGTCCCCTTCTCTCGTATTATTCTCTCGCCTCACTATTTCCCATCTGTCTTTTGTTCTGTACCTAGGTACTAGAAATGGGGTGAAGGGAGAGTCCGGTGCCAGCGACGAGGAACTGACGTCTGATATTCTCAGCCATGGCAGCAGTGCCAGCGAGTGCACTTCTGTGCTGGAAGAGGGCTTAGGTTTGTACATAAATGCAGATAATACATACATGCTTATTTATTTTGGATGATGGCCAAAGGTACTGCATACATTCACCAAAGGACATTTGTATGTGTAAAACTCACATGACCCTAAACTGATGCATTAAAACTGAATACAGTTCCTGTGTGTCGACTTGCCCAACACAGGAGGGGAGCCAGTAGATGAGCAGACGGCCCAGGACGAAACAGAAGACAAACTAAAGCAGTGTATAGACAACCTGATGGATAAGAGGTGAGTTCATGTTTGTTTTTTTGCTTTCACCCAGTCATTATAAATGGTATGCAATGGGAATAGTCAGGAATGAACAGAAAGACATGCAAAGTCATGTGCAACACCAGATCGTGAGATATTAACACAGACCATGGTCTCCTCTCCGTGTTCGGTGTCCCTCAGCAGCAAGACGCGTCTCGCAGGTCTCACGTCGTTACGGCAGGCCTTCTCCTCCCGAGTGCTGTACGACTTCCTGACAGAGAGACGCCTCACCATCACCGACTGCCTGGAAAGGAGCCTTAAAAAGGGTACGACAGAGTAACCTGCTGGTGCATGAATCATTTCATCCTCTTGAAATCCACAGAAACGCCGTCAAAAACAACTGCAGTTAAAGGAATGAAAAAAGCCTTCTTTTCGCCTCCAGGCAGCGCAGAGGAGCAGGCAGCGGCAGCCACAGTCTTCACCCTGCTCTGCATCCAGCTGGGGGGCGGAGACGAGGCGCAGGAGGGCTTCACGATGCTTCGCCCCATCCTCACCGCAATTCTAATTGACAACACTGCCAGCGTAGTAGCCCGCCAGAGTGTGAGTAATCACATTAGGCACTGTGACAATAACGGCAACAAGAAAATCAAAAACATCTGGTTGAGCTCCTGGTTGATTTAGTGCAACTTCTGAAATGCATTTCTTCCACCCAGCTGACCTCATGCTCACTTCCATTGTTGTACAAAAGTCAAGTGATTCATAGTTCAGAAATTCCGTTGTAAGGTGGACTGTCCACGACACTGCAGTTGATACCGCCCTTATCAACGGCTCTGTTCTAGATGGTGTTTATGGGGCCTTTGAGGACCACTCCCACATTGTGACATTAACAGCTGGCATTTTGGACTCTCAGGGTTGGGAACTCTGGAGCAACACATATAGGCCAACAGGACTGAGTGATATGCACAATTTCACAGTGATTTTTCTTTTTTTAATCTCAATAGTTGTCTAAACAAGGTTATTTACCACTTTGGAGTTTTCCCTAAACAGAAAACATCAACAAACCGTAACAAATTTAGGGTTGACTTGGTTATTTAAGAAACAAATTGCATTAGGATTGTGGTAGCAACTCGATTGCAATGGTCATACATGTTCTGATGTCGCAAACTTTGCATCAGGGGAATTCCCTCTTCTCACTTTCTGTCCTTGTTTAAATACATGACTATAATTGTATTTTTTCTCCATCAGTGTGCCAGATCTTTGGGGATGTGCTGTTACGTCTCCACCTCTGAAGAAGGCGAGGTGAGAACAACTTGCTCTCAAAGTCTGAATCCATCATGATCTCATTATTCTTGCTGGGGGGCTACAGGGAAATAGTTTGACCCGCTAGTGGTTCACAGGGTTTCTGTTAACCTGTTGCCTACTTAATGTATAAAATATAACATATCAGGCAACAAAAGCCTTCTGAAAAATTCCAGATAAAATCTTATCAAATTTGTGTCGGCTCTATTAGCTGGGATAAGACAATAGTCATATTTATCAATAGTGTTGCTATACGTCAACAGTTAGTCTTCTCATCCCTCATTATATTTTCTCCCTCTCTGCTCCCCCTCCTCTCCAGGACTTGATCAAGTCGCTGGCGCTACTGGAGAGTGTGTTCATGTCTTCCTACCCCAACAGAGAGGGAACGCTGCCAACACCCAAACCCGGCAGTCCAGCCCTGCACAACGCCGCCCTGCAGGCCTGGTCGCTGCTGGTCACCCTCTGCCCTGCGTCGAGGCTGACCGTGCTGCTGGACCTGTGAGTGGAACAAATTAAAATGAATGCATCCGTGTGGACTAAAGAGTAAAGTCATCCTTCACTTTAGTTCTGTTACGTTTCACGTTCGGGACATTTTGACGAATCCAGCAGTGATTCTCTCCCTCTCTTGCCCTCCCTGCAGTCACCTCCCCAAACTGCAGGCGTGTCTGGAGAGCAGTGATGTCGACTACAGGATAGCAGTGGGAGAGACAATCGCCCTATTGGTGGAGCTCAGACGAGAGGTCGATGAGGTACACACACACACACAGACAATTGAGTACCATTGTTTACTTCTTTTACCATTAAACCCATTTCTGTTTTTATTTTTTGGGGGTTTTATTGTCATATTTGTTTGCTACAATTATGTCACTTGTGTGTAGGAATTTGCGGTGGAGGACAGTGAAAGTATGTGTGAATGTCTGAAGAGTTTAGCCACAGACGGCAACAAGCATCGAGCCAAGAACGACCGGCGGAAACAGCGCTCCGTCTTCAGAGATGTGCTTCATTACATCGAGGTTAGTGTCACAGCTGCATTGATGATATTTGTAATGAATGATTTTACTTCTGTATCAATAAATTTGTTCCTGAACATGCATCTATTTTTTAAATACATTTTCACGTTGCGCCCTCGCTTTGACATTGGGATGTTTTCCTTTCTTCTCCTGCAGAACGATGACTTCACCGAGGAGAAGATCCAGTTTGGAGTCGAGAGCGTTTACATCGACAGCTGGATGAGGAGGAGAATCTACGATGCCTTCAAAGAGATCCTGGAGTCCGGAGTCAGACACCATCTACAGGTAAGGAAACACTGCGGCTTTAGTGTACTCCAAAATAAATAGTTCAGGGCTCCAGACTAACTTTTTTTACTAAGAGCACAGTGGCGCAAGCAGAAAATTTAGGGGCGCACACTATAAATCGACTTGCAAAGTTTTTCTATCATTTTCACTGTATTACTGATAAATACTTTGACAATAAATGCATAAACTACAATCTTATAAACTTGTGCAATAGTTTTAATAACATACACCAGTTATACAGCTTAAAAATACAAAATGAATATTTATGCTCTACTGACAACAGAACAAGTTGTAGACATAACTTGTGCATTAACACTTCCTACAAAAGATCGCCCCTTGGTGGGGGATAAGGTGCCTGTGTTGGCCAGCCCTTGTAATTAGGCCTCCTTGTACGTTGAGCCTGATTGAGCCACAACCTTGTTAGGATGGGGGAGAAGTGGTCCAGCAGGAGGTCCAGCTCCTCTGCACCATAATCTGTCAGGAGATGTCTTTGTTCAGGCCAGGAATTGTGATAGTCCGCTTCGCCATTGTTTACAGGAGACACCGCTATGTGAAATCTTTGGATTCACGCGATAACCCCCAAGACCCGCCTCTTTTCACACATTAGCCTATCACAGTGGTCATTCGCCCCCCCAATATTTAATAACAACAACAACAAAAAAAAGGAAATTTACTGGTCGCGCAGGCGTGAGTAGATGAAAAATTTAGTCGCACTGTGTCTAATTTTAGGCGCAAAATGCGACCAGTTGGTCGCAGTCTGGAGCCCTGTAGTTTGGTGTGTTCTCACAGGAGTAATGCCGTGTTAGTGCCCCAGTAGGGATAAGTATGACTTTGATTGCTGCCGCCTCGTTCACTGTCTGCTCATGTTCTGTCACTTGCAACTGTGCAAACCGTGTCATGTGATTGCTCTGCATTACCTCCGTATAGCGTTATAATAAGAATATAAATGCTGATGAACACACCCATACATGCACCACATATGTGTGGGTGCATCCCACTGCCTCGTTATTCGATTATTATAAAAATGTTAAACATTAATGCACAAACACTCAACGAGACGCCCAGCATTTTTTTTTTTTCAGTTTTTTTCAATTAAGTTCTCCATATTTTAGTGGCTGTTAAAGTAGAATAGTAGATTTTCAAAGCTGTCAAGTTGATCCACTAATTCTTTTCCCAACAATTGTTTTATTTTTTGTATTTTTTTTTTTTTTTACTGTTGAAGGTCTCGCCATCACATGAACACAAACTGAGCAAAATCGATAGTTTCTTATTATGGACATTATTGTCTCCAAACCCATGTCTTTAATTTGAGTGTTTTTGCTTTGGTGCAGTTCAACCCACTCCTGAGAGACATCTTCGGCCTCGGCCCTCCCCTCATCCTGGATGCTACGACCAAAGGCAACAAGATCTCTAGATTTGAGAAGGTAACCTCATCTCTTCTGCGCTTGAATCGTGTGTGTGTGTGTGTGTGTGTGTGTGTGTCTCTTTAGTATTGCGATCCTTATTCAGCTGCATGTGCTGCAAAATTCAGAAAGGCAACTGTTTACAGTTTAATAAGTAAAATGTTGTGGCACTCATCTTCTAATCTTTTTCTTTGACAGCATCTTTTCAACTCGGCTGCCTTCAAGGCCAGGACTAAACAGAGGAACAAAGTCCGGGACAAACGGGCTGACGTCATGTGAGAGGACGATGGCGTGAATGGATGGTATGCAAGGAACTCCTTGGGCTCTAGTGAGATGGACGCAAAATGATGCCTTCAACACTTCAGCTGTCAAACATAAAGACTCAACAAACTCTTAACAGGGCTTTTCACTCGTTCTCTTCACTTGTAAACTAATTCTCCAGATTCAAAATGGCCGACATTTATTTTCTTCGCTCCTACTGTCGAAGGCAACTTCACTGTTCCTCCTCGCAGACGTTTGTTTTTTCCCCATCCATTTTTTTTTTCTTCAATCGGCATATTTACCTTTTTTAAATCCTAGTTAGTGGTTCAAAGTTGATATCAACTGTTATTTAATACTAAATATTTTCTTTTTTTAATGCGTGGGATTGAAACAACTTCATTACACAGGAGTAAAATACATTTTATCTCCAGGTATCAAAAAGGTTCTTTTAATAGTTTTATCTATAGATATGGAAAGGGAAGTATTATGTAGGACTCAAAAGAGTTTGAGGCTTTATGGTGCATTTGAGATCTGAGGAAGCGTCCATGTTACGGTCACTGAAAACCCTCCATGGTGCTGATGCACTCATTTCTGATACTCAGCCTAAACTGCTGCCTGGTGGCTTGACGGGTCACGCAAGTCTTTTTTTAAATTTTTGTTCTTGACTTCAGTTTCCACATAAAGCTGCTCTTCGTGGACATAATCAGTCCTGAGTAATCCCTGAAGTTTAATGTTCAAGCATCAACTTCTGTGACCAAAAAAAGACAAAAAACGCCACAATGAATATTCTGGAAATCCTCTTTTCCTGTCGGCGAAATATGCCTCATTGTCCTCTTAGCCATCCTCTCTCTTTACACCCAGAGCGGCTACTTCCGTCTGCCCAACCAGAAACTGACTTTCCAAACAACGCGACCTAAAATAATGTGTGTTGTGTGTGTGTGTGTGTGTGTGTGTATGTGTTTTAATTGAATTTTATTTCTAAAAACACAAACAAAAGATGCCTAACTTAAAAAAAAGTTATGGTGTCATATTTCTATTGCTTTTTTTTTTATTAGGAAAAATAAGTTTCTAACAATTTCTGGTGGATAATTGTAATTTATTATAAAATCAGTACTGTGTGAATTTTAAGAAACTTTAAAACCGCTAAGAACTGTTTACAGACAATAATGGGATACCAATGATGAGAATGTATTATGTTTTTATCATGTATATTTTTGGCTCATGCCATGTGCATGTATTGCAGAAGGACTGCATAGAGATTTATGGTAAGATGTGTACTTGAATCATTGGATGAACTTTCCTCTGATGAGCAGTAAATGCATACAGGCCACTAACCAGAGCTGGTTTTGTTTGTAATGGTGGTCAGCTGTTTTTGATTTTATTACATTAAAACAGTTGCCTGGGAACTTTTAGCAGCTTGGTGAAAACCTCTCATAAGCTTTCACAGTTCCTATTGTTGAACCGGGTCTGACCCCCCTGGATGAAGTCCAGGATCAGGCCCTCATGTTACAGCTTCACCAAACTTGACTCATCAGTGGTTCTGCTGTTATGGCACATGGACAGAAGATGGATCAAACGAAATAAAGACTATTTAAGCATGTTTCTTGTGTCTTTTGTAATTTTTTGCATAATAATCCATTGTAATGTGATTACAAGTTTCTCAAAGTTGTCATTAGTAAAGCGAACATTAATTTTTTAGTTTGTTGGTCTTAGATTTAATGATTGAGTTTTTCACTTCACTGAAAGCAAACAATGACCACTTACATTAACTTAGAATCACATTATAAAGCTTTATACCAGTGATAATACATGTACAGTGTAATGTATAATTATACAATGTATACAATATAATACACAATGATGCTTGAACATAAAGGCAGTGAGGGACCAGCAATGCATATGATACTGCGCATCATAATACTGTACTCATGCAGATGTATAACTCACAAGTATGTCTATAATGCATTACAGATGTTTTATTATCAAAAAAGTTAGACCAGCATACAGACGAGTCTTCCTTACTACTCAGGGTTTACTTTAAACATGCACATTTTATCAGGAAGTATGATTTAAGTCATGCACAAAGACTTATTGTTGTAAACCACTTCATCCACTATGAATCAGTAACAGATAAATATTTACAACAATAATTGAGAATGACCATCTGTGTGATGGTGCGCTGCCCCCTTGCGGTCAGCTTTCTCTACTACACCCCTCCAAACGGAGCCAAAGTGGTATCGTCCATTCGGGATTTCAACATGGAGGCTCTGACAGCGGAACCATCGTTGAATCAGGTCCAGGAGAGGCGATAGTGTTGTATAATAATAATACATTAATAACTGCAACTGCAGTAAACCGAGCCACGCGACTATCTGAACCCTCTGAGCAGCTGCTAACGGTTTGACGCTTCTGTCCGAGTCGCACGTGTTGAGCGTGCAAGTGTGGTGGGTTGGTTCTTTTAACGGGAGCTCTGTGCGCGCGCGCACGGCACGGACACAGATGGACCCCGGGCGAGTCACCGCGGTGTACGGAGAGGTCAGCGGCCTCCCTGTGCCAGTTTCCGCCCACTTGAGAGAGGAGGGGCAGCTCCCAGAGCTCCGGACGTACAGCGTGACTGCAGGTGACCGCCTCTCTCTGTCCCGCCCCCTCTCTTTACGTTCAATATATAGGAGCTTTATTGGCATGGTGCCACACGGCAATAGCGCCCAAACAAGTGTGAAAGACAAAAAACAACATACAGAGGGGTGTAACATTACAACATCATGATGAAAAGTATGAATATAAATAAGTCAATTTTTTTCATCAACAGAACATTTTTGATTTTGCTCTCCTGTGAGCTCTAAAAACATACAACTCAAATATTTATAAAAATAGAATATATACATATATATATCTATATATATAGATATATATATATATATCTATATATATATATATATAGATATATATATATATATATATATATATATATATATATATATATATATATATAAAGAAAGATGTGTGTATGTGCAGTAGGCTATGGCTATAGCTGAAAGAATCTATTTCACTGTTTACTTTAAATACTCATCCAACCCTGTCAAACCTGCTGGTTGGCAGACGAGGCCTTGTGATGATTCCACACTTCTTTGAGCCTTAACCAGTCAGGTCGAGAAGATAGACCATGAGCCATAGATATCAAGCTGATCCTGTCTTAAGGGCTTAAAAAGGTTTATAGAGTAAACCCATCTTTTTCCCTGTGCTGAACACCCATCAACCTGACAGTTGTACCTGATAGGATATTGCATAGTACATTAGATTGGGGGTTCAACATGACCAATTTCCACTAATTCAAGCAAAATTATACAAGTATGGCTGTTTAAATATCCTATTTACATTAATATAATGCTACTACTACTAATGGCAATAAGGCAACAGAAAGTTCCAACATTTTTAACAGAAAGGGTTGACTGGAGATGGGCCTGAAAATACTTTTTACGAGCATCCTCTAGTTATTACAGAGATGCAATGAAGATGTGTCTCTGGGAAGACATTTTTAAGTTGAACAATAACCCAACTTGGAGAACTTGTCACCGTGTTCACATTCAGAGTGGAGTCAGAGCGACCTGGTCCGAGGCTCCAGACTTCGCTACTTGCAGCAGTGGACTCTGATCACAGACGGCAACGACCACAAGAGCATCAGGACCGTCCTCCCACCAGGACCCTGTGTACCGGTGTCTGGAGAGTAAGTACACACACACTCACACTCACAAAATACTGTGAAAGAGTTGAATAATCCTCACGTTCAACAGAAAGTTCATGTTTTGTAAATTTGAACCCTAAAATCCATTGAGATTTCACAAAGATCTTGTTATTGCAGTAGGAGTAAGCTCAAATCGTGGCACCGGCACCTCATATAGGCACTTCCTGTGGCACCTCTCAATAACTCAACTAATTTTTGTGGCAGCTTGCCACAACAAGTTTTTAAATCGTGGCGCACCTCGTAGAGCAATTGTGTCAGACCCGTTTTCAGTGAGTGACGGGTCTTTTATTTTGAAGGGAATTTTTTATGCAGCATAGTGCAGTACTCACACTCCTCAATACTGCTTCACAACACACTTTACTTGCATGAGTTTACTATTTGTGATAGTTCGCTTCATTCCCGACCTTTTTATTTATCTAATATTAGCTTAAGCAGTTCAGAACCACTGCCCCATAATAACGTGCGTGTAATCTTTGTCTTTGTTATTTTCTTCTGTTTTAAGTTTGATCTTTTATAATCTTTTATAAGTAATGTGGGTTTCTTAACCCTAAATTAAATAGATTTATGTCATAGTAACAGAACAATTTGCTTACATCTATTTTTACATTTATATAAATCCATGTACAATATTTTTACACTTGAATAAACAATAATCAAATACAAAGAAAAACTATTTTCATCTGGGCATCTGGTGAGATGCCCAGATGCATAGTTTAAGGATTTCACCCAGGAAGTCAAAACGACCTGGCCCAGAACCGGCATGGGCTCGGAATGCTGGAAGAAACACTGTCGGCCCGCGCCCGGTTGCCGAATCGGCTGCGACTCGGCATGGAATCGGGCCGAATACACTGGCACGGTTCCGGCATTGGGCCATAATCGAAACTAACCGAGGCCAGCATCGGCCCGAAGCCGGCACACCAGAAGAAATATGTCGGCCCGGGTTCGGCTGCCGACTCTGCTGGGTCTGGTTGCCGGGTCGGTCCCGTTGAATGAATTATTATTATATAACAATACGATAAAATAAGACACGTAGACCAAAATGTTACAGTAAATATTTTTGTATTAACTGAATGCACAAATTGCATTAAATTTTAAATAGAACTCTAACTGAACACAAAAAGACTATCGTACCGTCAATGTTGTCTCCCTAGAAGTAGCATTTCCATCATGTGGTTTTTGCATTCATTTGCAAGGTTTCCTTGATTATTCTTCATTATTATTTTTACAACTACCAACAGTCTTATACCTTCCGAGACCTTAATGCAGGGGTCACCAACCTTTTTTAAACCAAGAGCTACTTCAAGGGTACAAAATAATACGAAGGGCTACTTGTTTGATACAAAGTTGCACAGATCACCTTTTAATAATAATAATATATGTGAAGTGATCACATATCAATGTTAATTATCCCTCACAATAATTATTAACAATAATTTCCACGACAATGATGGTAGGAAAACAAAAAGTGTTATCACTTTGTTAGAAAAATGAAAATAAAGTTATATCCGTTCAAAAAATAACTAATATTTAGTTTTAATGACAACCACAAAGTGTGCAGGCTTTGTCACTGCAGTGTTTTTCAGGCTTTCGGAAGAATATTTCCAGAGCCTCGATATGCAAAGTCAGAAACGTCATTTATGGAGCTGCGCAGGCTGTTTGTCTTGACCTGCAAATACATGAACTGTTAGGCAGTGATCGCTGATTGCTTAAAATACTGATAGCTTAAAGCAGTAAATCCCATTGTGAAAAGCACGCAACTTATTCTCTTTCTCTCTCTCTCTCTCTCTCTCTCTCTCTCTGTGTGTGTCCGCTGTTCGCTGTGTGCTCTACACATATTTATATTGTAGATTTGATACGGCCGCTCTCAATTAATGTTGAGTTTAGATCTATTTTCTGTTTTGAGACGCAAGCGTAACCTGTTAACGGCGTAACATAAACATTTCCATGAAAGTACAGGCATTTCGCCATGTATTTATTAATGAGGTTGTATGCCCGTGTACTTAGTACTTTGTACTTTGGAATTATGTAAAGTTCTCATGTTCATGGGGAGAGTGGTCGTCCTGAAACCACAAGGTAGCGGTTCATCCCTGTTCTCCCCATAGTTTCATGTTGAAGCGTCCTTGAGCAAGATACTGAAGCCCCAGTGCTTCACAGCAGCACACTGCTCCTTAATTACTAAGGATGGGTAAAATGCAGATAATAATATCCCCACTGTGGCATTAATAAAACAATTAAATAAAGGTTTTTTATTCGTATTATTATTTTTTTAAGAATCTAAGGTTTTTTATTATTATTATTTTTAAGAATTTAAGCAGAGAGTACAATGAAACATTTCTTCTCATCCTGGTGTTGAGTTTGGCTTCAAGCTTTTATTTCTCCTCCGCTCGTCAGGGTGCTGAGTGGACTCTCGCCCATTCAAGGCCTGAGGGCCGTTGTCAGGGAAACAAGTGGCCACCAGCTCCTCGAGGTGAGAGAAGCAGACCTCAGTGTCCTCTGTGAGATCTCTGCTGCAGCATTCTGACAGACCGCTGTGGTTTTTTGCTTGTTGCCGTTCAGATATGGGACCACCACGGCCTCAGGAAATGCCTCAACCTGACTGCTCTCAACAAACACGGCAGAGTGTACGATGACGGTGAGACGGACGTTTCATGGTTCTTGTTTCCCCAACGAGAAATAAATCTGATGCATCATCACTCAAAAATATAGCTGAGCATAACTGTCAAACTGTTTTCCACTTCTGTTTACCAAGTGGGCACTTGTACACTTGTATTATTTTGTAATCACGTGTTTATGTTAAAACCTATTTGTGTGTGTGTGTGTGTGTGTGCTTTCAGCCCAGTTTGGCTGTCTGTCATGGTCGGAGTGTGAGAACAAGCTGCTGTATGTAGCTGAGAAGATGAACACATCAATAGAAAAGCATGATGGGGAATCTGCATGCAGGAAGGTATTACACACACATGCACCAGATAGACGTGCTCTTTTTGTGTATCAAAATTAATAACATGCACATTTTAAATACATCAGAAGGATATAACATTTATATAATAAATTATTCAGCCCAAAAAATAACAAAAATGACATTGATGTCATTAACTACACAGGAACAAGGTAGTGTGTGCGTGACACTTATTTGTCTATGTGTGTGATTGTGCCCAAACAGGACAGGAGTGTGTACTGCGAAGACTGGGGCGAGTCTCTGACCAATAAGAGCGTCCCGGTGATTTGCATGGTGAATCTGCAGAGCGGCTCTGTCAGCGTCCTGCAGGGCGTCCCGCGCAACGTCTCACCTGGACAGGTGAGGACAGAGGCGTTCAGCTACTTCTCCTGACACCACAGGATCTTTATGTTAAAGCGTGTGTGTGTGTGTGTGTGTGTGTGTGTGTTGTCCTCCAGGCTCTGTGGGCTCCCAGCAGTCAGTCTGTGTTTCTTGTCGGTTGGTACCACGAACCTTTCAGACTCGGACTGCGGTTCTGCTCAAACCGCAGGTCAGATTGATGCTTTGCAACATACAAAGATCAGTTAATTATCGTTGTTATTATGACAGTATGTTGGTGTCATTTTCTCGCGCGTGAGATGTGCTGAATCAAATCTGAAAAGGAGAATGGAGAACAGCAGCGATTGAACAGTAAAAAGCAGTAACGATGTCAGACATTTAATTTATTTGGTCGTCGTAGGACTGAAGATTTTGTAGAGCAGTACATTACGGTATCAATTTTTGTCTCTGACTTAATATTCTGTTTCAGGTCAGCATTATTCAAGCTCGACCTGGATGGAAACTGTGGTGAGCACATTCGTCTTTGTGTCTTTGTTAATTCATCACACTCACACACACTCTGCTCCTTTTGATTACTGACTCCTCCTCCCTCCAAACCAGAGTGTCTGTCTGGGGACAACCTGTCAGTGTCGTGTCCCAGACTCAGTCCAGACGGCTCCACGCTGATCTACCTGCAGGGTCGAGTGTTCGGACCTCACAACCAGTGCCTCAGTCTGCAGCAGGTACACTGTGTGTGTGTGTGTGTGTGTGTGTGTGTGTGTGAGAGAGAGTTTTGGTTTTGTTAACAGTGACTGTTAATCCTTCACAGTTGGACCTGAGGAGCAGGAGGACGTCCACCCTGTTGGATGTTGTCAACACACCACAGACTGGTGGGTTACGTACTGTTACACTAGCGATGCAATGTGTTTTATGTTTTGTTTCTTTTTTTGTTTCCTCTGACTTTTCCTCTGGTGTCTCCGTGAGATTGACATGTATGTGTAATGTGAAATGTCTCAGTCACTGTTGGATATGTATTATCAACTTCAGCTGTGCTCAGCAAATGGTATCATGCTAAATGTAGATGTTCAATTTGATGAGTACCTGCTAAATGTCCAGTTTTGCAGTTACTGTCTATGTTTGCTCGATGAAGTTGGTCATGAATGAACAAAATTTGGCACGTCCAACGAAAATGCAGTAAAATGTATGAAGCCCTGAACAAAGCAGGATCAAAGAGCTGATATGGGGCGTGTGAGAGTGCTCGGTGGAGGAGCAGCATTTATATAAGATGTATATAAAATCGAAGGTAAAACATGAATTGTATCCACGTCACTTGGTTTCAGGGGAGTTTGCAGGAGTGTATGAAGCTCTGCCGCTCGATTGCTGGTCTGCAGACGGTCAGAGAGTGGTGTTCAGCAGCGCCCGGAGAAACTGGAAGGTAAAAAAAAACACGTATCTAAGGGATAGTTTGTCTCTGATCGCTAATTAACACACTTTGCCTCATTTGTGTCATCGGTACACAAGTAAAAATGTTAAAATCCCAGGGTGTGTAGATAAGTGAGGTTCAGAGGTTCTTTGAGCGAGCGAGGCTTCTGTTTTCCTCTTGAGTCTTAATGCTGAGCTCAGCTCATCAACTCAGACATGAGAGTGCTATCAGTCTCCTTGTTTTGTGAACATGTTTTCTTATTATTGTGTTCATCATGACCTTGTGTACACACTTTACATGAATCCTTTACTCTCCCTCTCTCTCTTAGGATCTCTTTATGGTCGACAGAAGATCAAAGAAAGTTACCTCCCTCTCTGATAGTAAGACTCCATCCTCTCCTCCACCTCCCCCTCCCTCTCTCCTGTCCTCATCTCCCTCTCTTCTTTTCCCACCTCCTCCTCCCCCTTTTCCTCTATCTTATCTCTCTCCTCTGCTTTCACCTCCTCCTTCCCCCTGTTGGCCTCCCCTTCCTCTGCTATTTCCCACCTTTCTTCCTTTTCCTCCTCCTGCTGCTCCTCTCTCTACTCTTTCATCTGGTCTTCCTCATATTCCCATCTCCCCTCTTCTTCCACCTCCACCTTCCCCTTTTCTTTTTCCTTCACTTCCAGCTCCTCCCCCATGTTTTGACTCTCACTTTCCTCCTCCTCCTCCACCTCCACCTCCTCTTCCTCCTTCTCCTCCTCCTTCTCTACTTCCTGATCCCCCTGTCCCTCCTCCTCCACCTTCTCATCCTCATCATCAGGATTACAAGAGAAAACAGGAAGGTACGACAAAATCAACAGGTTTAATGTTGCCACTGCAATCCTATCGGGGAATTTCAAAAATAATAGTCAAAAGTTGCAGAAACCCCACAGGAGCTCCTGAGCGCCAAAGATGACGAAAAAATGAAAGACATGTTTGATTTGTAGATTACTGCATTTCATCACAGTAGTAAGGATAAACTGCTTTTACTGGAATCAGATGTAGGTTTTATAGCCTGAGCATAATGTTACTAGCAAAGTAGACTTACAATTAAGACAATTTAACTGTTCAAATGCATCTCCTGCATACCGTCTACATGTGTGACTTGGATATACTGCTGGACATAATATCATCAATAAATGCATGTACAATTTAATATGGGTACATCATTTCAAAATCCCTTTTAAAACCTTTTACCAGATCTTCATCTCTGTGTTGTGTTCCGTCTATTGTTCCTTGACTATGTTCTGGCTTTCCTTCCTCACTTCTTTTCTGTCTTTACTGTCTTTGTTGTTTTCTCCTCTGCAGGGTTTTCTGATCTTCCATCTTATGGCAGCTGGAAGCTGCTGACAGTCCAGAAGGACTTGATGGTCGTCTGCTGCTCCAGCCCCAACACACCGCCCACTCTGGTCAGACAAACAGACAGTCAGACAGACAGACAGACAGACACACACACACACACACACACACACACACACACACACACACACACACACACACACACACACACACACACACACACACACATACATACCCCCGAGGAATGAGAGACACAGCAACAAGCGTTATGCTAAAATTCAGTTTACTGCATTGTTAAAGAAGATCATTCAGATGAAAATGTATTCGTTTGTATTTTTATTTTGAATGAACCACATGTGATTTTGTGTGTG
This sequence comes from Taurulus bubalis, assembly GCF_910589615.1. Lineage (NCBI taxonomy): Eukaryota > Metazoa > Chordata > Actinopteri > Perciformes > Cottidae > Taurulus > Taurulus bubalis. The sequence goes on along the minus strand of NC_136599.1, from coordinate 19,387,449 downwards.
TGTGTTTGTGTGTGTGTTTGTGTGTTTGCAGAGGGTGGGTTTCCTGCCGTCAGCAGGGGGGGCTGTGGCTTGGCAAACTCTGCAGCAGCCCGTCATGACCTTTAATTTCCACTGGACAGTCCTAGATGTTACACCTCCACCAGAGGAGGACAACACACACTACTGTGAGCATGATGAGACACACACACACACACACACACACACACACACACACACACACACACACACACACACAGGGGGTCAAAATGATGAAGATCAATCATTCTGTCAATATGAAACCCACTATGGTGACTCTCTCTCCTCAGCTGGTTTGGACTTCGGGGCTGTCTTGGTTAAACCGTCTCGTTCCCCCAATGAAGCCAAGACACCTCTGGTCGTCTTCATCCATGGTCTGTGTCTACTTATCTGTGTTGACGTGTTGAAATGTATTGCTTGATTTATATTGTGGTTTTATTTTGATGTTTGCGCCTCCAGGTGGCCCTCATTCCCAGTTCCCAGCAGAGTGGAACTGCACCACAGCTGGACTGGCTAAACTCGGCTTTGCTGTGCTCATGGGTGAGATCACACGCATGCACGCACACTTGAAATGGAGATGGAGACTTTAGTTTACTGTAAAAGTGTCCTGTATCTTCTTTGTGTGACATATACCAAATCAGTGTAAAAACAGTTTTTACAAAGATAAAAAGAAAATCTAGTTTTACTTAAAAATTTAAATAGAAATTCTCCTCAATCCACATGATCAAAGGCTCTTCCATGTCTATTTGATAAAGATGTCTTCCCTCTCTCTCCCTCTTTCCGTCTCTCTTTAGTGAACTACCGGGGATCCACGGGGTTCGGCCAGGACAGCATTTTATCCTTGATCGGTCATATTGGAAGCCAGGACGTAAAAGATGTTCAGGTAATGGCTAACACATTCATGGATAGAGTGAGGTAGGCAAAACAAACATGTTAGTAGGAAGAAACTGTGAAATATTTGAGAATTCTAAATATCGAGAACTGGAACTGGAGAGAAGGATCCTGGTGGTAAAAGGACAGATTGCTGGCAGGTAGAAGGCTGACAAACCTTTTTTTTTTCCATATCCATGAAACGGTCATTCTCACCCTGGAACTGAAACTAATTTGTCTTTACCCAGACCGCAGTGCGTACTGCGCTGCAGAGAGACATCGCCCTTGACCCACATCGCTTGGCTGTGATTGGTGGTTCTCACGGGGGTTTCCTGTCTTGTCATCTGGTTGGTCAGTACCCGGAGTTCTACCGAGTGTGCGCGGCCAGGAACCCTGTCATTAATGCTGCTACTTTATTGGGCACCAGTGACATAGTAGACTGGTGAGACACACACACACACACACACACACACACACACACACACACACACACACACACATGTGAGCTGTAGCTCCACTGCAACACATCCAGAGCACTTGAATGTTCTCATCCTCTCTCTGTGTCTTCAGGCGTTACACCAGTGTGGGCTTTCAGTACTCGTATGACCAGATACCCACTGCTGAAGCCCTGGCTGCCATGTTGGAGAAGTCACCCATCACACATGCTGCACAGGTCAGACACGCACCAACTTTTAATACAGTATTTTAATCATAATGTACTGATAACCGACATACTCTTAAATAAAGGTTATTATTTTCACCAGTCGTACACCTTGGAGGAGATTACATTACATTTAGGTGACGCTTTTATCCAAAGCGACTTACAATAAGTGCATTCAACCATGAGTACAAACTCAGAACAACAAGAATCAAGGAAGTACAGTTTCTTCAAGAAAGCAAAACTACAAAGTGCTATCAGTAAGTGCCATTTAATTGCTACTACCGTCCTACTTTCTTTATTCAAGGTATAGTCGAAAAAGATGTGTTTTCAGTTTGCAGCGGAAGATGTAGAGACTTTCTGCTGTCCTGATGTCAATGGGGAGCTCATTCCACCATTGAGGAGCCAGGAAAGCAAACAGTCGTGACTTTGTTGAGCGTTTAGCTCGCAGTGACGGAGCTACAAGCCGATTGGCAGAAGCCGAGCGGAGTGATTATGTGTTCGAGCGTATGTGTGCCTTTGTATTTTCTTGTGTATATCTGTCCACAGCTAATGTTGCATCATCTGGACCCATCAGCCTAATATTTTTTTGCGTTAATTTATGACTGTATGCTAAAGGAACCTCTTGTTATTCTTTTTGAAATGTTTTCAACAATGTTATTGCCTCCCTGGGAGGGAGGGATGGTGACTGCGCTCACTCAAGGCAGACAGCTGTTGGCAGTTGGAGAAGAATGAAAGGTTCGCAGTGAAGTTGTTTAGTGGCAGGTAATATACAGCGTAGGTTACAGTCTGTCCATGAATAAACACAGCAACAATACTCCAATACCAAGAAGTTCCTGCGTCTTGCTTCCCAGCTGCAAAGAGTCTTTGGCGTCACAAACTGGTCTGTGGACGGAGCGCAGCACACATTGCTCTGCCCTTGGTTGCAAAATGTAGATGAATGTATTTATTAATTGCCTTGTTAATGGGTATTGTATTGGCGTGCACGTTTTAGAAAAATAAATTGAAACTTAAAACGCTTCAGATCGCGGTTACGCCTTTGAAACACAGCTGAGACACGAAGCCGGTGCAGACAGCTGCACAGATCAAAACTGTTGCGTGAGACATGCAAGTTAAAAATACATCCGATACGCTTGTGGTTTAGACGTTTTAGACGATTGTAGTTTGCATTCATTCAGTCAAAAACCTGGAGGAGATCTTTTCTAGTTTCCATTCTGCCTCGATAATAAGAGATACATCTTCACTCGCCGCTGCGAGACAATTACATTCTCATTAGACCCCAAACTTTGCAAGTGGATGTCATAGTTTTGGTATTCTTACAGCATTATCAGTTGTGGCTCAAAAAAATGTAGTTTGCTTTGCCGAATAAAGAAGAGGTCATAAAATAGAAAACGTGTTCTCCGTTCCATGGCAAACTGTCCATTAGATTACTATATTTATTTTATAGAAGTGGATATTTTGACTCAGAGGACTAAGTAAATTCATAGCAAATTGACATGAAAATCCAGCCATTATTTTCCTAGACACAGGACATCGTCATGGGCCGACACACACTTGGTTTCATAAGAGTTTTCATCTGTGTGTGTGTTTGTAGATCAAGGCTCCAGTGTTACTGATGCTGGGGGCCCGAGACCGGCGAGTGTCTCCTCACCAGGGCCTGGAGCTCTATAAAGCCCTGAAGAGCAGAGCTTCACCTGTCAGGTACAACAGAGCATACATGAAATGCACCCAATAAACACACCTGGACAATCGGATCAAAGTAACTGAGATTTTAACTCAGCCCAAGGCTGGCACTCTTGTCATCTCCCCCCCTCAACCTCACCAAGACAAAGATTGTGATGATTACAACTGAATATTTTAGCATTTTTCTGTTTGTCCATCCAGATTGTTGTGGTTTCCAGAAGACGGACATTCTCTGTCCAGAGTGGACACACAGGCCGACTGCTTCCTCAACACAGTGCTGTGGCTGCACCAGCATCTCTAAACACACAGACACACACACATGCACGCACACACACGCACACACACGCACACACACGCACACACTGTGATGAAGCTTTGCTGAAGGAGTTCTGTTGCTCATGAAAGAGGATAAATTAGTTCACTATCACAGCAGTTGTCAATCTTGAACACACCTCTGCCTTTTTGACAGCCACAAACTGTCCATCTATTTATATGTGACAATGTACTCAATTTTGTAAAAATGTTTCCAAATCAAAGCATTTAATAAAACAAATATCTTATACACCTGTGTCAATGCATAGTCATGTTAAGTATCACCGTCAAATGCATTCATTTAATTTTTTCCCCACAATGATAAAATACATTTGATATTACTCTTCCCTCACATCCCAAGATTCCTACTTACATTTTAAACCGGTTGAGATTGAGTCAAGTCTGCAGTCTTACAATATCTTTCTGCAAATATATAAACAAAGCAGGCTGGCAAAGATATTATACGATACATGTGATCTGCACAATGTCCAGCAGATGGCAGTCTCTATCTGGCAGTTTTTCTTTCCATTCATAATTTTCCTTTTATCATACAGCTTTGTGATTTGTATAAGGATGTTTTGGATCTCTTTAACAAAATGTAATGCATATGGGTGAATCAGTCAGCATAAGATACATTTAAACACATTAAAATGAGTGTATCTCTGTTTCATTCAAGAGAGATCCTCTTGGTGACCAATCAGTTACTGGCCTGGTGGCCCTATCATCACTCGCTCTTGAGTTGTCCAAGAAAAGTAAAGAAAAAAAACCTAAGCTCAAAGTCTTGCTTGTAACGCACACAGTCACATCTAAGAATTTGACATCTGAAGCCGCAGAACCACACAGAACCACTGCAGAGCTGTAAAACACCCAAACCCTCAAAACCTCATCTGGAGCCTACCACCTTCCTCCCAGGACTGCCTAAACAAATAATCTACTGTAACCCTTTAGACAAGTTAAACACAGACAAGATTTGACAGAGCAATCTCTTCCTGTCTCTCTGGATTTCTTGTTGCAGAGATCAACTGTTGAGACTGATGTAAATATCTGTCGAGCAAAAGAGCCACACACTTGTTTTTTCCTCCATTTGGCACTTTTTTTGTTTTGACTGCTTTTTATTCTCTTCCAATCACCTCCATGCAAACTCCAGATCTCAAAGCTTTATTTTCACAAACAAACCTTGGCCCGCTTTTCTTGTGAAAAGAATACGGACAAAATGTTATCTTTGGCGGCCATCTTGACACTTGATAGTGCCGCGAACAGTCTCACTTCTCAGACGATACAAGTGGGCATTTCTTCAGTTGATGCTGGCGACAAATGAAATTCACAGATGCCGAGTGCCCAAGATGAGAGCCTGAGGTGGTTGACATTTTCCGGAAGTTCCCCCTCAGCAGTCTCACCCCGGCGTCCCAGACACACCGGCGGTATTAATTGTCCCCATCCGCCAACACTTTGCTCTGCGGCCTTGACTGCAGCTGCTGCCCGATGAAGTCACTCTAATGTGGGTGTTGGGTGAGGTCACCAATTTAGGAGATGGAGGGATAAAAGGATGGAGATTGAGAGAGAGAGAGAGAGAGAGAGACCGTTGATGAGGAAGCGACAGAGAAAGAAAAGAGGAGTGGGACAGAGGCGACTGGGTGTTCCAAACAATGAGCGAGCCAGAGAGAGGGAGAAGTTCACGGCGCCATGCTGTGGTATTCTGGTGTGTGGGCCGGGGCACAGAGATGAAGCATTGTTGCAGGCTGAAGACAGGGGAAAGACTCATGCTCATGCCGGGTGTATGTAGGAGGCGGACGGACAAAGGGAGGAAAGAGTGCAAGTGTGTTTTCTGACGCCGGGGGACAAGAGTCTTCTGGACGTGGATTGTTCTGGTGCTTGCTTTTGGCCTGAGGATGGTGCTTGAGAGGGAAGCGTATGGAACATGCAACTGGAAGGTGTTCAATCTTTGAGCAATATGAATTTGATTGGAAAATCTAATGGCAATGTCAGAATCAGAACCATATATTTGCCAGGTATGTTTCACATACAGTGCCCTCCAGAATTATTGGCACCCTTAGTAAATATGAGCAAAACAGGCTGTGAAACAAATTCTTTGCTGTTTATCCTCTTGGTCTTTCACTCAAAATATTGACAGAAAGCATACCTTTTCATTCGAGTAAAATCTTTGAAAGAAACAATTGGACAATAAATACATATTTTTCTCTTAAACATGTGTGCCACAAATATTGGCACCCCGATAAAATCTCATGATTAAAATCTAACTGAAGTATATTTCCAGTCCTATTTTACATTTTGAAGTTCACCGGTTTGATTAGGAACTCTTACGTGGTCAACCATGACTTCCTGTTCGACTGGGGTATAAATATGAGGTGACACAGGCCAAATTCCCCTTTGTCATTCATCAATATGGGAAAGACCCAAGAAAACAGTGAGTATCTGCGAAGAAAAGTTGTTGAGATGCACAAATCAGAAAATGGATATAAGAAAATCTCTTAACAGTTGAAAATACCCATTTCCACTGTCAAGGCAATAATTAAGAAGTTTAAAGCGACAAGAGATGTTAAGAAACAGCCTGGAAGAGGACGTGTGTGTACATTGACCCCACTCACTGTGAGGAGGATGGATCCACTGGCAAAAGAATCTCCAAGGATCACAGCTGGAGAATTGCAAAGGGTTAGTTGAGTCTTGGGGTAAGAAAGTCTCTAAAACGACCATCAGACGCCACCTACATCACCACAAGTTGGAAAATCAATCAACAACAAATTAAAGCGCCTACAGTTTGCCAAACGTTACTGGGACTTTCAATGGGTGGGTTTGGCGTAGACAGAAAGATAGCCATACAGAACAGTACCTCATACCCACTGTGAAGTATGCTGGTGGATCTTTGATGTTGTGGGGCTGTTTTTCTTCCAAAGGCCCTGGACATCTTGTTAGGATACATGGTATCATGGACTCCATCAAATACCAGCAGATATTAAATGAAAACCTAACCGCCTCTGCCAGGAAGTTTAAAATGGGCCGTGGTTGGACCTTCCAGCAGGACAATGATCCGAAGCACACCTCAAAATCTACACAGAAATGGTTCACTGACCACAGAATAAAGGTTTTGCCATGGCCATCACAGTCCCAAGGACTAAACCCCAGAACATCTGTGGGATGAGCTGAAAAGAAGAGTCAACAAGCGTCGACCTCGGAATCTGAAGGATCTGGAGAGATTCTGCATGGAGGAATGGTCTCAGATCCAGTGCCATGTGTTCACCAACCTCATCACGCATATAGCAGAAGACTCAGAGCTGTTATCTTGGCAAAGGGAGGCTGCAGAGAATATTAAATGAAGGGGTGCCAATAACTGTGTATTGTACAATTTTTTTACTTCAAGGAAAAGGTACGATTTGTGTCAATATTTTGAGTGAAAGACCAAGAGGATACACAGCAAAGATTTTTTTCCACAGCCTGGTTTGCTCATATTTACTAAGGGTGGCAATAATTATGGAGGGCACTGTACAAAGAATTTGTCTTGGCGGGTGGTGCATACATTAGACAAACCACAACAATCGACACAGCGCAAGAAATAGGAACATATTGCATTTACAATATAAAAATAAAGTGCACAGCCAAACGGATAACAGTACTATAAACAAGTACTGTAGGTGTATGTGAAAGTATATGTTAAAGTGACATGTGTATTTAAATGTGAAGTATGAAGGGATTTGCACGGGAGTGGCCGGTAGGAAATACTCCTGGGGGTGACAGGGTCAGTGGGGGACCCGGGCTCTGTTGATGAGCCCGACTGCCGACGGGAAGAAACTGTTTGTGTGGCGTGAGGTCTTGGTCCTGATGGACCGCAGCCTGCCAGAGGGAAGGGACTAGGTCTTTACATTTTTTTTCTCCATACAAATGGAAACTGTCCTGATGTTGATTAGCTACTACTTTGTAGGATGCGCTGGTCTGACTTTTTTTAAGATACCTGTGTCTGTATTGATCGGTCTAGAAAGGCTTTGGAGGAGCTGGGAGGCCGATTCTGTTACTTTTGAACTGAGGCAGGCTAGCCGTTTACCCCTGTTTCCAGTCTTTGTGCTAAGCTAACTGGCATATTTGTTGTACAATCACAAGGTCTTATTTAATTTATTTAATCAAGAAAGCAAATAAGCATATTTCTTAAATATGCTAAAAGCATTTACAATGACTGCACTGAACACAGCAGGTTGATAACATGTACTTTTTATTTGTTAGATTTGTCAATTTTAAAACACCGTACAGCAATAGATTTGATAGAGATAGATTTTTTTTTGCAACTGTAAACAGAATAGATTTATCTGAGTCTGAAGAATTAGAAGTTCCAACATCTGCTTCGTAAAATGGGATCTTCCCCTCTTCTCGTCCACTCCTCTGAGCCATGACCTTCACCTGTGGACACAGGGTGTGTGCCAACACAATACGCGTTCATGAGTGTGGGTTTTTGAAAAGAGGCGCTAGTCAAAATGACTCCCTACAGTCTGACTTCCTATGATTCTTTTAAAAGGTGGCCCTTAGTTAGTTACGTTCTCCACTCCTCCTCTGAATGCCCTCCATCCTCGTTATTTTCTTTGTGTCCCTGTTTTTTAACCACAAAGCAGCATTTGTGTGTGTGTACACAGGGTTCATTCACAAGCCTGTAAACACAGGTCTTAAGGGGGGGGGGGGGCTCCGTTAAGTCAGCGCTTCGTGTGTTTGCGACCTTTCACTTTTTTCAACTTCTCATTATTTATCTCCCACCCGTTCCTTCTCGGACTTCTGTCTCTTTCTCTCACTTCAGCTATCTTGTGGTAAATCTTCCTTTGCCGTTTACTTTGTCAAATGCTGATGAATCATAAGTGAGAACCACGGGGTTGTCTCTCGGATTCAAATGATTTTACAAGCAGCTGGTTGGGACAAAGATGGCTTTGGGTTTGTTGTATAACAGGTTGAGCTATTGGGAGGCGGGTGCGCTGGTGGTTATGAGGGTGCTCTAAAAGTTTTGGGGTCTGATTTGTGTTTGCTTTCAGGTTCTGGAGAGACACCTTTTCAGCCCGTTGTTGTTGTTGTTGTTGTTGTTGGGGTCACCAGTTTTACCCATTTCCAAGAGAAATAAATCAACTTATTCCATACATTTTAAATGTGATCTTTTCTTTAAACAAATGTGTTTCTATTAGAAACAGGATGGGATAAAGACTGCAGTGCCAGAATTAGTCCATTGTTTTCAGATTTTTATTTTATTTTACGCATATTTTCACTTAAAAACAAATGAACAAAACGGTTTTATGTTTGCCTGATGTGGAAAAGTTGTTTTATCAATAAAAGCAAAATGGGACAAAATGAAATGGAAACAGATGTTGGCAAATACATAATTTGAGATGAAAAATAGTTGCAGACAAAAACATCACATATATGTAATCGGGCAAGAAGGAGACAGTGATGTTTCTCAAATGAATGCGTAAAACAAACATCAATGCCGTATTTCCATCACGATTTCTAAACATGAAGTCAACTTCGCACAATACAACATTCATTCTCCTTTTCCTTTGCTGATATGCTTGACATTAAATTGAAACCTTGCTCATAATAGACAAAAGAAACTGAGGAGATTGCAGCGTTTTTGCAGTGATGAGTCCTTAATCGTAACCTTAAAATGAAACCTTCTTCAACCATGTTGAGCAGCTAATGTATTAATCACCATAGGCTCCTATTGCTGTACAATCTCAGTGAACAGCACTCCATGCAGACCATGGAAAGACACACACACGTTTGGCTCACCTCCATCATCCCTTTTGTCATGTTTATCTATCTCCATATTCCCATGCTGCGTCCTAAGCTACTTTTGTACAAGTGCCATGCAGGACAATATGAGGAGGAGATTTCTTGGCTCCCGGTTGTAGATTAGGCTTTTAGCGTGGCGCTCTTTTGAACAACATACACCCAAAGAAGGACGGGACAGCTGCAAAGCCCTCGTCCAGTTGATATCAGTTAAATCTCTTGAACTGATCGTTGGTGCTGCTGTTATTTGTTGTGGTTACTCGATGTGTAAATTACCTGTTTGTTGAGAATCAGATGTAGAGCCGTGTTTGTTTCACCTGCATTTGCTGATATTTGCTGGGTGAGTTCATAGATGATGTGAGAGGTTCATAATAGTTCAGTGAGTTATCAGTAGTTGCCCCTGAATGTACACAAATGGATCTGTTTACTTGCTTATGGCTCTGGAGGGAGCCGACTAAAGTCTGAGAAAACTATTATGTCTACAATAATCATCTTGGGCATCACATTAATAACGGGAAGCTTATTTTACAAACTGAGTTTTTTTTAAACATGGGCGTATACCAGGGAGAGGCTCGCTATTGCATGATGGGAATCACATAATCTAATGTTTTTGTAGTTTAAAGGATTAACACTAAACGCCAACCTTGTTTGGCCTCTGGCTCCATTTATTTTGTCTTTAGTTGTTTTTTTGGACACTTTGTGTGAAACTCATGAAGGACAATCTTTGAGTAAGTAAAGGAACCACATAATCTTAAAAAGCAAATAATAGGCCAAGAATTGTAAACAGGAGACGATAATTAAAGGAGTCAATGAGCAAAACGGGAATCAGAATCAGTCAAATTTAAGCCAACTTCATTGATGTTAGGTTTGGTGTATATGATATTTGTGATGTAATAACTAAATCTACACATTAATAAAAGTTTCAAGGGCTAAATACACATTTCATTTTACAGTAGGTGCCATATGACATATGTCACTGTCGTACTGTATATCCCATTGTTATGACTCGTGTTTCAAAAGGTCGGAAAATGTGTTACCTTTTTGATAGGGAACCTATTTGCGGAATGCTAATTTTAAAATAAATCTTCTTTTGGCATGTTTTGGTTGAAAGTATGCTTGATTGAATTATAACCATGCACTGCATTTGGCAGCACACTCGTCCAATAATGGTACATTTGACCAGCATTCTAGAAACCTTCTGCATACAGGGCTTTCTCCTGTCACACTACTACACGGTCTAAGCCAACGGACTACAAGCTAGAATACGGTTTGACTACTGGGGTAAATATATATATATATGTTGTATGTGTTTCTAAATTATATTTCAGTTCACCAGCAGATAGTAGCTAAAACAAAGTACAAGTACAAACTGTAGCTTGCTTGAGCTAATTGACGAGTTGTAATGCATCTGCAGCGTGAGTTAGCTAGCAAGCAAGTTAGCTAGCAAGCAAGTTAACCAATGAGGAGCTAATTCTCATTGGTTAACTTGCTTGCTAGCTAACAGACAACAACTTAATGGATTATGACTGCTTCTGATATGGTGAAAGGTTAGTTTCTATCTGCAAATAACCTGGTAAATAAAGTCTGAGCAGATATATCCATTGTGTTCCTGCTATGTCCCATACGTTTCCAACAGAAAGCATTCACCTCATCTACATACTGTAGCTAAGATAGTTATCTGTTTACTCTGCTCAAAGTCTTTCATACCGATACCTCTTCAAAGTCTCAACACATAGGCCTATTTGGCCTTTCTTAAACTCAACCCACATTGGCCATCTGTTAAAACCTCTGAAAGCTAATACATTTGTCCCAATACAGTTGTGAAAATACTTCACTACCGATGTGCAGATGAAGCAGCTCTTTGTAGAGATTGTCTTACATGTTGCACGTAGCTGACCGCTTGGAGGCTTCAGACTGTTTTTCTTTTCCCTCCACCAGTTGGCTGAAGGAAGTCCTGGAGATGAACTAATTACCTAAAGTCTGGAATTATCTCCCTGGCCTCACCCCTGCAGTAAATTATCCACTGTCTCGGTTGGTGAGATAAGCAACTAAAATGCTGCTGGCTTACATCTAGCAGAACATCTAGTCGTTTGTTTGACAGCCTGCATCCAGCCTCCACTCATTCTTGTCAAGTAGAAGATAACCAGCAAGAAGAAATGTCAAGGTTACATCCCCATCACATCCACAGTCCTCGATACATTAGCTGGCTTTTATTAGCATGTTGTGTTATATGTATATATATATATATATATATATATATATATATATATATATATATATATATATATATATATATATATATATATATATATATACAGTTAAAACATAAATGTCACCATTTGATGCACTGTACCAGATTGTAGCTACAGCTAATTTGCATCTGTAGTCATTTGACAGATCATAACAAACATAAAACAACAGTACAGGATAAAAGACACAATACACACAATGCATGTTGTTGCGCCTAATGTTCGGTGGGATTGTGGACGAATACAGCCCGTATATGGGCGGCTTTTTTCCTCCAAGAACCTGGAACATTCCGAGCAGAGACGCTGACAGACAGTTTGTTTGTCTGATGTCTATCTCAGAGCGTCCTGCTGTAAAATGTGAGTACTGAAAGCGTCCTCTCTTTCCACACTAATTATTTCAGGTATTCTGTCTCTCTCCTCTGATTGAACTCCTCTGCTGTCGGCAGGTAATGACCTCATCGTTAAGCTCTTGCTTACTGGACCTCTGGAAAGCATGCTGGGACTCACCACGAGTCCGGCTCTCTATGTGAAAACACACACACACACACACACACACACACACACACACACACACACACACACACACACACACACACACACACACACACACACACACACACACACACACACCTTCCACAAGTCTCCTCAAGCCTTCATTGACATATGAGAAAACTTTACTCAACCATTGACTTACTTATTCAATAATATTGTAACTAATAATAATAAAAAGAATACGGTTAGTGAAACTTGGCAAGTAGCTGGGGTTGTATATATCTTAGAGAGATAGATAGCTAGATAGATACTTTATTAATCCCCGAGGGGAAATTTGTTGTCGTAGTGGCGCCTTACAGCTTGAAGATACAAATAAACACACAAGATAAATTATGTAAAGAAGCAACAAAATAAAATTTAAATAAAGTTAAAAAAAATAAAATAAAAAAATAAAAAAAATAAAAAATATATATATATATCAAAATATAAATATACACAATAAAAATAGAATACAAATAACTGGAATGAAATGTATGTACAGCTGCAGAGTGTGTTCATTAATTAAGCAAATTAAATGTAAACAATAGATAGTGCAAAATGCAAAGTATGTATCTTAGGATAAAAACAGAAAACCTTGTAAGGGCATGGGACCTCAGCTCTCTCTAAGATTATAGGCTGTGCACAATGTACTATCACATACTCTTTGCTGTACAGCGCAGAGAGCTTCAGTTCAATAGTGCTTTTTTTGTCGTCACGTTCATCATGAACTGTGAAACACAAGGGGTCCTGCATACAGAGGGAATTGCTGGAATTCAGTGGCCACCTCTCCATCTCTTCTCGGGCTTTTGCAAGGACTCAAGAGACATCATGTTTCCAAAAATCAGAAATAAAGTTTCTGTTCTACAGACAGCCTGAGCACTAACAAGACAGAAAAAAATACTTTAAATTCTCCAAAAAAGCTTTTTATTATTTTTTTTTGTTAATTTCAGCATTTTTCCTGTTTGTGTCAGCAACGTGTGTGTGTGTCTGTCTGTCTGTCTGTACGTGTATGCAGTGTGTGTGTTTGTATTAATAATCTATGCAGTGGAGCGTTTTGTAATACGTGTGATGCATAATTCATTGGTAAGAGATGGGATGCTCTTTCATTAGTCAAACCAATGGGGATGCTGCTGTGGAGACACCTGTCATTACACTGCTCAGTGATTCACACCATGTGTGTGTGTGTGTGTGTGTGTGTGTGTGTGTGTGTGTGTGTGTACCATTGTGAGTAGTGAGTATGTGATGTATATGATATTGTCTTTAACTATGCAATAAATATGAGAATAAAATATAAATACATTTAATTGCTGTTTGCTGCTGTGTTTATAAGGCAACCTACTTAAATGTTTTAATGGCTTTTATCGACATGACCTGTATAGTGATGCCAGTAAGAAGGCTGCAAAAATCCCTCTTTAATATTAGGTTGGTGCTTTGCTCAGAGAGTGTCGGGGAACATAGGTTTAAATCCTGACACACTGCTGAATGAAGACAGTGAACATGTTTGGGGCATCAATTTAAAGAACCTTTACTGTACCAAATGCAGTGTACATTTTTAAATGTCAATATTAAAGCATACATCTAAATGGCTCTAAGTGGTGAACTTAATTCTACAAAGAAAGTTATGAAACATGGCTGCTATCCGAGGAACAGAACTTGAGGCTTTTACACACCAATCAGCCAGCTAACCAGATCTCATGTACTTTCATATGCGCATAAGCATTTATGTGGGTCTGTCAGTGTGTGTGTGCCTTAATTTTGGCTTGTGCATGTTGGGTGGGTCTCCGACAGTGAGGGAGTGTGTGTGTGTGTGTGTGTGTGTGTGTGTGTGTGTGTGTGTGTGTGTGTGTGTGTGTGTCTATACGTGCACATCTGTGTTCATCCTTCTGCACCCATGTTGAGATTCCGCAGGCGGCACACGCACAGCAGCAGTGTTTATTGTCCGCCGTTCTTTAAAGGGATGTGCGTACGTGTGCGTTGCATAAACGTCCCTCCTCATGTTTATTCATCAGCTGCTGAAACTTCACTGCAGTGTTCGACTAACTCTCCGCATTGATCTCTGGATCACTTAAACAGCTGAGTCATGGAAAAACTAAGGGCATACAAATACACACACACACACGCACACACACACACACACACACACACACACACACACACACACACACACACACACACACACACACACAAACTGCTGAATACAGACTCTGAACACAAATATGCTCACATACACACTGCACAGGCACTTACTGTAGACACACACATCCATGTTAACAAGGATCTGTTCAGACAAACATGTCAAGGTTGTACAGTTCATACAAAATATAGACACACATACAGGGCATAAACACAAACATGTATTTATTTAGTGTTATTTAGTGATAAAGCCAAACTACTCCAAACTGAATATTTAACCGACTGTATCTCATACTCAAAGAACCTATTGATTCAAAAAGAGTAAAATAGTGTGTCTTTATGTTATATACATCTAACTTTCTATATGTTTTGCTCTTTGATTGGCGTTTCTGGTGTTGTAGTGTCTCGCAATACTGTGGCTCCCATGCTCGCCTGCACACAAACACCTTTCGTAGGCACATAACCGTCATCTGTGTTATTGCCAGTGACATTTCCTTTTAGCCATGCTAGTGGGATTGAGAAAGGACCGTAATGATCAGTGCTTGTGTATTTCTGTGTGGTGGCCCCTGCTGGATTTAGTTTCAGTGAAGGTTTGAAGGGTAAACCAGTCAGCAGGGTGGTCCGATCTAATGGCCTTGACCCAGGAGCAAGGAGAGCAGTTGTTGATGTTGACAACACTGATGTGCACTTTTTGTGTGGCTCTTTGTTCGTGTAAATTCCGTGTGTGGTCGGAAAAAAAAGAGACTGGTGAAGTGATGGATAGCATAGTTTGGGGCTTTTAGTCAGACAGATCTCTGAGTTAATTGTTTTACTGATTGAGGTCTTGATTGAATGGAAGCGGCAGGAAATAGAAAGCTATGTGTGTGTGTGTGTGTGTGTGTGTGTGTGTGTGTGTGTGTGTGTGTGTGTGTGTATGTGTGTATGTATGTGTGTGTGTGTGTGTGCGTGTGTGTATGTGTATGTATGTATGTATGTATGTGTGTGTGTGTGTGTGTGTGTGTATGTGTATGTATGTATGTATGTATGTATGTATGTATGTATGTATGTGTGTGTGTATGTGTGTGTGTGTGTGTGTGTGTGTGCGTGTGTGTGTGTGTGTGTGTAGTGCTCTGCTGTTACTACAAGCTCCATAAGGGCGTTCGGTATGCTGCCAGCAACACACTGCCAGTAGAACTTAAGTGTGAGGTTGTTTGTAAGGTTTGATAAGATATTTGTATTTGCAATCTCATATTGTTCAAGTACTGAGATAAATAAGATTTTAGAAATTAAATGACATTGCAGTTAAAAAAAGCTTGGGACCTGATTGTGGCACAAGATGAAAGGTCAGAGGTCACCAAATGATTAGAAATCACAGTCTGTTAAGTGGGAACGATGAGTATTTATTGGCCAGTATTCTATGAGATATGTAGACACTTAGACCGCACTCGGACATCCTCAAACATACCGTAAGAGTGTCTACAGAGGAACTCTGATATTGTTTGTCACATTTTGAGAGTGCCAAGCCTTTCTTTGTCTATTGAGTGTTTACTACTAGCTTGTATGCGTCTGACTCAGCAAGAAGATATTATAACTGATTGTTCTTTGCCAGAGTCCTGAGGGTTCAGCCTCTTAAAAAGGAGAGAATATGCTATGGAGGTGTGTGTGTGTGTGTGTGTGTGTGTGTGTGTGTGTGTGTGTGTGTGTGTGTGTGTGTGTGTGTGTGTGTTTAATTTAGTGCACAACCCAATTTCTCCTTTGGCCCTCATAAAGTTTCATTTTATCATGTGTTTTTACATGCATGTGTGCGTGTAAGCTGGGAGTGCATGCATGTTATTCTTTTATGTCTGAACAAGCATTTAATTGTGTTTGCAGTGAGTATAACGTTACTGTTCTCCGTGTGTCAGGTGACTCTCCACATGGAGATGAGCGAACCCGGGGTGGTGTTCCTCAATGAGGAGAGGTTGTGATGGCCCCTGCCAGCTGGCATGGCAGGCCTCGTGTCATCAGCGTTGTGGTGTGAGTTTCATCTGTCTTGGGATTCAGTGAAGGTGCCCGTCATGCACCGTACAATACACTCTGTTCTCTCACAGGCACACTCACATGCATACATACTATAGTTGCGATATTGATATTATATTTGTGGCATGCTCTTTCACTTGGGAATTGCTTTATTTGCAAATTTGCAAACGCTAATCTTAAAGGTCATGGGAATTGTGGGATATCATTGAGTTTTGCAATGCAAATATCGGAAAGTCAGGGAATTTCATAAATATCTAAGCAAATCAATGTATTTTTTAATTATTATGACATTACTTTATTGCTTATCTCACAGGAATAGTGTGTTACAATGAAACCTAAAAAATTTAAGTGGATAACGCTCAGCTGCAGCATTCTTTCTGAATGAATATGCAGAGAAATAGCACTTAATGGTCAATAAAAATATCCTTCTGCAGAACATATGGTTGGGTTTGATTCTGAAATGTGTTGCAGATGGATGGATGGTCTCTCATTTCTCCTGCAACATGCTCTCTTGTTTCCACCTTGCAGCACCACTCAGGGGGTCATCTGTAATGAGAAATAAATATTGATAAAGGACAGATTAATGCAGTATCGCACTATAAAGACGTATAATTGAGAATTATCAATCTGCTCAAGTCTCTTTGTCCTTTAAAATGTTGTGTGTTTCCCTTTTAAATGATTATGTCACCCACATGTATAGGTCTGATTTGTATATCCTGTTGTCTCATCTGCTAACCTGTGATTTCCATTTTTTCAAAAGTACATCCCTCATGGTACTTTACATACCATAATAAGCAGTGAACAATTATATGAGCATGGGTCGAAACACTAGGGCTCATGTAAAAGGAAAACATAAGAAAATATAAGAATATTGCAGTAAAAGATGCGCTTCCGTCCACATATCTTTCTCAGAAAAACATGGAAACAAGATGCTCAAAGAATATTTTCTCCTAAAACAGTCCGTAGTTGTATACTTAGGAAAAGATAACGTCTGTAATAACAGCATCATCCTTAAATGCCCCTATTTCTGGCGCATTGTTCTGGAGCACTGGCCCAAGTTTCTGAACGGTGGTCAGGCCCAGAGCGAAATCTGTCCTGCACTCTCTGTCCTTCAAGTCAAATTCTTCTGTTTTCTGTGTTTATGAAAGTATCCGCCTCTGTGTGTGAGTTTCAGAAAGACGGAGAAACAAATGAAAAACATAAAAAGAGATAATAGCCCCTGAAGCAGCCTCTCCTGCAGCTTGTTTATAATATTCTCAGCAGATGGATGCCTGTTTCACAATAAATAACCGGAGTTGTGTTTCAATCAGCTGCTCCAGCCAAAGTCGATGTTGTGGTTTCATTGTACAGATGTGTGTTTTTGTATTCATCTACTTTTAAAGGGTGTTTTTAGCAAATTGTTGCAATTAAAAAATTGGCCTAAAATGAGCCATTCATATCTCCACAGTGAGCGGGTTCTCCTCACAGTATCCACCATGTTAAAGCGCCATGTTTCTGTAGCAGCCCAGAACACACGCACAGAACAATGGCTCCAGAGAGGGCGTTCATATTTTTTAGTTTTCTGAAGGCCGCCTTTGTTCTCCGACATGCTTGGAAAGGGAGGGGTGAGCGGTGGGGTGTTCAGTTGGTTGCAATCTACCACCTCACCACTAGATGTCATAAAATCTTACTCATTGCCCCTTTAAGGGGAGGTTGTGAGTTTGTATCAGTAACAATCATGTATTCTATCATTTGATTCTGCAGGAACTCCTAGGAGATTTTTTGCCTGTTTTTTTTTAATGGCAGCGGTTAATAAAAATAAATAAATACAATGATAGCATCAAGGCTTTGAACTGATTTAGTTTTTGAAAACAAAAAAAGAATCCCAGGAAGGTGTGACCTCTTTTTCAGAGTTCCCACCTAACATCTCAGGCCATCTCTGTTGCTCCTATTTGTTTACATTTTCGGCAAATTTGCAGTTTGCAATTTAGCCGAAATTGCAGTTTGCAATTTGCACACCGTGATGATTCACACGCAAGTACTGGAGTTATAAGGAGCGTCTTTTTTTCTCTTTTTTGTGGATTTATGACATCCACGATGAGCGTCAGAGCCTAAAAACTAGCATGATTTTGGTTGAGGAAATTGGGCATTGATAAGCAGCCAAATAAAAAGGCCAAACTACAATCAGTTTTATAACGTAACTATTTTGGAAATGATTTGAAATTGTTTGGGTCAAATATGGAATAACAACAACAGCCTAAAGAACCTCAACCATTCATCTGCCCAAACATTATACATGCCACGTGTCATCTGAAATGACCTGCATTCTGTCAACCCATGTGGACATTTACAAATTGCCTTCCCAAATCTGCTTTTCCACCATAAACAAAATTCCCTTGTTCCCCCCAAGTCAGCTGTTTCTTTCCCCAACAGCTTGTGGAACCCATGACCTTATCCTCCCATCTTTTCTTCCAGTCCTCACTCCATCCATCACACCTTTCTTTCCTCTGTCAGTTCAGTGAGCCGCGAAGAGATTTGCAGCTTACCAACAAGAACATGGTTTACAGAAACACAGACATTTTCAATGGAATCCCCTTTAGAAAGACCCCGACTACGACCATCTCAAACTTGATGTGATTTTCTAAAACTTAACTGAGAACATTTTGAGGATGAATTGCTGCTGCTCAACAAACCCGTTATGGAAAGTAGTTTTTTAAAATCAGGACTTATTTGGATTTGTCACATATTCAACAAGACTTGTTTGATATACGATGTGAATGCACCTTCAGAAATGATTGCTGTAATAAGTAACCGTAACAGCACAAATAGACGCACATTAAAATCCAGTGACATGCCGTTGGGCAGAGGTACAGTGTTGCCCAACAACTTCAACGCTAATGTGGGCACTTTAGTAAAGTAGAATGATACTAGGGTATGAATACTTAGTATGCAAGACATAAACGCAGATGAGATCATTACCACATCTGGTACCACATACCAATCACAAGTTGTTTATGATTAGTATTTCGAAATTTATGAGCAAATAACCAAAAATCTGTTCTCCCTCAATTGCAATGTCAGAATCTATGGGCTTAGAGGAAAAACAGATTATGATTAAATGATAAAATGATGTTTCAGCCGACCCCAAAAAATAAATAACTTCCCTGGACCCAGATGTTAATTCTGTTACACAAAAGTAACGACACTGCACGCACCAGGTTATTTATCAACTCAGTGCCCCGTCAGGAGGGACAGTTATTACTCAGAAGTGCATAACAGCTCTGTGAGGTCCACAAAAACAGGTTCTCAAGAACAAGCTTTCTGAGAAGCTGTGGGGCACAGAGCTGAATAACACAGCTGTGTGTGTTTTATGTGTGTCTGTGTGTGTGCGCTTGTATGGCTGCCTAAATCTTTGTGCGTACTGATATAAGTACCTCATATGCCTGCCTGTTTGTGTGCGTGCGTTGTGTGTGTATCAATGGAGGATTGTTTTGATGTGTGGGGTATTTAAAAAGAAATCTGTGGATTATTTTGTGACCCTTGACAATTATGGATATTAACTTTGTCAAGTACCAGCATCTTATTAAAATCATTTCCTCTTCCTCAGTTTGGAATTTGTGCTTCTTCTTCTCCTGGAGTTGTATTTAAGCACTTAGATACGTGTACCTGTCACAGAGGACACAAAAAAAAGTCCTAAACGTACTGCGTAAATGTGGCACACTTAAAAAAAATCTTCTTCTCGTGGTTATGTCTTTGCTCAAAATACATCCACCTGCAGACCTCGACGATGTTGCCAGACATGGTTGATCTGAGATTTATAAGTGCAAAGTGACTCTGTCCCTCATATGTGATCATGTGTTTAGACAAGGAGGCCTGGAGGTGAGATACCTGCCAGAACCTGCCTCATCACACCCCAGTGGACGGTGACCAGAGGTGGAGGGAGGGAGGCCCCTTGGATGGATGAGGAAAGAAAGAGAAAGAAGGTAAAGTGATGGACAGCAAGAGAGCAGGGTCTAAGTGAGAAGCCCGGAGCTGTGATGAGATTGAATGACGGAAGAGGCAGCTATTTCTAGGTGAGGACAGATTAACTACGGGGTTAAGTGAAAAGTCGCCACTCTTCATTTTCTCCATTCGCCTCTCAGTTTATTACCTAAAAGGCTGCAGATTTACGTGTCAGTTTCTGTGTCCCTCCTACAAACCGTGCTCTCGCTATGTCCTTCCCCTCTCAATTTAATTAAGTGGCATTGCTCTTGTGCTCCCCTTGCTTTGCCTTCTCCCTTTGACCGCCTCCTTCTCTACACCGTATCCCACAATTCACTTCTTTTCATTCCCCACGACCTTTATCTGCAGATGATAAGCATTAAGCCTGGAGCGCGATAGCCATGAACCACAATTTCACCCCACATGGTATTATCACAGTCATCCCAACAGAGGAAAGAAATTGCAAGAGTGGAGAAGAAGTCGGTCTTGACTTTCCAAATCTTGCACTCAAATATTTTTTTTTTCTATTTTTGAATAAATGCTTTCAACACATTTGATCAAAAAGTCAAAAAGTTTGCACTTACATTTTGTAACAATCTGGATCAACTGGGAGTGATGACCAACTTTATAAAATCAAGAGTCTGAGAGGAACCCCATCAATTTGGGGCCTCCTGAATGTTTTTTCCTTCCCTCCAACAGCACCCCTGGGTGTTGCTATGGTAAGCAAGATACTCTGCTGAAGGGCATCACACGGTGTATCTTTCATCTTGTCGGTGACAGAGATTACGTAGAGTGTTGGAGAGCTGGTGCAGGTGATAAGAATCTGATCGAGGTAATGCAGGTAATCCCCTAACCCACATCACCACATAACTCAGCACCAGCACGATGTGTGAGGAAGGGCATCCGGCGTAAGACCTATTCCAAATGAAATATGCGGATCACAAAGCCGCAGAATGACAATCGCATCGACATAAAATGTCCCTTTGCCCACATTACAAACAGGGGCTGAAGGGCAGGTGCACACACCGACACACAGAGATGCACCCACACACACCCAGCAGGCTCACCCACATGCTAATCACAGCTGACTGTAGCAGAAGAGGAATGCAATGCTGGACTGTAATCAGGATGTTGGCCCACATACTGATTACAACACTGCAGCTCCAATCAAGCAAAGCAACTTTCCAGCACTGAGCACTTTTGCTACTGCTTTTCATTACTTGTGCACTTTTCATCTAGGAATTATTTAAACATTTTATATACATCTTTTTTTTTTTGCTGGCTACGCATTTTAAATATTTTAAGTGTTTTATTATTTGTTTTGACCTCCCTCCTTTTGGTTTTTGGCTGCATTCATTATTTGAACTGAGGGAACACAGTAAAGCCTCTGTAACCAGCGGAAGTTTAAGCATTTAAGTTTAATCGTGATCCCGGATTTCAGTTGTGAGCTACTTCTCTGTTCTCCGTGCAATTAGCCGTTCATCTCTATTTTCAGTCACACTTTGATAGATGTAGTTTCTAAACATTCACTAACATGACAGTTTAATGCATTTTGTTTGCTGCTCTTCAAAACTCTTTGATTTCCACATCAAAGCCTGCCTGTTCCGTCTCCGTCTGCATCTGACTGCGTGTCAAGAGAAACCTGTTGACGTGTTTGTTTTCTGCGTACAGCAGACACAAAGTGTGCATTTAGATAGGCAAATAGAAGAAGAAAAAATATATTAACCACAAAAAGGCTTTTATGTAACATCAAGCATCGTTAAAAGATGCCGCATTCCAGTCCTTCCAGACTTCAGCAGGCTGTAGCACATGTGTCCCTTTTGACACTTAATTTGTCTAATATACACACACACACACACACACACACACACACACACGTTGACAGATGCACTACAGGCTTGATTAAGGACGTTTTTCTCTCTGCCGTATGTCCACTTTTTCGCAGCCACGTGAAAGCCGTATCTTGAATGTGTGCGTGAATTTGCCTCCGCCTCCTAAACTCAGACGTCAGCGTGTGCCATGTTGCTGGATACCTGACGGTTTTTGTGTCAGCTCTGTAGCTGACACTCTATAGTTTCCCCTTTAGTTATTTGGGAGTGACAGATGCTCTTTGTATCGAGTTGGAGCACCTGCCAAGTCAGGAAAAGAAATTTTCCGCCATGGCTCGGCTCCACTTTATCTTCTCCATTTGTAGCGTATCGCACACCTTGTTTGTGTTGCGGTTGGTTTCATGTGAGGGCACTTTGCATGTGTGTGTATTTGGTGGGTGGGAGCTCTGCACCAGAGTTAGATTATCTGGTTCTGTTTGCTTCATATAATTTAAATAACATGAACTTTACACAAATATAAATTCAGAAGTAGCTTGTGTTTTACCAATTAGATTATTTGATTATTTACAGAGTGATTGACCAACCAACATTTCTAATCTAGAAGCAGATCTATGAGTGTGGCTAGAAATGGTTAGAAGTCACTGGTGTAGCAGTGGGACGACTGTGCATTTGGCAACTGCACCAGAAACTGCTTGTGTACCAGTATGTCAGCTGAGGACAGGTATTTCTAATGGCAGTGAGCCAAGAGGGTGAAACCACAGGAAGGATGTTAAGTGTTGGCTGTATAGATAAGACAAGAAGTAGGAAACAGAGAAGGGTTAAAAAAGAGAATATTTTATTTATATTATATTTATATTATATTTTTTTTATATTTGGGTTAGCAACACACAATAATTAGATCAAGGTTTCAAATATTGCATAAAGATGCTTTTAGGCTGCAACTGTCCACTGCAGGAATCAAACCTCTACCACCTCTCTGTTATGAGACACTCTCTCCATGTATATTGAAGCAGCAGTACATCCTCTCGAGAGATCAGGGCTGTGAGGTGAAGAAAGAAAAAGTATTGGAGGGAAGAGGAATGTGATGGAAAGACAAAGCAGCTGTTGCAGTGTGTCTTTACCATGTCCTTGCTCTACTAGCATCAACACATTAGGATCATAAACCACCTGGAGACCGATGGCCACATTTAGCCAGGCTGAAGTGACTTTGCTTTGCACGCACATTGGCATTTATGTTTATGTTGTTCCAGAAGGAGAGGGACATTTAGGCTGTTAAAAAGTGTGTGTGTGTGTGTGTGTGTGTGAGAGAGAGAGAGAGAGAGAGAGATGGATGTTGAATCTGAAGTCATTACAGGATGAACAAGGCTTTAGCTGACAGACTGTGACCAGGCTCGTGTGCCTGCCACAGTTCGTCCTTGGCGTTCAGAGACAACGAGATAAAGCCCTTAAACGGTTATTAGCACACGGAAACCCATTTATCTCTTTCCCTCCTTCCCTCTCTGTTGTCTGGAAAACAGATGAAACACATACCCAATGTCACCATTATGACATTCATTTCAAATTTATTTTTGATGAATTCCAATTTGAAGAATGGGTTTACCAAGCATAGCAGAGATGGTTGCGTCGGTGGAATTGATTCATTGTGTTGCACATCACGCATGTTTCATACCCCAGTATTTAACACACAAGTCCCAAGTCCTCAACTCAGGCCTAGTCTACCTCTGGGAGAACTGAAGTGTAAGGCCAGTGTTAAAAATGCAATGAAATGAAAATTAAATTGGTTAATTGTGTGGCAGAGCCGTGTGAAGAAAAGAAACGGAGACAAAAGATGGAGCTGAGAGGGAGTGCATTTAAAGAAGAAACGCCCCCGAGGAAAAGTGCAAAATTACAGACTAACATGTGGAGAACGGCCATGTCATAAAATCATTTACCCCCATCTCTCTCTCTCTCCCTCTCTCTCCCTCTCGCTTAACCACACACTTAATACACACACACACACACACACACACACACACACACACACACACACACACACACACACACACACACACACACACACTTCCCCTGCCCTATTGAGAGACGATCAAATGCATCAGTATGGATGAAAAAAACGGTAAGGAATACGACTGGAATATAAATGTCACGTATTGCGTGCAAATCTGGACAGGATCAATTCCTAATCTCTAGCTTTTCAAACGAAAGCAGCTGTGCACTTACAGCTAACTCAACTAACTCTTGGCTATTTTGGATGTTTTTTGATACAATTTTGTGTGTGTACAAAACCAAAACCAAAAGATATGTTACTGGCATCAACATTAAAGATATTTCAACACAACGGTCACACTATACCTGGTCTGTTGTGAATGTGTATGGAACCTGAATTATTATCTCACTCTGGCCCTGCCTAAACTCATAGGTTCAAATCCTAAACAGGTGCTTGTCTCCTTTCATCTCAAATGTAACTGTAAGAGAAGAGATTGTGAATGCATCCTTTGTTTCTAGACTTGACATTTAGTTTATCTTTCCCACTTCCTGAGGAAAATGTAACATTTCAGGTTGCAGGGATGATAACCATTGTTGTCAATAACCTAGTTCGTCTTCTACACTTTAACCTCCCATTTAACTCTCAATACTTGTTTCTCTTTTCTTGCCTCGTCTCTCTGGACTGATCGGTCTCCTGCAGGGAGGGATGTCCACAATGTACAAGTACACAAGTACTTTGTACATTGGACAAAGGAGTTCTCCTAACAAGCTCCCATTCCTCCAGTTTTTAACTTAAAGTTGGTGTGTCGAGTCACTGTGTCTATAATTTCTGGCATAACTTTATATAGTTATAAAGTATGTATTTAATTCTGAATGTATAATCAATGCAAGATCCACATAATGTATATATTTGGACTTAAAGCATGTTTTATGTCTATTTTCACAGTAATGCAAGAATGTATCATCTTTCTGGGTTTATGCAGATCCAGGAGACTGCAATAAAACATCATCATCATCATCATCATCATCATCATCATCATCACTGCTACATCTCAGAGTTTCCGGCCTTATTAGTCTACCGCTAATGTAGAAAAGCAAGATTAAGTTTAACCACAGATCATATTCTAAACAACACTGCACTCAGTCTTCATTTTTTATGTTTATCAATGAAAATGAGAGCATTATCCCTCAAAAGAATTGCAATTTGATATTTTTTCAAAATAATTTAGCCCTAATGGTAAGAAAACAATACAGAAACTTTAAGCAGTAAAATGTTAATGCTGGAAAACAATTGGAATTCTAAAAGCTGATGTATTTATTTCCTTTAACCTCTCAGATTCATAATATAACTAAAATAATATGGTTATTGTGGCAAACTAAACAAGGGCACTTAGAACTATTTACTGAGGAAACAGTTTCCCAGCGTTATGGGCGGGAGTATGGAATAAAGGAATAATCCCCCTAATTCAGGCCGGAGATAAGGGCATCCGCGAAACAAAGAAATCCTAATAATAATAAGAAGATACCTTCTTGGGGCAAAATCCCACTAAGCTCCAGAATCCGATTACGCTCCATCGTAAGAGTTTGTGAAGGTTTTTAGGAGCAAGTGCCCCTCCTCCTGCTCCCCCTCTTCCTCCACATGTCCCCTGGCTGCCTCTGGCCACCTTGCTGGCCTCCTGCTGTACTTTCCTCTGATTGGATCAGCCCACACTCGGCTGCACGCTGACCTTGTGTGCCATTGGTCAGTCTAGGGACGCGAGGTATGAAACCTCCAGCCGAGCGTCATCAGGAGTTGGATCAAAGTTGCAAGTATTTCACACACACACACACACACACACACACACACACACACACACACACACACACACACACACACACACACACACACACACACACACTCTCACAGCCTTTCAAAGAGCTTAGTCGAATTTAAACATTTGGGATTAGTTGAGACGTGAAAGATTTTTAACCAACAAATAATCCTTTTCTTTTCGATGTGGTACAATCCCTTCCTCCTTTCCCTTTGTGATAGGAAGGAAAGGAGAAAGACCCCAGAGAGGGAAGGTAGGGAAGTGAAGGATACGAAGGTGAGAAATGACAATGCACAGACGCCAATGAGGCAAAAAAGCGTTGCGAAAAATTCGCTTTTCCGCAACGCTTAAAAAAAATGCCTGACGCTGAGTTGCGAAAGCCAATCAGCGTTGAGATGCTCCGCCCATCACCACTGCCGTTGCTGAATTCAACTGGCTGCTGGTCCGCCTGAAGTAGTGCTGGAAGCGGCACTCATTCAGACATCATTATGCCCTCGGATAATATTATGAAACCCAGACACCCAGAAACCCAGACACAATGGCGTTTGATGTTCCGACGTTTCTCGGACTTCCACAACAAGTATAAAGCAGAAAAAGTAGTTATTTCAATGGTGGATGGCGTGAATCGTAAAACGCAGCATTAGACTACTATTGTTGATCATTTTACATTAGATTATCAGTTTAGTTAATGTGTGTTTTAGGTATATAGACCAGGTACGATTGCTGTGTGTGAGCGTCAGATTTGAGATCGGTACGTTTCATCACTGTCAGGTGTGTTTGCTCTGCCAGGTTACTCTGTGTGTGTGTGTGTGTGTGTGTGTGTGTGTGTGTGTGTGTGTGTGCTCTCACAGCTGTGTTTGGAGTACCAGGGAAGTGTTGGCAGTGGCGCCTACCATGTGGAGGTGGGCCAGCTTGTGGGTTGTGTGTTCTGAGGGTAAAGTTATCATCATTCAGTTTGCCGCACCTTGATAGTGAATACACACACTCACTCTCCAATAAATCACGTTCATATGCCAACCTAACCTTTATTCCTGACTAGCACATACCTAAACCTATCATGTACCTGAATGTTAACCCTGATAGTATGTTTTGCTCCTAATTCATAACATTTCAATGTTTTTAGGAGTTAATACCAAGTTCTAATTAGGTTGCGTAATCCAGTTTCATGAGAAACAACCAACAATTTCATTTGAAGGACTAATGCTGCGTTTACACCAAACGCGGCGCGAATTTGACGCGCGACCAGAATACATGCAAAGTCAATGCACAGACGTGATAGGTTGCGAAAAAGCTTCTTTTTTTTCCCGCCGAATAGCGCGTTCTGAATCAAACTGCTGCTGAAGTAGCGCTGGTAGCGTCCGTCATTCAGACGCTGTTGTGGGACTACGAATAATATTATGAACCCAGACACGATGGAGTTTGATGTTCCGACGTATGTGGAATTTACACAACAAGTATAAAGCAGAACTCGTGGTTATTTCCACGGTGGATGGCGGAAACGGTAACTGTTTTTACGGAGATAAGCCAACCGCAGTTCCTGGAGGAGTCGGTGAAATTCACCGACATGTGTGCGGCTACGGATGATGTTATGATCCCAAACACGAGGGCGTTTGATGTTTCGACGTTTTTGGGACTTCCACAACAAGTATAACGCAGAAATAATGGTTATATCTTCCATTGTCGATAGCGGAAATGATAGCTCTTTTCACGGCAATATGCAACGGAGATAAGCCACGCCACACATGTTAAGTCAATGCACAGACGCGAATGGTTGCGATAAAGCTCATTTTTTGTCGGGCGGCGTGATGCGGCGAAATGCCGTTACGAATATTCACAAATTCGCAAATATGCTTTTTCGCCTTTTCGCTGCCGTTGAAATATTTCAACTCGCCATCACCGCCGTCCTGCCGTTACTGAATCAAACTGCTGGTCCGCTGAAGGAGCGCTGGAAGCGGCTTCAATCAGACACTCGTCCTGGAGGAGGAGCTGTGTGCGACTACGGATAATGTTATGAACCCAGACACGGGGGCGTTTGATGTTCCGACGTGTGTGGGACTTCCTCAACAAGTATAAAGCAGAACTACTGGTTATTTCAATGGTGAATGGCGGAAATGGTAAATGTTTTCACAGAGTAGAGCCACTGAGATAAGCCCCGCCCCCTTTCCGCAGCGAATGGTTACGAAAAAGTGAAAAGGTGAATTAACCACAAGTCGAGCGAGTAAACTCAGGCGAAAAAGCGTTGCGAAAATTCTGAACTCTTTTGGCGTCAACACGGCATAAGAGAAACATTGAGAAAGTCACATTCGCATTTGCATTGACTCTAAAAACCATCAGAGGATTTTTTACTGATTGAATCTGATGTTTTTATCTCCTCGGTGGGAAGGTCTGTTCCAGCTGTTGATGACAATCAGGACCGAGCAGAATGATCGATGCTTCAAGGTGCCGGACCGCTCCCTCAATGGCTCGCGAGGAGGGGAAAGCCAGAGCCAGTGAGAGTTTGGTTCTTCCTCTTCTGTCGTCTGCTGAGTAGATTTGAGCACAGGAGCATGGAAGGCAATCCAAGACATCGACTTGGCTTTGTTCGACACATTATATTATGACTTAAAAAAAAATAATGCCGTGAAAGTATTGAAACACTTAATCCATGGTGAAATACACACCGTCCATAATCAGACTGAGCGTTTATGTCAAAGCTATACAATATAATAGACCATTTCACAGTTTAAAACGCAAGCATTCCATATTGTCCCAGTTTTTTTCCGATTCCTTTTTCACTTAATCCCTCCTCTCTGCATGTCAGCCTTTCTACCACTGCCAGTCAGTTACCGTGGTGACGGCGTCAATGACCTCGTCCCGCTGAGGATGCTGCTGTCCCGTCAGTCATGGGGATCCGGCTCAGTGTTTACAGGACCCTCAGGGTCATCAAGAGACCTTTACCTTTGACCTTGTGCACCCTGGATGTTCTCAGGGTGTCTGTGCTTTTCCGTCTGTTCTTTTGCATGTTTGTGTGTCTGCCTGCATCAGTCTACTGTGTATAAAGACAAGCCGGCATGAACTTGGCAGTGAGTTTTAATCTTTTTCTTGTTCTCCACATGTATTTGTAGCTACATGACCTGCCTGTGGTAAACTGGTCAGTATAATGACTGGGATTGTTAATATACGTTATGATGTCTAAATCTTTATAATGTATGAGCTGATGGTTTTACAGGCAGTGTGTGGGAGTGTGCATATTTTGGTGTGTGATTCATGATAACTGATACCTCACAGACAGGCAGTGCTAGTAGCAGCCTGCAGGACATCTATGGACATGTCTCCCTGTGGTTTGGTGTGGTGTTCATATTTTTGTTATTCAGCCAGTGTTCGTGGGTCTGGTGGACCCGCTGCATTTATTTATTATTTTTTCAACACAATCAAACTATTTTACGTTAAAATACTCAACAGATGTTTACTTCATCACTGTTACAAGCAATATAAACAGCATATATGGTTAATATGTGCCCTTTACCGTTGTTATGAATTAATGTGCTACTCGTTTTTACAATAGAATCCTGAGGTCAGAGCGAGGAACTAGCTAATGCTCGATCTCATCCTCTTCATCAAAGTCACTGTCAGACTCTGAATTTTCATAAATGTGATCCTCACATTCTGAAACCTCTTCCTCTACATCATCATCATCATCATCATCATCATCATCATCATCATCATCATCCAAAGTTTCTCTCTTCCAAAATCAACTGCAAGGCCCCCTGAGCAGAGAATCTTGATCAGTTGTGATAAGGAACCACATGGGCAAAGCATAAAAACAAAACAAACACACACACACACACACACACACACACACACACACACACACACACACACACACACACACACACACACACACACACACACACACACTCTCTCTCTCTCTATAAGCAGGCCCAGACAGGAGTACAGACTGAAGGCACACAGGACTTTTCCACACTCATATGAGCCCAGACATCCCCCGGACATCCTGTATGTAATATGAATGTGTAGGGGGGGGGGGAGTCTGAGTTTAAAAAAAGAATTAACCGTATCATTTTTCTTTTGATAAAAAATTAAAACGGGTCCAACAGACCTGAACTCCACGCGAGGGGAATACGTTTGTTGAATTTTTTTAATATTAAATTTTTTTTTTAACAGAAAGATGTTTGCCACCCATTGAGGCTATTGTGCTAGAAAACAGCATCATTCCATGGATAAAAAGTGTCTCCATTCCTAAATACTAACGTTATTATGCCAACATACTAACAATGATAATGCTAATATGGTCATGTTTGGCAGATATAATATTTGCCATGTTCACCACATTATTTTAGCATGATGGCGCACTATATTTGTTCTTTACTAATCACAAAGTGTAGCTTAGGCAGATTGTGACTACAAGTCACACCATCAACCAGACAAGGTGATGAAGGTGATGTTTTTCAGTTATCTTTTTGTTTAACCTCAGGATATAAAGACACACAGCACCTTTTTATTAGACCACTTTATTTTTTCGAGTGCCTTCCTAAGTAGATTGGCTGTAGTAGATTGGCACATTCCAGTTATCCAGGCCTGAGGGGTGTTCTCAGGGGCCACTCCATCTCAACCGCACCTTTGTAAGAAGAGTAATGTGTTCTCTCCCTTGCAATCATCTATGGACTGGCCAGCATGAAGTATATAATTATGCAGTTAGGACATGGGTGCCCACACTTTTTTGGCTCGTGATCTACTTTTAAAATGACCAAGTGAAAAAGATCTACCTCCATTAACAATGCTAAATATCTATGTATATATATATATATATATATATATATATATATATATATATATATATATAGCATTATTAATGTATAAATGTACAGAGTATACTTTATATTTACAATATAGGCGTACCTTGCATAACTGCAAGAACCCTTATGACACAATACAATTCTGTACATTTTTGGTCATTACATTTTACTCTGATGATTTCACTGAATGGAACCAGCAGGATTGCATAGTCCGGACAGTAGCTGCTGCTAGCCAGCCTCCGGCAGACTTTCAAATGGTCATCAGTCATAGCGGAACAGTGTTTGGACTTAATATTTTTCATGTGGGAAAAGGCTGACTCACATAAATAAACTCTGACAGACACTTCTCAAGCTTCTCTGTCAAGTTGCGCACACGCCTTCCGTTGCGTCTCCAGCTCTGACGCCAGGTTTTGGAAGTTCCCCAAATCATGGCGCTGCAGCTTTGAGGACAAATGTTGCATTTTTTGTTTGAAAGCATTAACTGAGCTGATCATATCAACCACGGTTTTGTCTTTCCCTTGAAGCTCTAAATTAAGCTCATTCAACAGATCGGTTAACAATGCCAAGTCTAGCAGCCACTGATCGTCATTTAGTTGGTTGTATTCTGCATGTTTAACAACATGGAGCAACTCCTTTATCTCCAGACAGAGCTCTACTAAGCCATCTCACATCAGTGTGTAGCAAGAAGTCAGAGTGGTCGCAGTCAGCCTTCTCCAGATGCGCACGCAACAGACGTCTTTGAAGAGCTCTCGCTCGAACAGGCGATCTTCGTTGCCACATCCATGATCTCTTTCTTGTTTAGCAGTGTAGCGCATAATGCTTGTTGGTGTATTATGCAGTGGTAATTAAGTAAGGCGGGGAAAACATCGTCCTCCCTGCATTTGGCAATAAATCCATTCAAGCGGCCGACCATTGCGGGCGCAGCTTCCGTGATGCTTGACATTAATTTGCACGCTGGGAGCTGGGTTTTGTCGATAAAGTATATATTTTTTTAATGGCATGTGATCTACTCGCACTACCTCTGCGATCGACGTATTGGGCACACCTGAGTTAGGAGATGAAGGCACTCGTCTCTCGTCAGAGGAGCACTTTCTATGTTGCTTCAAACTACTGTTTAGTTGAATTAAGCAGTTCTGTTGGCTTCATTTAGTTATTTAATTTGTCACTTTCGCTTGATTTTACCCATCTTAAATGTTTGTAAATACTTTTGGTAAATAAAGTCACTATTTTTCCACCTTTACCTGATCTCCCAGTTGCATGGGTATCTTGGACCTTCACCAAGATGATGATGTTATTTTCAAAACATTTAGTTAAAACCACAAAGTGTCACCCTCATCAGGGGAACGCTAAAGATCTGTCCCAAAGTGGTGGACATCGGCCCAAACAGAAAAAAAACAGAAACCTCATTTATAAATCATACGTAGGGTTGAGGAGAATTTTATCCTACAAATACAGTGGGGAAAAATTAATGTCTCTCTCATTTACTGCTCTCTAGTTTCTCATACAGAACCTCGTTCACTGTAAGTTTTCAAAGCCTGGGAACAACTCAATCAATTGAACTTCTTTTTCAAAAAACTCTATTTGGAAAGAAAGATGTAAGTAAGAGAAGTAAATAAATTATGGAGAGTACGGGTCAGTGCAAGAGATACAACAAATACCCAAATACCCAAACATCTGTGAGTGTCAGGTGCTTTTTTTGGTCATGCTTAGTGTGTGTCTGGGCAGTGTGTCATACTTCTGTGTATTATGTGTCTCTTTCACATGCCGTGTCTTTGTTTAGAGAATGAACCTGGTATCAGGCCCTGGAGGTGGAGAGGCATGCCTGTGCAGATCTCTCTCTTTACTGCCCTTTACTGCTCATCTCTCTGGCCCCTAACCCTTAGCCTTTGACATTTAACCTCTCTCCATATATACTGATTGCCAAATAGCAGGTTCATTTCAAGAACTACGGGTAAGTTAAGCGCATGGAATATTACTATCTTGGTAAACAGAAAACATTGTTCCCTCCTGATTGTAGCGTTTAAGTTATATGCAAGATGTTATAGCTAGTATTTTTTGCTTCATGATCTAAACAAACCTACTGTATGCATTTTAGAAATGTATCAGGAATAGTGTAATTTCCTTTTCTATCAACATGAGCATCAAATATTTTGTCACACCACAGGATGAGTGATGAATCAAATGTTGAGGGTGTCCTCAAACTGTTTATTTTTTATTTTTAGTTTACATTTTTTGTTCTCTCACGTTACCCCCTCCATGCTCTCGGTCCACGTAAAGTACGTTTTGACCGTGCTGCCCTGGGGCAAGATGAGCTCACAGGTAAGTTCAGCCCAGCGCTTCCTTCCTGTGGGCCAAACAGGCCCCTGCTTGTCCAGGTGAGCCAATAGTCGTGTCACTACTACACCATTATCTCCTCAGAACTGAATCTTTAATCACTATCCTAAAAAGCATGATGTCAAAACAATGATGGTGTGAGATTCTATAATTTTTAGATAAATAAAAACTGTAAATTACGTGTGATCCGTAAATTATAAATATATTATTATTATAAACCTGAACAAATGAAACTAATGCAAAAAGAATACAGGTTTAATTGAATAAATCAATCCACAATATATTATAGATCGGAAACAGTGACCACAAAAAGGCATGTTTTGTTGTTTAGCACCCAAATAGATAATAAAAACACCATTTCTTCCAGTTTTTCCAAACAAAGTCAATTGAAATACATTGATGACAAATCCATAGATGCTTTATAGTTTCAGGCATCTAACTGTTATTGTGCTGTACTTACACAAGTCAAATTTACTTCAAAGATGGATGCATTAAATGCTACCCAGTGTACTGTGTTTGTCTTTGCATTCTTACACCAATTCCATGATGGTAAAAATCGGTAAAAATTACCTCAGACCTCAGGGGGTTAAGTTATTACGTTTCAAACCCAGAGGCCAACTCAATTTGCTTTTGTAATTTGAGGACCGGTCTAATGTTTGAATTTGCAACCTTTCTTTAAAGTTTTCCAAGCTAAAGGTTTCCTGTAATTTCATCAGTGATTGGCATCTGGCCTGAATACGGTGTAAAATGATCTGTTTTCCTTCATCCGTCATGCTGTTGAAAGCTGCTCCCGTGTGGAAGACTTCCCAGATCCTGTTTCTAGCTCTTTTGTTTCATGATGGTTGTAAATGTGACATTGAAGATTTATTTGATGATTGGCATGTGGCCAAAATAAAGTGTAAATGGATCTGCACTCAATCTCAACATCCTATACTGTTAAGAGTCTGTGACAAAAACGTGTCATAAATCCTTTTTGTTAGAGAATCTGTCTGGTGCATTACTGCAGACTGTTAGTCCATAAATCAGTTTACTTTTGCCAAAAAACTGTTCATATGTCCAGTCATCCATTCTTCACAATTATTATTTGTTGATGAAAAAGTTTGTCATATTTCTCCGCTAGCCTCACAATAGAAAGAGCAACACTTGATCATAGTTATTGCCTCAAATAGCTGAGAAGACATATACATCTAAAATGAAAATAACAAAATATAGGAACATAATTTAAAAAACACAAATAAACTGAGACTCTAGACTAGACTAAAATTTCAATTATTTCTTTGAATTTCAAAAAGTAAAATGAAAAAAAAGATAATAAATGAATTAATAAATCAACAAATCATATGCCTAAACTCTTTTGTTAGTAGTTGCCTGCTAACTGAATGTAGCAGCTCTGTTATCAATCATGTTCAACCTTCTCCGTCACGGCGAGATTCATAGTCCCGTCAGTGGCGAGAGGTTTATCGTGCCTCGTGGCTTCAGCCAGCTCATTCCATGATGAAATAGGTTGGATGAGTGAGAGGATGTATCCGAGGGTCATTGAGAAACTGGAGGGGACACACACTCCCTCACATGTATACACATGCACAGATATGCTCGTACACTCGCAATAACACACACGTACGCATGCACACAAGCCACAGCGTGTTCCGTCACACGTGTAGAAGCATGGAGGCTTCTGTGCAGGACTACAACGTTTGCTGTGATGAATAATATAAACTGTTTTATGAAAACTGAATTCAGTTTAAACTAGATAACAGCTAAGGTGTTTCCTGCTGAATTACTCCTCTTCACCGCTCAAACTTTCTTTCTTGACCTGTTGTCTCCTTGTATCCATCCACCTCTCCTTCTCTGGCTCCATGCCCCTCTCTCTTTACGAACGTAAAGACTGTACACCGTGAAGCTCTGCAGTGTTGTGCTGAATAGCCTCAGGGTGCACAAGCGGAGAAAAACAGAAGAGGTCAAAATTAAAATTAGGGGTCAGTGTTTTTTTCTGCAGTGGAGGAATGGAGCGACAAGTCTTCTCTTTGGGCTTTGCAGATTAAGAGACAATCTGCACAACTCTTCATAATATAAATGTGTCTGTTGTGCTGTTAAATGCACTGTAGCACAACTATGTGAAAGGAACAATGACACAGCAATATTTTTGTGCAGCCTACACCATTGTTCTGTCAGGACAAAACAAGAAGAGGAACGACGACATATTTAACATTAGAAGTGACAGACCCCCCTCCCCCCCCACACACACACATTAAAGAACAGGTCAGAATTAATCCGGCAATTTGGGGATTTGCTGCGTTTCTCTGCTTAATATACACCCAGTTTATTAGGTACAGTGAGCTAAAACTAGTATAGTTTATTACAACAATTATGCAATAAATCCTTAACTTAATGGGGGTTAGAATGTTCAGTTTTTGTGAAAACTGTTTGAGCAAAGTGATTGCATTATCGATTGCTCTAAGAAAGTAGTCAACATGAACATATTTAGGAGAAATCTGCCCCACTCAACACACTGGAAACACACTTAAAGTAGCTAGTAATGAAGTCCCCTTACATGAATTGAGGTGTGTAAGAGTGTACAATGTGTGTTTTTGTTAGTATGTGTATACACACACGCAAATAAATGTTGAAAAACCCATTATGTTAGAAAGATGTGGGACATTTTAACATGTCTACGAGCCGAATGTGCGTCCAAACTCTCTCTCTCTCTCTCTCTCTCTCTCTTTCTCTCTCTCTCTCTCTCTCTCTCTCTCTCTCTCTCTCTATCTCTCTCTCTCACACACTCAAGCCTCTGTGAAAAACTGTTTGATAAACACGTATTTACCAACCCCACTGATTCATCTGGACGCTGCACTGTATTCAGGTCAAATTAAATCTGTCTGCGCCGCGTCGTGTTCGACCAGCAGGCTGCTGTATACAGTGAGAAATGTAGGAGGAAAAACAACTAGACGTGAATCTTGATGTAAAGTGCTTCCTGACACTCGTTGTCCACTGCGTCCCCATTAAGCAGTGTGCTGTGTGTGTGAGAGCGAGAAAGTGCTGACTCAGCTGGAGGAGCCTGACCTTTATTTAAACTCATAGGGAGCGATGCATTTCAAACAATTCAGCTTGCCAACAGTGTGTGTGTGTGTGTGTGTGTGTGTGTGTGTGTGTGTGTGTGTGTGTGTGTCTGTGGTTTTTGATTACGAAATCAGGGGCCTCATTTATTAAACTTTGCGGAGAAACCCCACAAAATGTTTGCATAAATACAAACAAGGAATACAATATATATTATTAACCCCCACCCCGAGATATCATTTGAAAATGGGAAATGTGCTGGTGAGACAGCGCTGATGACAAATAGAGCAGCATTTGATTAGAGATTTGGGTTGGCTTATATATTTTATATATATATATATATATATATATATATATATATATATATATATATATATATATCGATATATATATATATATATATATATATATATATATATATATATATATATATATATGCATATGTAAAAGTCCATCATTACATTTTTTATTGTATAATACAGTCTATAATGATCTGTGATGATTCCTCTCACACTTAATTCCTTTGATCTGGCTTCACCATGTCCCTCTTCAAAATGCTTGGAAGAAGAGTTTCTGTGCAGATGCACACATTCTCCCATCAAGTCTGTCTTCATAGTTACAACTTTGTGTGTCATATTGTTCACCTGAGGCCCAATGCAAAATGATTGCATTTAAATGTGTATGAATACACTTTTTGAAGGTAAGTAATCACTTCTATTTCTGCCTAAATTAAGGAGAGCTCAAAGAGGTGTCTTAACTTGCTGAAGCTCGCAGAGCGACAGTATTCAGGCAGAGATATTGTGGGAAGAAGAAAAGTGAAATGTTTTGAGAACGCATATTGAAATCGGTATTGAATTCATAAAAGGAAATGTCAACACAATCACAAAGCAGATACTATAAAAACACTATCATAAAGCTTGTTTGTTATCTGTTTAAAATTATTTTATTTTTACTAACATGAATGCTAGCAGGTGTAGCTTTCATTAATTTGACATATTGTGAGTCGTTTAAGGTTCGCTGCTCTCTCTTGCTCACACACGCAAACAACATGCAAAGGAAACAAGTTTCTTTTCAAAATCAACAAGAAAGAGAAAGAAAACGACCGCTGTTTGTTTGGAAAAAAACGCAGCAGAGCAGAGCGGCCGGCTGAATGGAAACCCAGAAAAGAGAGAGTGGAGAGGTGAAAGCGGCGACAGAGAGGAGGAAAACAGTATGTTATAAAGGTGTGTGTGCTTTAGGGTTGAGAGCAGGAACTCGGGGGTCAGACCTCCCCAAAGTGACTGCAGCTTACAGACCACACAGTCTACAATAGATCCTGACAAATCACATATTTGAAATTGCTTCCGACGTGAAAAATGGATGAGTTAGTTGGCTTTTTGGCTGTCTGGCATCTGATGTTTTCCCTTCATAAGCCGTCTGAGTGGGAAGATTATTCAAAGACTTCTTTAGAACCATTCAGCCGACTGCCGAGGGCACAGAAGGTCACGTCGTCCTTCATTGCTTCAGTCCAAAGAGCGCTCAGTGATAAAGTGACTGCTTTACTTTCCCTTAAATTTGTCCAGATGGAAGGAATTCAACAATTAATGCTTGAAGAGAGGGGTTTGTCTGTGGGGGTTTGGTAAATCTTTTGGGATCAGGACTGTAAGCAACACATCTTGGAAAGAAATTAGGCTCGACGTTCACATACACCTGAGAAGGTTAATATAGCAACTCTCTTGGGCAATCTATATATCTATTTAAGTTTTCTTCTTTCAGCTGTTTCACTGCTGCCACAGAAGATCACCTATTTCCATAATATATAACCCGGCTTCGACCGATCCGGGATGGAAATCTGATTTTATGATCAGCATATTTGACTTGACATCTGTGCAGATCTTGAAATCATTCCTTAGCATTTATTTGGAGTCGTGTTTCTGGTCACCTGATGAATGCAAGTCCCTGTTCATTCAACCTCTTTAGCTGTTTTGGGCCAACCAACCACTGAGGGAGATGTGTGGCTCTTTAGCTGCTCATAATTGAATAAAGAAACGCCTGATCACATTACTGTAACATGTTACTAAGTAATACATGATTGTGGGGAAAGTAAGTCCAATGCTGCACATTTCTCATAATGTAGGTATGAATGCAAGGATTTAAAGTAACTATTTGCTGACATGGTCAGAGAGCAGAATGTCCCATAGAGTGCAAGTCAAAGGTAACACATCCATCTCAAAAGCTTGACTGAGTGAATGCAGAAAGACAAAGTCACAAGAGAGAGGAACATTAATCACGCCATCGTTGATGTTAACTCTTCATTAGTGGATTCTTGCCTTTCTACTCAGAGACAACACAACATTCACTACTTTGTAGGCTTCAGACACAACAACGCATGTGTGGTCAATGGGTCTGAATTTCTACACCTGCATAGGTCATTTCTTTCAGGCAGCGATGGGCTGTTAACACTGAATGGCATGTGCACGTGTGTGTGCGTGCGTTGTACACATACCTGCTCATGCATGTGTTAGTGCTCTAGCAGCACTAATGTGCCTTTGTTCAAGGTGGCTGGTGTGAGGAAACAAAATGCAGGGGTTACTGAGCCTTCATCTCTGCTGCAAAACATTTTAGAACCAGGGAAAAAATACAAAAGAACCTCAGGATTTAAACAAAATATTGTCATTATTGTCTTGACTCTTCTGCAGTTCTACAAGTAGTAAACACAGGGAGTGATATTTAGTTTTAGTTTTAAAGTCACAGTGAAAACAGGGTCTTAAAGAGATGCTCTTTTTTAAAGAATAAAAACACATGCAGTCAAACATGTATTAGTCTCTCCTGTGTATTAATGTAACGTAATCATTAATTGATGTCTGCTCTAGATGCAGCGCAAATATAGCAGTGGCCCGGGATGAGGAGGAGGTAACGAGACGGAGACATGTGCATCATGGAAAGTTCAGCAGGTTTGAAGCCTGAACGACAGAGAGAAGTGAACATAGAAATGAAATCAAAATGAGATTTTCAAGGACGCTAATCTGTACAGCTGGAGGACCGACTGGTGTGAGGGTGGAAGGGGTAAAAGTGAGGTTAGAGGTGTAATGACGAAGCGATCTAGGAGAAGAGAAGAAAGTGAAAAAAGGAAAATTGTGAAATGGGGTGAAGGTGACACAGGGAGAAAGTCCCCCTCATGGCAAAAGAAAGGCACGCGGATTACGGGATGAAGAATGATATGAAACCAGAGTCTAGACGAGTTCATGATATAGT
The DNA here is from genome assembly GCF_910589615.1 of Taurulus bubalis. Classification (NCBI taxonomy): domain Eukaryota; kingdom Metazoa; phylum Chordata; class Actinopteri; order Perciformes; family Cottidae; genus Taurulus; species Taurulus bubalis. Next base: position 19,348,230 of record NC_136599.1, on the reverse strand, counting down.
GTGTTGTCCGGGTTTCGCAAAGGCGGTTGTTAAGTTGTCTGAATGCATGCATGGATGTATGCATGACTGAATTTGCATTGAATAAAATATTCAGTCATCGTGTACATGAGTCTGTCATCATGTATGTGAGCACTCGGGACTGTGTGCAAGCTTTCATATAAGCACAACGTACAGTAATATGTTTGAAAGAGTTTCAAATATCAAGATATTTATATTGAATTACTCTTTGAGCAAAAACTCAGGAGTCCTATATTTTGAACTGAAATGTCCTTCTTTTCTTGGAGTTTCTCCTAACTCAGCAGCTGAAAGCTACTTTTAGCTTCTGGATTACGCGTCCCCAGATACAGATGACTCACTGCTGTTAACAGTCGCTGGTCAAACAGAAAGAGGAGTTTGGGGAGACAGAAGGAAAATGTGAGAAGGAAATGGAAGAAAAAAAACAATGGAGAAAGAGGGGTGTTGTCAATATTGTTAATGACTGAAGCAGGTAGACATATGCTTTAATCATCATTAACTCACAGAGCAAGGTAATAGTTAAAACACAGAAATGCCACCAAAGAGACTGAGACTGGAATGGACTCGGGATTAAGGATACATTGACTATTTAAAACACGTCACTGCTGCATTTTGGTGATCCATTTCACAAATACATGAAACCTGTCAAAAATAAAGATTCAAATCTTTTAGTTGACAGGAGACTGAATTATGTAGATATTGTTCTGCCGATATAATAAAAGGGATTCATAAATAAAACCTGACACCCTATTCCACATTAACTCCCACCGCTGGGAACCTTGTCCTGCACCAAACAAGGGTTGGAACGAAGAAAAGAACAAGTGGAGAAGGTGAGATAATGAGTGTGAAGTCATGTCTGTACTTTTCTTTTCACGGTTTTAGCAAGTTAACATTGAAAACAATGTGATGAGGATGACGTGTGAAAAGGTGAAAATAAAGTGAAGAAACAGAAAATCATACGGGGGACAAAAGAGAAATAAGGAGAGCAAAGACTGAAAGATAATTCATGTTCCAGGAGTAGTTAGGACTGGAGGCCAGGATGCGATGTCTGGGAAAAGTTCATTCCAGTTTCACTTCCTCTACCATGGTATTTTGTTCAAGGTATACTGAGCTCCAAAATGTCAAAATGTCCACTCCACACTTTATTATATCTGAGCTATAATCTACACTCAGTTATGTACTGTACTTGCATGCAGTACCACAGACCAGAGACCTGAAAAAATTAACTTCAGATTCAACTTTATTGTCATTGCACATAGTACAAGTACTGTGACAATGAAATGGAGTTTGCATCTGTCCAGAGTGCGAAAAAGAAGCAGCTAAGGTGCAGTGCAATGTGGTGGATAATATAACAAAAACAGTATAAACAGTATAAACAGTGTGGACAGTATAAACAGTTGCCATACCAAACTGTGATGCAGTTTGTAAGAATGCTCTCGATGGTGCAGCGGTAGAAGTTCACCAGGATCAGAGGAGACATGTGATCTTCTTCAGTCTCCTCAGGAAGAAGTGACGCTGGTGTGCCTTCTTGACCAGAGCTGAGGTGTTGAGGATCCAAGAGAAGTCCTCTGAGATGTGGACACCCAGGAAACTGAAGCTGGAGACACCCTCAACCTCCGTTCCATTGATATGGATGGGGGATGTGTGCAGCGCTTTGTCTTCCTGAAGTCCACAATGAGCTCTTTGGTCTTCTTGGTGTTGATGGTCAGGTTGTTGTTGGCGCAGCACGCCGCCAGGTGCCGGACCTCCTCCCTGTAGGCCGACTCATCGTTGTTGTTGATGAGGCCCACCACCGTTGTGTCGTCTGCAAACTTGATGATGGTATTGGAACCATGTACAGGCGTGCAGTCATAGGTGAACAGGGAGTAGAGGAGAGGACTCAGCACACAGCCCTGTGGAACGCCAGTGTTCACGGTGAAGGTCGAGGAGGTGTGATTGGCTAACCTAACATACTGGGGTCTGTTGGTTAGGAAATCTAGTATCCAGCTGCAGAGGGAGGTGTCGATGCCAAGCTCACTTAGTTTGGTGAGGCAAGCAGCAGTAATGGCAACGCTCAAATACACACGACCTGAAAAGAGGACAATCAAGGTTTAATGAATCAATCCCACCTGACACCTCATATCAATAAGGCTAAATAGTGAATCATTATTAATACCTCGCTGATACTGTACATCCATATGCATCCACTACACCTTGTTTTTTTTTTCAACCTAAACACCAGCAGCTCTGGAGGCCAGCAGTAAACAGCATTTGGATTCACAGCATGATTGATCCGCCCACAAGCGGCAAATTGTGGCAAGTGGCGCCTGGCGGCCTGACCGTGTTCGGTCTAGCCTTACTCTTAAGGAGGAGAGAGGGAGAAACAAGTGGAAAAAGTGACATAAACCAAAGGGACAGAAGCAGAGAAGGAAGCAAGGAATGAGTTTAACAGGTTTTAAATAAAGCTCCAAGAAAAGCGTTAAGATGGAATTCACTAGCACGTCCAAAGCATGACGTGCAGCCCAAAATATGCAGATACGAGATTTTAACAACTTGGTGCAATGATGTACGCCTTTGATTCAAATAAGAGCATGCCGCGTGTGATTGATGACATAAGACATTTACTGTATATTCAAGGATTCAAAGATCATTTATTGTCATTATGCAACACAGGGAGGGACAACCGAATGCAGTTGTTGCTTATATTTAACACATGACAAACAAAACCAAGACATTAGTTCATTCCAGTAGTGCCTTTTTGAATTTGCATCATAAGTAATGTAAACAGCAGCAACAAAACAATAGACTGTATATTAGTAGTGTCTCCTCATTGACCATTGAAAGGTAGTGCAACGTTAACTAGGAGCTTGTTGGGAAATGGAGGGGGCAGCTCAGTTCTTGATGTGACTTTGAGCCTTAGGAATATATTTTAGATTTTTCGGAACTGAAATGATTGTCACAGCTAACGTGAATCTATTTTTTAGTGAAGTCATGTGCACTTGTAACCAAATCGAGTAGCAGCACAATAATTAATGTCAGATGTTACAGTTTAAACTTTTGCCCTTTTTTTTCCAGAGCTATAAGTACATGGAATAACAAGGTGATTACTTACTTGCTAAAAGGGCAAATGTGTCTCTCTTATGTGACAGACAAGGAGAAAGGAAAATTGCAAAAACCTAACATGGTCCTGCTGTGTGTACTTACATATGAAATATATACATTACTTTAAATGTCAGAATCATGTCCGATTGACCCAACGGGGAGCAGCAGTACAAAAGTTAACGGCGTGTTAAACTTAGATTAATGTGTGTTTTCTTGCAAAGCTTTGTGAAAAGTACAACATGGATGAATGATAGGAGGTTTGGTTGAAGCTGCTGACTGTGGACGAAATTCTGGATGTCCAACTAAAAACTATCCGAGCGTGTAATGGCGCCATACTGCAACCGATCAGGGTGAGAGCTACGGTCATCTCACAGAGTCAGGCGTTCTACAAGGCCACCCGAACACATCTGCACGTATTTACTGTACATCTGTCAGTGTCAGTGGGAGACAGGTAGCGACAGTGGGATGATTTTCTGTATGTGCAGATTTATAGCATATGTTACACTCTGTTACGCCTTACAGTGCTGTTCCAATGTATTGCTGCTTCATTTTAATAAATAAAGGAAGTTAAGCTTTCTACAATATATTCTTTATATTTTCATCAAAGACCAATCACTTTTGTTTTGTCACACAATACATTATTTTAACGTCTGGGTCTTTTCATTAGCATGACATTAGCATCTGCAAGGCTAGATGCAGAACAATTTAAAGTTTATTACATTTTTACTAATCTACAGACTTTCAGTTTTATTATGGGTACCCTAATCTCCATTATTGTGTTGTGATAAAAAAAGGCAGAAGTCCAATGTAGAGCAGAGCAGTGATAGTGTTTTTTTTTCTCGTGCTTAAAAACTGCAACTCTCAATTTCCTCAAATCAAACTACTGACTAAAGAAACTAAATGTAATGTAAATAATAAAAAAGTAACAAGACCAAAACACATTTGCGACTACAGTTGCTGCCGGGTGAAACAGAGGTGAGGAATAGGATGCTGAGTGAGTAGTTTGCAGAGGAGAGCAGCCCAAGTCACAAGACGGAAAATAAAGATAAAGGAGGCTGAGCAGATGGGGAGAGATCAGGAAAAGATCCCGTGAGGCGAAACCGGGAGGAGAAAGATGGGCAAAAGGTTGCTGACAGTGAAATTTGCCACAGAACACAGCAGCTGAGATAGATGCCTTGTTCTATTATATTCCAGGGGGATTATAATAATAATCCTCACAGCAGCAACACATGAAAGCAACCACATTGAATAAGACTTGTGCAAATAATCAAATGCCAAAAACACAAGTATAAAATACGAGTTCAAAGGTAAAACAAGAAAGAAAGTGTGCAGCATACAATACGCAAATTGCTGTAAGGTGTGCAAAGTGGATGTTATTATTAGTTATACATATTGCAGTTAGAGTTAGCGAATCCCGTTTCCATTCTGTGACACACTGGGGATGAGCTGAACAGTTTCAGCAAAAAACATCTATAATAATAAGAGGAAGAATCTTAATTTTCAGTGGTGTTGACAAAACAAAAAAATAGCAGTTCCAAGGAGAAACTTAAACACAAACAATAGAGAGAGCGAAAAAGGATCAAGATTTCTGAGAGTGAGAAGCTTCACAGGTAAACTCAATCAATCAATGAGGCTGGAACCAATCAACCAATCAACAGGCACCGAACCTGAACCACTTGATGGAGACAAATAATTTCCCTTCTGACTTGTTTTCTGTTTTAAAATAATGTGAACGTAAAACATCCACTGATTTTAATTGCTTTTGATTGATTTGATGTTTTCTTGTTAATTCACAGGAGAAAACAATACTCTCCCACTTTAGCCCTGTGATTCATAGTTTAGTTTTCAACTCAGCAAGTTAGCAGCACGATGTACAAATACAGAGCGTTGGCAGGTAAACATGAAATGGGATATATTAAACAATAACTCTAAATCAGTCATTTATTGTTTCATTCTCTGATAACAAAAATATCACATCACAAATGTGTTTCTCCAGTTGGCCATTTAACTTTTTTTGCTTGGCAAGGTATTAATATTTCACCATTTCTAAATACAATAAATCCTGTGTTTTGAGCCTTGCTGTATAGCATTGCAATGAGGAAGAAAATGGTCATTTCCAGAACTCCAACAGTGTAAACTAGCAAACAGATCCCCTCTTGAAGAGATGAGGAAGTACAGCTCAAAGAAAAATAACCAAAAATAACCAAAATAGCATCCTGGGTAATCAAAATAAAGAATGAAAGCAGAGGGAGCGAAAGGCAAGTGGTAAAATACGGACGCATGTGAAAAAGCAACAATAGTAGTTTGAAGAGGAAAGGATACAATGCAACAAAAATGTAATAACAGGAGGAGGTGAGGATGGAAAGGCTCATGTTGGGAATGATGAGATGAAGGAGAAGATGGTGCGTGTGAGGGATGAACTCAAGGTCACAGTGAGGGTTTATCATGATGTGTGGGCACAGACCTTTTCACCTAGAATAGATGAAGTGGAACGGATGGAGGAATTGCAAGAAAACCGCAGGAGTGGATGAAAGGACGAGACAGGAGTACATTTAAACAGGGAGTAGAATGAAGTAGCACAGCTGGAGGAGACATACAGTATGCATGCATACAAGATTTGGGTAGAGTACAAAAGAGATTTAAGATAATGAAACGTGGAATTCTTCAGTTTGGGTTCACTGCTTTCCACTAAAATTGTCAATTATCAGAACCAGGAAATCTAAATTTGGAAAAGAGCTTGAGCCTGAGTGAAGTTTTTATTATTAATTATTTTGATTTCAATGCATTCAACCATTAGAAGACCTACCCACCTTCAGGCATTTTTGTTTAACCTTTAATACAAAAGCAAGATGACTTCCACTTGACATCCAACTGGATTTGGGTCGCTTAAACTTTAATTTAAACTCGTACTCAGATTGAAGATGGCATTCCAATAGTGGAAATGATGTTTCAGCTTCTGTGTCAAGGCACGGACACACGGCGTGTTCTGTTGTCAGCATGGACAAAAGTAGTTCATCAGCAGCAGCATAATCACACTCGTAATGTTTTTTTTTTTTAACAAAACACAAGGATGAGAAATGTATATGTCCAAAGTATTAAATAATCTGTTTTCAAACATTGATTTTGCAGGACATCTTGGTCAAACTGCAACCTTTGATATTTAGCGTAGTTGTTTACAAGGGATGTTCTCGTTTTCCTTCGCTGTTGGAATCTTTTGTAGCAATTATCTTAGCAAGTAAAGAGTTATCGTCATTTATAAGAATAATTGCCAAAGCATTGCAAAAAGTACATTTTCCTTTGAAATCATTGCGTCTAAGTTCATTTTTTTCACTAAATGACATTTCAGCTGTACTGTCCTCTTTGATCTTTTTATTGAAGATTAAAACCAAGGCCTTCGCTGCTGAAGAACCATGCTCGTTTTTCTTACTTCCTGCAGCTCTCTATAGTTCCTGTGCTGATCGACACTGCAGGTGGGCTGTAACGCTTACTGTCAAAAAAAGGAATAACTACGACATTAATCGGAACTCCGTACTCTGGTTAGAGCTCATTAAAAGTAGTAGGACGCTCTATTGGCTCACAGAAGGGGTGTAGGTGTTCTGGGTGGACCTGGATCACATTCTCATGCCCATCAAACTCTAAAAGGAGATTATTGTTATGGGGTCTTGTTAAACAGTTGCAAAACTGTCATCTGGAATTGTTCTTTAGAATTAAAAGCTGCTTTTACCTTTTTATGTGGGAGCATAATAGGGCACACGTGTATGAGGACACACACACACACACACACACACACACACACACACACACACACCCACACACACACACACACACACACACACACAGCTCTCTCTTCCCGAAGGGAAAGAGGCGACCTTGAGCAAATTACTGGACATATTACACATTGGAATATAGAAGAAGCGTGAAATGAGTTCCAGCAAAAACAGAAAGATACTGGATTTCCCTCAATGAATCATTGTTCCCCTCCAATTGCTGAGGACACGCAATATAACAGAGTCTCACGGGTCAAGAATGAAGTGGGTGGCTCTGACTAATAACTGGGCCAACTGTATGGCTTTTGAGATATTTATGAGGTCATAAGTGATCGACGCCTCTGTTTCAGGTGAGAAGACGCCAGTTCCAACGCGTGTCTCTTTGTGGCACCGACGGTTGTTTTGTAGGTAACAATCTTCATGTTCACAAATACAGGATGTGCTGATCAAAATTACAGGTTTGATGTTGCAACTTCCTCCCTCTCCCGTTTAATTTGTCTCGAGTGATACTGTGTCATCTGTTGTTTGGTCCGTGGTGTTAGTTTGTCATTGTCGGCCCTTTTGTGCATCATCAGATGACATGTCAGTTGAGTATGGCTAGTTCAATAAAAGAATGAGCTCACTGCCTGTACATGGCACGATGACACGCAGGCTCTTTGTGTCTTTGTTTAGGTTCCTATACTCAGTGTTTTATCTGCAGATATTTTGAGATGGTAAATACAGAGTTGTTGTGTTTGTGTGTCCCTGAGAAAGAGACAAATAAATGCAGAAAGGTTTGCTTATAATGATCTAACTGCCTTTGCTTCTCATATAACTCACATGGACCATTTTAAGATCCTAGTTGTTAATAAATAAATGGATAGTATTCTCTGATACACTGATTTTTATTTTATTTTTTACTGTGGGAGCTCTGCTATTTATTGTGGCTGTGTGTATTTAAAAAAAAGAGCCTTTGATGTGGAAAACATGTTGATGTTTGCTTGTCTCTGTGATGGAAACTTTCTCTTGGTATTTTTTACCGCAGTCACTGGTTTGCATATTTTGTTCTCCAGCTGCCACTTAACTAAATAAATTGTTTTTAATGGAATCATATTGAATCAGCTATGTTTCCTAAAGTCAAACAGAATGTAAGCCTCTGATTGTCACTAAAAGTCGATACTGCCATATTAGTGTCCCTGTGAGACATTACTGCCACACTTCAGTGAAGAAATTTGTTGGATGGATGAAAAATGGAGAGACAACTTTGTTGTGCTTAGGTTCTTACCACTAGAGGGGCAAAACCAGGAAACAATATCCAGTTCTGAAAAGTGCCAATAAAAAAAAAAAAAAAAAAAAAAAGCCAATGCAGAAGCGCCTTCATCTTGCACTCCTTGTAATAATGAGCAGGGGGCAACAAGCCCGATTGTATAGAAGTCCATGAGAAAATGACCTCTCACATGGTTTATTACGCAAACATTGTAAATGCAGCATCATGTTCATTTAGTAAGTTATGGTCCCATCTTACAACGTTTACTCTTTTTACAGTGTGTTTTTAGTTCATGAAAGTAACTTGTAAAATTATTACAAAATGTGGTTACCCACAAATGAGTGGGTTTAGTGATCGGTTGTGCTCAATTCCACCTTCTTTCAGGTACCCAAAAAAATCAAGATGACGATTGCCAAAATGATGAACTCAAGGCTTCAAAACCTTAGTCGACAGACTGTGGTGGAACACAGACTGCACCAAGCAGGTTTTGCGAATCACAATATTATACATTTTCCCTCTACATCCTCTAACCCAGCGCTCCCAAACCTTTATGCATCACGGACCGGTTACGTGAAGACAATATTTTCACGGACCGGGTCCGACCTCGGAGAGGCAGGAGACAACAACACCCGACGTGTGTTCGTTCTGTCCAGTCTACTGACTCTACTCCTAACTAAACCTTATTGTCCTGTCTACTGCTTAACTTATAACCCGCTGCACAAAGACAGGATGTTGAAATGGAAGCAGGTTTTCATGCTTTTTTGGCGATCTCAGGATACTCTGCCTTGGTTTTAATCCAGAACACCGACAGAGTTGAAACAGATTTAACGTAACATCTTGACATGTGTCAATAGGTTCCGTCTGAGGTTACCACAGACGGATGTATCCGGTCATTTTTCACAATAAAACATCTTTCCGGCCTTGATTTTTGTAATTTTATTTAAATTTTTCATTCATTCTTTCTGTGCGGCCCGGTACCAAGGGACCAAGGCGTCATTTTGCTTTTTGGAGAATTATGATGATAAGTTCATAGTAGATACAAGAGTATACTTAGGTACAATATATTATGTTGAACATAATATGGATGGATGGATCACAGCCAACCGAGTTATTTTCAACACAACTCCTGGTCCTTGGTCACGGTGGCCACAGCACTTAAAAGACTAAACTTCCTAATTCTCAAAATTCAGACCCTTTGCTTTTTTATTAACAGCGTGTACTTTTACTTTCAATACTTAAGCATCAAAAGTATTTTTCTGATATAAAATATACTTAAGTACAGAAAATATCAGATACTTTAAGACTTTTACTCAAGTAGTATTTTAATAGGTGACTTTTTCTTTTACTGGAGTAATTTTCCAGTAAGGTATCTTTACTTTTACACAAGTACGGCTTTTGGGTACTTCATACACCACTGCCAATGGGTGACATCATGATGATTACATTTGCTTCCTATTTAAAGTCAATGAGTGAAACATGTTGCAAAACCTATAGTGAATGTTGACATTTTGTTTTCGCAGTCAGTCAATTTACGAAGCCTAAATAAGGGATTTCGTTGACTCAACTTACTAACGGAAAATTGAAGATTGAAAGGACATATACACGTAACAAGCCTAAATTGACAGGTTAAAAACCAACTCTACAGGGGTACTTTGGGCGTTGATCTCTGACTTCAAGGGCCAATGACCAAGCGACGACATTTTTAAGGAGAATGTGTTGGCAAGGCTGCTCTGCATACTTTATCCTGAAGCCATTTAAGATCTGCTCAGACTCAAACTGTAAGGCACGTGTGCTAGCGTTGCCATATACTCCAACTGAAGAAGCCGGCTAGAAGAGAAGACTTGAGAGGACCATCGTTAAATCCATTCTTACTGGCTGCACCTGCACCTACCTCCTTCCTTTTTACTCTTTCACCTCTCTCTAATATTGCTGCAGGTGTGCCAGTTTATGACGGCTTTAACCATTTAACAGTAGCTCAGTCTCGCCTCTCGCCTCCGGTGTGCTGGTGAGGAAATGAGGTAGGATGGTTGGAAAGCATTTGGCAAAGGAACCCTTTAAAACATATGACAGAAGAGGAACTGAACACTCAAACACTGCACGGTACCTCATACTGGACTGTTCGCTCTGGTTATTGATGCCCGTAGCCTTTGTTGCATTGCCGGCTACATCTGTAACGGTAAAAAATAAATCCGAAACGACTTCTCTTCAACAAATTCGGTCACATTATACTCAGCTGAGTTGTTAACTTTCCAAAAGTTGACATGACTCTTGTGTATTTGCATTTAAGTGACAACAGAACTTTAGTTTCTGCTGTTTTTTTGCCTCTTCTTTGATCTTCTCATCTATTTTATAATTATTTTGAATGTTAATCTTGAGGTTTGGGGTTAATCCATGCATGGGAACCTCGTCCAGTTTATCTGCTTGTTTTGCCATTATCATACTATTGATTTATATTCTATTTCCCCACCGTGTCTCTGTATCAGCGTTTCTGTTCATGTTTACAGAAAGGGTATCCGCCGATCCAGGCCTTTGTCTGAGTCTCTGAGTGCACTCATGGGAGACGTCTGGGACGCTGGCCAGCACGTCACTGGTCTTGCGTGCATATGCGTGTGCATTTAAACGGCCCTGACTCTCGTATCTCTCTGCAGTGCCCTTACATAAGCCTATTTATCCACCTTAGGGGATCCTCACCTTCCTCCTCCTCTTGCTCCCATCTCACTCCCTCACTCCCTCCTCCCTGCTCTCATTCTCCCTTGATCCAACTAACCCGCCCACTCATCCCTTCAGACTTCAGCAAAAGGTTTTACCCATGCTTAAGGTTGTTTTTTGGCCAAGTCTTTAATCACGTCTGGCACAAATTCCCAGTCTTGAACAATGGTGATGTCTATCCCCAGTACCATTATCTATCCGTCTCTCTGCTCTCCATCTCTTCTACTGTCTCAATCTCTCATCCAATCCGTCTGGCACCCGTTCTCTCCCCTCTAGGTCACTCTCTTATCCCCTCTGCACACATTCAAGTTCTCTCATCCTCCATAAAACCCTATTCATCCTACCTTTGCCTCTATCCATGCACCCTCCCACCCATCATTTACCTTCTTTCTCTCCCTCCAGCACTTTGGCTCAATCCCTCCATCCTCTCCTTTCCCTGCAGCACTCCCATATCCTCCACCCAGCTGCTTCCTCATTTACCCCCTTTGTTGTTGTTTTTTGGGATCATTTCAATCCCTACTCATTTCTATTCATCATTCACTTTTTTTAGCCTGGGATGTATATGTTTCATTTCGGGATGCTACACATAATACACATAACTCCTTTCATTCTCTTAACTTTCCATATTTAGTTCCCTATCCTTACATGTGTCCTCAGTCTTTTGTTTGAACCTTCCCGCAGACTCCAGCATCACATAATGTTCCCATCATTACCATTTCTGTCGAAGTCAATCCCTTGTTCCTTCCACTTCTGTAAACACGACTGCAGCGGTGAGAAGTGGGAGGACTGCACCTCTTCTGAACATGCACATCTCTTTGCTGTATTAGGAGTTTAGGATGGTTCAACTTCCAGACAGAAACAGGAGCGAAGGAATGATAGTGGAGTTTAATTGGCTTGGTCACTAAGTCCCATGAATTATACACCCCTTAGGAAGCAGAGAACAAATAGACAACATCAGTCTCAATGTTTCATTACTGGACTGGGACAATAAACTATGTTTCTGACACAAAATCAATATGAAATGTGTCATATTGCTAACAATTTCCATCTTCTACTATACAATGGAGAAGGTATAGCCTAAATTGATAGCAGCGGCCAATGTACATGTACTTACAGGAATCTACCACAGTGTTTGAAAAAGCAAGACCACAACAAAATCATTACCAGCTAAGTCATTACTATCTTCATATGGCCTTTTAAGCTATCTAGCCTTAATCCTATCAAATGTGTGTTTGGAGATAACAGTTAAAAAGGATTCATGGCAGATATTGTTTGACTGGAAAGGTTATGGTACTTGGTACTGGGTTGAATCAGTTGAACCCAGCCCTACTTGCCTTTGTCACTGTACAAGAGTCATCTACATTTGAAATATTTCCACAATCCTAAGAAACATGATAAAGTGCTTTTTGATTTGCCAGTGGTTAAATGGGGGATCTTTTTTACTTTGATCTTAACACACACAAGAAAAAATATAATATATAGTCTCCTTCCTTTTTTTTTACTTTGTAAAAAAGTCTTCTTCCTTTCTCTGTTTATTTTCTTCCAATAATGTGCAAATAAACACTCTTTGTACCTGCAATAAAAGAGCACACAGTGCACTCTCTCTGTGCAGGCGGGTTGCATATGGAGGTAAAGTAGGGAAGGCAGACAGATATAAAAAAAAAAGCCACAGATGATAATAGGAACAGACTGAACAGAGAGCGAGGGACGAGAGCCAAGGACAGGAGAGAGAGAGAGAGAGAGAGAGAGAGAGAGAGAGAGAGAGAGAGAGAGAGAGAGAGAGAGAGAGAGAGAATGAAGGGTAACATGTTATAAGAGAATAAAAAAGAGGTACAGATAAAATCCAAGGACAAGAGAGAGAAGAAGATGAAGAGGATGACGAGGAAGATAATTAAAAAGGGAAAAAAGAGGGAATTGGTTGGAAACAGCGAGAGAAAAAGAGAGAGAGAGAGAAGAGTGTCACCTTTTGTGTGTGTGTTTATGCACTTAAATGCAGTTGTGGGCCGTGGATTTTCTACCTGGGCCTTCAGTGGATCAGCTGTTCACGGCGCGGCGAACAGCTGATCCACTGATCCACTGAAGGCACCCTCGTGAGCTAACAGCGAGCGCTAGTTAGTTCGCGAGCTAACAGCGAGCTAGCGCAGACCTGCTTTCCATAGTGCCTCGGGTGGCCAGGCATGGTGAGATGCACCGCGGGGCGGGGAGGACAGCAGGTCCAAGTGTTATACAGTGTCTACACGGATAGTCTGCAGGGAAAGTCTGCTTCTTCTTCTTCAGTTTAATGGTGGATCACAACCAACTTGACTAGGTGCATACCGCCACGTACTGTACCGGAGTGTGAGAACCCATGTAGCTGGCTGTCACCATGTAGTTTAACCGGCTTCTCTACCATAGAGAGAAACAGAGGTGAAATCTGATTGGATGAGCTCTGCTTAACAGCTGCCAAGCTGCACCAGCGCACTGGCCAGAAGCTGATGAACAGACAAGACAGGAGCTGTGCAATGAGAAAATAATCTAATAGGGAAAACATAATTATAATACATGTATTTGTAGTGTATTTGTAGTGTATTTGTGAAAAACAATTAAATTAGAAAATAGCTATAACTTTTTGATTATGTTTAGGCCAGCAGAGAAGGCTTAGCAGGCCCTGACAGCCAGCCACTGCTTAAATGTGTGTTAGTCAGATGAGCCAGTAACCATTTGGCATACATGTGTGTGTGTGAATTATATAAACTGCTGTCCCATCGCGTGTGTATTAAATAATGCCTTTACAAAAAATAATATGTATTTTGCCATGAAAAGCGTCTATTTCCTTGAATGTTATTTGGCGTTATCTATCTTTGTGAGGACCAGTGTGCGTTTTAGATCTTGGAAGTGAGGACTTGGTTTTAAAGATCAGAGAATAAGTTGTATGTCAGGGTCAGAGGCTTGGGAATGAATTCTGTGTGTTATTGTGTATGTGTGTGTGTCTATCGGTTACTGTGTGAGACACTTTGGCTGACTGCTCTCAAGGTTTCTAGGTATGGGGCTGTTGTGTCGTGCCACTTATCAGCGTTTAAGTGTCCTTGAGTAGCACACAAAAATACACACATACAGGCACACACACGTCCGTGAGCATGCTCACATTTTGAAGTAAATTGACACATAATTCAGTTGTAAAAAGAAGTGAAGCGTGAAGAAAAAAGATCGGATGTATAATAAAAGCACAGACAAAGACATATTGGTTGGACAGTGGAAAATAAAGAAGCATGGGCTCACACACACTCATGCAGTTAAACACACACTCTTGTTTCCCACGGCGCAGTGGAAGTGTATTTGGTCTGCTAGCGCCATGCTTATCTGTCTGTCTTGTCATAACAGCTCTGTGTGTGTGTGTGTGTGTGTGCGTGTGTGTGTGTGTGTGTGTGTGTGTGTGTGTGTGTGTGTGTGTGTGTGTGTGTGTGGTATGCAGGGCAGATACATGTATACATACACTAACATGCAGAAAAGGTTGAGCACTTGGCCCTGAAAAGGTCAAAATGGCCTCACACAGGAAGTGATATTACAGCAACAGATAGCCCAACTTCCTGACAAGATCTGAAGACAAACACACACACACACACACACACACACACACACACACACACACACACACACACACACACACACACACACACACACACACATACACAATCGGGGAATTAGCTTCCCTCCTTTGCAAAGCTTCCAATCGGTTAGTTTCAGGACACAACGTTGTAAGAAGGGCTCCACATCACACGTGCACACTAACAAGCGAGTGCTCTCCTTCCGAAGGGGGACACCCTGCCCTTTATAGCTTTTCACATTCCCCCCAAACTATCACACCTCTGTCCTTATTAGCTGACTGTTAAAATGGTAATTAGATGATCACTCCGGGTTGGATGTTCTCGAGTGTTAGTTGAAAACATCTGTGTTGTCATTATTCAATAAGGGAAAGTGTGCACATCCATCATTAGCTGCTTGGGGAACGTTTTTCATTATTAACAGCTGGTAGGAAATGGAAGTAGACACATAACAAACATACTGGTCCAGTACCGATGCTTGGTCAGTGGCTCAGGCTTCACACTATGGTTGTCTGTGTGTGTCAGCGACACGTCACAATTTAATGCATTGTGTCTTTTTTTAAATCAACTTCCGTGCTCACAGGAAACTTACAGTTGGGCTTTGCAAAAGATGGTTGAAGTTGATGTTCATGGTCTGTGTTTGTTACATAAGATAATCAAGCTTGCTACATAACTTACGTATGCAGCATAGTTTATGCATGTAAGTTACGTAACAGACTCAACCATCCACTCCGACCTCCTTTGAATACACTCTCTTGCTCCTTATATTACGTCAGTTGCTCTGACTGACTTTACATTGGAGTTGGTTGGAAGCCCAGTGTGGCGCTAAAGGGTGCCATCGGTATCAGGCGCATGTAGGAGCACGGACCAAGCGTTGGTATTTGAGAGTTGGGAGTAAGAACGGGACGGTTGAGTATAAGGTGTCAAACATAGATATCCACACTGTTTGTTATTCAAATTGAATATGTTTTGTATACATTACAAGATGCATCATTGCTTCAATTTGCTTCTTACCATTAACTTTGCGTTCAATGTGTTCATTTTAGATACAGTGCGATTCCTTTAAGTCAATAGAGAGACGTTTGGGTGTGAATAGACGCAAACACTGAGGCGAAGACGCGTCTGCATGAGTAGAAAATAGTTTTCTCCCAAGGCTTTATTTATAGGAATCTGTACTCTTGGTACATTGGTTGTTTGAGATGAATAACCACAGACTGGACTGTTTAGTCTTCTGTTTGAACACACTTTCACACTCAATTTGAGTGCTGGAAGGTTTCCACATGACTTTTTAGGTATCATATATTTTAACCTGCTGTTGAATTATTGTGTAGATATGGATTGTTCCTGTGTGCTTATTAGAGAGAAATACAATCCTATCCCTATTTGCCATTACACCGTGAGAACAAGGTCACTTCCCATCTAAACAGATCATAGCGGTAGTGCTAGTAGTTGTGTTATCTAGAAGGTCACTGTGGTAGACTTCATGTCTCTTGGCAGTGCTGCGTGGTAACTGAATACTCACTGTAACTGTGCACTGAAGACATAATACTTCTTGAGAAAATTAAAGCTCGTAGATCATAAGAGCATTTGAATTGTGGCTTTGAAAGTGAAAATACAAGCACAGGGGATTTTATGCAAAATCAAAACAAATACAAGCCTATCAAAAAACTGGATGATCCTTGCAATACATGGTTAAAATACTAAGTGACTATTAGGGAATATATTTTTTGTTTCTTGGCCAAGGGGAACACAGCTGTGATCGGATAACTGAAAGCCCCCAGGCCAAAGAGAGGCGTTCTTTCCCTTTCACTCCTCAATACGATTCATTTTTATGGCCTTTTTGGTTTTCTATCCCACTCAGGGAGAGGAGAAGAGGTGGAGGCAACTTCTTGGAGGCAAGATCTTAGAGAGAGGACTAAGTCAAAATGTCAGTAAGGAAAGGAGTTTAGTGTCCTTTTAAAAACCCACTTATTGTTAGGCCCCTGCTCGAAAATTGCATACCCAAACTACAAAGGGTGTATCTCTGCAACCACTAGGGCTGTTTGAATAATTGTTGTGTTATAATAAAAGGCTACACATGTGACATTTTGTTCAGATGTGTACATATCTGTAATATATGTCTATATGTTACTGGTTAAGAGTAAATGAAGATGGCACACAGCAAAAATGAAAAGGTTTCAGGTCCGCCTAGAAAAGAAGTTTCAGGATGATTATTTCTTTGACATAATGCAGCTGTCAGGTTTAACTCTAACCCAAATCATACATAATATGTGAACATTCTCTCTGCAAACGTTGACTTTGATAAAATTAGAGAGGGTTTTAGTTAAGAAAATTCAGGCGAGGTCTCATTGGGGCCCATTTGGGCTATTTGAATGCTATTTGAATTTGCTCATGTACCAAACCATATATTTCACTTGTATATTACTTATGGTGTATACATCCAAATACAGCAGTTTTGGACTTTTATTTAAAAAAAATCATAAAACAACCTGTGATTTACAGTTTTATATAACAATCGCTCAGGATTTTTAAAAGGTTTAAGGGACCTAAGAACCTGGTGCAGATGAAGTGAGATGGTCGGAAAATACATTTTAATAAAAGCAGTGGGAGTGAATTTAAATGTTATAATGCCATTCTTGTTTTCTATCTGGAGTTGTACACTGAGAAAATAAAATAACAAAAATGCTAGAAAATAGTACCTTGATTGATGGATGAACCTAAAGTTGTGCTTTCATTTTTGAAAAGGTTGAATTATTAGGCAATCGCTTTTGGTGTTAAAAGAACACAAAGTATTATTCATATTTGGTCCTCATTGCATCTCCTTACAGACATTATGTGCTTAAAATGCTCATTTCCTGCATTTTTTTGTTCATTTGTGGTTTCAATACAAAAGCTGTGTTCAAATGGAAATACTCAGTTTTTAAAGAATTTAGTACCTAAGCAATATAAAATTGAAAAAAATATATTTAAAAGGAAGGGAGAGGAAGGAAGTAGGGTTTGAAAATAAAAGTGAAAGAGAGAATACCAGATTATTGGTGTGTTTCCATCCATCTGTTTTTAGGAACATTTGCAACTTGCATGCAGAAAACCTGAGTGAAAATACAGAAAATAGTTGGAAAATAGAATTTAAGCTTTTGCACTCGGTTGAAAAAGTTAGTGTATCAATAAAATCGAAATGCAACAAAGTGCAATGGAAACAGCTGTAGCGATTTAATCAATGTGACCTAAACGTCCACTGAAGCTGCGCTCCATGGGAAAATTTCAAAAGGCAGCAGATGAAAACATCAGATGAGTACATGCAACAGTATAGTGGTAGGAGCTGACACTGATTTTGTATTTCCTTGGAATACATTTTAAATGGAAAACCTGCTCCTGACTTCAGGAACTGGGATCAGCAGCAGTTTGGGACTTTTGTAGAACTTCAGCAGTTCCTTTTGAAGGCAGCATAAAACATAAAGACGGACAGAGAGAGAGATGGACTGAGGGAGGCAAAGAGAAAGTAGAAGAAGGAAGACGTTCAGTGTTAGTGATGGATAGATGAGCGAGGGCGTGGAGGAGATAAAGAGGTGTACAGCGCCGAGCTGTCCAGTCCAACCGGGTCTGGAAGAACAACAGATAACCAACGTGGAAATAACTCTGACCTGTCGAGTCGATCTGCTGCAATTAAACACACACACACACACACGCACACACACGCACACGCACACGCACACGCACACACACACACACACACACACACACACACACCAAAAGAGTTGTTGCTGTGTGTGTGTGAATTTCATAAATCGCTCTGGGGATGATTATGTCCTCAACTCAATGTATAGCAATGGAAAATAATGGCAAGAGTTTTAAAATGTTTGAGTATGCTGCTGAGTCCTTCTTTTAGTTTTTTTGGTTGCTTAGCATTTCCTATCTAACTTTCGCCGCTGACAGCATATGAGCATACGAGTCCTCCACATTGAATGCCAAACCACATCATTTGTTAAAGTGTGATGCTTTGTGGTTTCATCCAAACACCCCGACCTCCTCCTACAGGGACTTTGTCACTCTGTGAGCTTCCTGTGTTTCCTTCGACAGTCGCTTGTCAACGTAAAAATGTTGCAGGGCAGTTGCTGGAATGACTTAGTAACAGTTCTGTTGAGAAGGTCTTCTTAAGGGAAATAAGGGGTTATAGGGTTGAGGAGATAATTTAAGAGAGTACAATGAAGATAGATGATGGGGGAGAGGAGCTGAGGACAGGGGAAGGGTCGAGTTCAGATACTACAAGCTACTGATTTCAGTGTTTGGACAGGCAGTTTATCTAATTAGAGGGGCGCTGTCCGCTGAGCTATGGAGGGAGTGAAGGATGCTCAGCTGAGTGTGTTTACCTTTAGACGGTTCAGGACTCCTGTCCTCCCTTTAAATGGGAGTGAGAAATAAGATGCTGCTCTTGGCTCGTGTGATGTGAAAGTCTGAGAATGTTCCTCTTTAGCAATGTAATTAATTACAGTACCAAATAACCCTTTCCACTGCAGAGACATATTTAATTCTAATCTGCATTCCATATATTTAGGTTTTTCCTTTCAATTTGTTACTGTCTGTAGTTCCTGGGGCTCTTCAGTCTGGTCCAAAAGAGCCAAAAGATACCGATGCCATTCAGCTCTCAACAGTCTCTCAGCTCTGGCACTTTGGACTTGAAGTGCTTTGCCAGTGTGTTTTCACGTACGCGTCATTGTCTTTCACTTCTGCGTTGCGGAGTGTGGATCACTGGCTCTTGGTTCTGGATCTTGGTTGACCTTGACTCCTGGGAGAATCGCCCAGAACTCTGAGATTCATAACGGAGCATAGGAAACACTTTGTCCCTCTGTCCCTCTCTCTCTCTCTCTCTCTCTCTCTCTCTCTCTCTCTCTCTCTCTCTCTCTCTCTTTTAATGGATCAGAGCGAGAGAGGGACAGATGGGCTCACGTACGACATCACACACTCGAGCATGTCGCCTAACCACAAGACTCACACGTTCAGAAAAAGTAAAAATCTCCAAGTCTACGCACATGCATACTTTCCTGTTGCCACCTGTCATTCACACAGAGGGGCTGTGTACACACACACACACACACACACACACACACACACACACACACACACACACACACACACACACACACACACTCAGGTGTTTTTTCAATCAACGCAGCTGTGTGCTCTCCAAAGCAGTAAAACGTTTTTTAGGTCCAGCGTTGGCAGGCTTTGATGAATCTAACACACCACTGAGTTCTGGTTCATTCTATCTGCCTACAAAGGCTCTGACAGATGGCTGCTTGACTGTTATTAGGCACTGCAACTGCACCTGCTTGATGTGTGTGAGCACACAAACACACATACGCATGCGTTCAAATACATTTTTCCAGACCATGGGAGAGGAGGGTACAACGAAAAATGGATTAGATTCGCACTAGCCTTGGAAATGTCCTTCCCTGGTCAAGGAAGAAATAAAAAAAGGCCAATAAATTATTTTTTAAATGAACGGATTTTAAAGTGTTTTTAAAAAACTGTCACTCAAATCAAAATTTTCAGCAATATGCTAAAATATTCCAGCTTGACATTGAATCTTAAAGGTACTGAAATAATATGTCATGGTCAATCAGAGACTTTTTATTGTCCACGTCAGCTGTACTGAAGCAGGGTTTTTTCAGTGTAAAATTTTGAATGCAATTTTAGGAGAGGCACAGAAAAAAAAAAACATGTGTAAAGCTCCTGTGCAACATGGCACTCATTTCCTAGAGTTCCAAAAATAACTTGCCCGTTGGATTCTCTTTCGAAGGCAGTATTCAGAAAACAGCTTCCCCAAATCTCTTTTATGCCTTCTTTTGGTTAAAAGAACTTGATGCATGTTTTAAATAATGACTTATGTTTTTAAATGTACAAATGAGGAAGGTAATTCTGTTAAAGGATACTTGCTGGTAAATTTTTATCCTCTTTTGATATATACATGAATATACATGAGAGCCTCCGCAGTATCTGTGCTTTGGTCAAGCAGGAAGCTACAGGAGTGTTTTGGAGGGCAGAATCAACTCGTCTCTCCTCATCCTCACGACATAAATCATTAATGAGGTGTGTGTATCTGCCAGCACCTCTTCCTGGTCTGTCCCAGGCCTGCAGTGCACAGCAGTGTGTGTGTGTGTGTGTGTGTGTGTGTGTGTGTGTGTGTGTGTGTGTGTGTGTGTGTGTGTGTGTGTGCGTGTGTGTGTGCGCAAACACACCTTTTGTGTGCTTGAAAATGTGTTGCATTTATTTATGCTTGTCTACCTGTCAATGTGTGTTTTGTATGTGTGAGTATGAGTCTGGTGCGGTATACTGCAAATATACCGTGCATGTTTGCATTATCTTTTTTCTGCACGTGTGTGTGTGTGTGTGTGTGTGTGTGTGTGTGTATGAGGGAGTGATGCATACACTGGGGTCTTTGAAGTGTAAAGTAACAAGCCTTTTTAAGTTTGGGATGTGAAATATTTATATGGGCAGGAGTGCTGCTTTGGGAGGACGAGTTGAGAGAAAGAGAGAAGAGGACAAAGAGAGGAACTTGTGTTTAAACAACAAATAAGAACAGATCCATGCTGTCTTTAATAGCCCTGAAAAGATTTGATGGTGTCCTTTCCGCATATTGATTTTACTTGCATCATAATTATTGATTTAAATTTGTGTACAATCATCAATGAAAGTTTCTGCAGGCTTGTAGTAGATAAACAAATCCATTTATCCATTCAGTTCACCATTTATAATTGAGGTTTTCAACATGAATAAAACCATGAAACGGCTTCACCTTTGCCTAGAAAGGGACCATGGTACATAATAATGTTTTAGTTTTTTTCTAATTCTCGCTTTTTACAATATTACAGCATGTTTTAAGTTGCTTGATTACATTTCTTTAAACTGCTTGCTCTTAATGTTCTTTTCTCTGCATCATAATGTCCGTCACTCTTGATCAATGAATTCAGGCCTGCAAAGAGTTCATGGATGGCGACCCGGTGAACTTGGCTGTGTGTGTGTGTGTGTGTGTGTGTGTGTGTGTGTGTGTGTGTGTGTGTGTGTGTGTGTGTGTGTGTGTGTGTGTGTGTGTGTTGAGGGAGTGGTAAAGGCTAAACTGGGCGATTAGACGACAGGACAAAGGACAGAAGAGGCAGAGACCTTTATAGAGAGCCAAGTGTAATTTTGGATGCATGTGTCTGTGGGTTTGTGTGTTCATGTTCACGCATGAGTCTCAGTGTGTGAGGCCAGACGTCAGTATTGACAATAGCCTGTTGAGACCTGGGAGGAGACTGGCTTCGTTAAAAGAGGCCTTGAACAAACAGAGAATAGAGACGGAAGGATAGAGGAAGGAGGGAGGGAAGGAGGGGCAACATTTGGTGGGAAGAAAGAGAAAGAGAGGGAACAAATGAAGGGAATGTGGGAGAAAAGGTTGGAATGAGGGAAATGTGGATGAATGGAGTAAAGGGGAATTGTGGAAGAAGAATTGCAAGATTTGCATGGAGGGATGAATATGTGTAAAAATGGAGGGAAATAGGTGGAATAAAGGATGAATTAAAAAGCCTAATTGGAAGCAAGGAGGGAGAGAAAGAGGGATTAGGGAAGTATGATTCAAGATTGAGGGATCAAGGGAGAAGAGAGGGAAGAAGGAAGGAGACAAAAGAAGGGTTGGGTAGAAAAGAAATGGGGAAGAGGAAATGATGGATGGATAGATGGAAAGATGGAAGGATTTAAAGGGGAGGAGGCACTTTTAGATAAAGTACGGAATAGAAAGGGAAACCACAGGCTTTTCTGAGTAAAGGTTAGCTTTGACGGAAGAAAGAGACCACGTGTGTGTGTGTGTGTGTGTGTCTGCATGTGTGCGTGTGTGCGTGCGTGCATATGCTGGAGTAGTAGGCCGATCAAATCAATAACTGCTAAATAAATTATGAGCCAAAACATTTCAAATGCACCAGCAAAAACAAATGAAATGATTCAAGTATTCACAAGCTAGCACTGCATGATGCACGCGTGTGCGTGTGCGTGTGTGTGTGTGTGTGTGTTTCTGTTGCTGCAATGGAAAATATGTGCCGGATCAGTTGTGGAGGTGTTGATGTTGTCAGCACGGCGCGACAGTTTTACACGCTTACGTCCGGTTAGTGACATCAGAGAGCGGTCTACAGGCTTATCAGCCTTTGTATCTGGTGTCAGGTTTCCTTTTATGTGAAAAAAGACCCCAAAACTCATTCACACACATGAAGCAGTGCATTTCTTGGAAGTGCACATGTGCTAAAGAAAGAAAGAGAAAGAGGAAGGACAGAAGTACGGAAGGAATTCAACAAACAACAAACCCACCGGAAAGATTTGGGGGATAGGTGGGCAGATCTCTTATGGATGCTTCTCATATGTTATAATTAATACGTATACATTTTGCATACTTATTTCTTAAACATTGTAATAGTCTGTATACTATCCATTGTATCATTAGAAAGGTATATAATACAGATGTAAAGCCATCTTAAGTCTCTGTACGTTTGTATTAATAGTGTATTAAAATGTGTGTTCCATGGAATAGGAAAACCAAATAGTTAATGACCAGCAGAAATGATGCACGCTTTTATACAAGGTTAAGCAATCAAAATGGTATTTCCAATTTTCACAGGGATCTTTGTATCATTCATTTTTTATATAAAATGTTCAAAATATATTAAAAATAGATGAATAAAACATGCATAAAATGGTGTAGTCCCTTCATGAAATAATGATGGGAAGGCTTGATAGGAAAACAGAGCCGTTTAATTGATAGAAAACTGAATGCAGAAATGAACTCGTCTGAGCGAGTTGAACTGTCCTTGTTGGACTATAATGCTGCTTAAGTCAGCACAGCTGGACGAAAATCAGAGGGCACATCTGCTGATACCAATATATCATTAGTATTTCATTTCTTTCTGATTCCTGTAATCTTATTGGAACTATATTTCACTCTATTGTATCTTATTGTATTTTAATCACTGGTAACAAGGGACACACACATAGCAGCAGATCACCAGTTGTCCACACACACACACACACACACACACACACACACGCACGCACACACACACACACACACACACACACACACACACACCTCTCCCAGTCTCCAAGGACCTACCGTGCTTATGTGTGGGTGATAATGAAAGCTGCTGACTGCAGTTGTGATTGGCTACCTCTGCAGCCTCTAGAGATGGCCGACTGAATGGTGCCAGCTCGACGCCAGACAGACGGCACACATTGTGTGTGTGTGTGTGTGTGTGTGTGTGTGTGTGTGTGTGTGTGTGTGTGTGTGCGGGTTTTCTGTGCGTGAGTATGTTTGCATGCATTTGTGCTTACATGAATGTTCCATCAGCAGGTGTTTGTGTGTGTGTGTGTGTGTGTGGGGGTGTGTGTGTGTGTGTGTGTGTGTGTGTGTGTGTGTGCGTGTGTGCGTATCACTGATACTGTGCCGCGCCCCGTTGTCTGGGGTCTGATTATAAATACAATAAATTGGTCCATGTTTTGTGTGAGTGTGTCCCGTAAGGTGTAGGTTTCCACCCTGCTTGTATGCACTCTCTAGTTCTATCTGTCTTGCGTTCATATAAAAATCCTGACGTTGCTCCAGATTGAGCGTTTTATAAGTAAATAATTAACAGGCGTGCAGGTTAAAATGACATCACTTTAAAACAACTGTGGTGAACTCTGACATGCAAATTCACGCTGTTGACGAAAAGCACACGATCTTCACAGTGCGGACCTTTGACGGGGCAAAGAGGCACTTTTATTTAACGAAGCAATGATTCGCAAGCACTTATGATCAACAGCAGGTGATGGTACAGATACTTCCTTTGAATAAACTCTGCAGACGTATTGTCCTGCTAGTGATCAAACTGAGCCGACACGTTTGCTTACTGATCCTTAGCAAGATTGTTAGGTCTGTCAACTCTACTTTCCCTTTTCAAGACCTTTTCGTTCAACGCAAAGGTGTGCCTAGTGGTGGACAGAAAGTGTCAGAGTGTCTTGCATGGGTGGATGATAGCTTGGCCATCATCCTCCTGTCTCCCACCTTCTCCACCACATCCAGTGGACACCCCAGCACACTGCTGGCCTTCTTTACTAGCTTGTTCAGTCTCTTCCTGCCAGCTGCCGTGATACTGCTGCTCCAGAAGACCACTCCACCACAGAGTCAAAGAAAGTCACTCTTGTAGCTGCACACTGCTCCAATATTGTGCTTCACTGGAGAATACATGCCAAATGCAGAAGAGGACAGCATCAGAAGTCAAAAGCAGAACAACAAAAACTATGGCAGAGGATGTTGAAGATTGTATTTTTCTTTTCTAGTGTTGCTTAACAGCAGCTTTTAAAAGCTTTTTGCAAAAAAAAAATGACCTCCCCCCAATGCTAAGTGTGGTTATTTTACCGCAACTTTCTAGAGCAAACTTTTGAATTTGGAGACATCAATGGCTGAAGGGTAGAAATGGGCTGTATCATCAAACCGACCGGCTGTGCAGGATTCAGAGGAGCAATTTTTTATGCTCAAAATAAATTTCTCTCCATGACACATGAGAAAGACATGTTCCACAAGTTTTCCCCAAATCACAAATCTTTTTTTTTGTTAAGTTGAAAAGCAGAAATGAAAAAAGGTCAGGGTAATCAGGGCCAAGGGCTTTATTATTAGTTATATTTTTCTCAACTCGGGGGAGCAGAATAGAAGTTTCCATGAACACCTTCTGTGTTGAACAATGAACTCATGGATGAGTTGCTATTTTAAAGAATGTGTGAAGGAACCTCAACTGAAATTAAATCCAAGTGTGAAGTGCACCCTCATCCCAGTCACACTCCATATCATGACCAGCTCCACCAGGCGACTTGCTGGATCACTTACGAGCACACAGACACGAGGACCCACACAGCACTGGACCTTTGGTGATGAAGCATGTTGAGTCATAACAGAAGGAGAAAGACACTGCGGCTGGGTGACACAGCGAGGGAGTGACTTTACCTCTGGACTGTGGCAGAGGGAGTGGCGTAGAAAGAAAGAGGAGGGTGTGAGCGTGTGTGTGTGTGTGTGTGTGTGTGTGTGACAGAGACGGCTTTGCTTTCACGCCTTGCTGAGCAGTGAAAGAGTATCTGTCACAGAGAACAAGCCAAAGGAGGACAAGTAAAAGTTAGGCAAAAAGACTGAGACGCTAGGAGAGGGACAGAGGGGGGGAGAGAAAGAAGAGCTAGAGAAAGAGTTGGCTGAAAGCAGCTTCTGTCTAATACGTCCCACCCCCTGACTGTCTTCCCCTCCTCTCTGCCCGGCTGGGAGCCAGAGGAAAAAGAAAAGGAGTGCAGAGAGAGAGAGAGAGAGAGAGAGAGAGAGAGAGAGAGAGAGAGAGAGAGAGAGAGAGAGAGAGAGAGACCAACCACACTCGCTCTTTAGCGCAGGACTTAGGAATTTCAGGACCTTTGGAGTTGTGCGCAAACACACACACTGACACAAACACGTGCTGCTTTTCTTGTGGTGATACACAGCTCAAAAGGACTCAGGGAGGGAGAATAAGACACAGAGAGAGAGAGACAGACAGACAGAGAGCATTAGAGAATAGCCCATTCCAGCCCTTTCCTGTGGACTATTTGACCATGATGGCACCTGCCAAGGGGGAGAGTGACTAGGAGGGGCTGAGGACTGAACCGGGACGCAGGCAGAGGAAGCTGCTGATGAAGGTGAGGTTTTTAATTCCCTGACAGGAGATCCTGTATCTGTCTTTGTCTTTTCTCACAGTATTTATATCCATGTGGCTACAGATGTTTATTAGATGTTTTAATTTCTGGAGTAACTGAAGGAGGTAGTAGTTTGTGTGTTTGACTGTGCGAGAGTAAATGTGAAAGGGAAACATCTGCACTGTGTTGTTCTGTTACATTAATTTATTAAATGGTTCTTAATAGCATAGCCAAACAAAGTGGGAGGATTTCAGTTTCCTGAAGTTATACTGAAACTGGGTAATACCCTGTGTCTGTGTTTGTGTTGGAGTTACTCGGCTCTGGATGTGTGAGAACTCTGCTGATTTGGTTCCATATCTGTGTTGATCATTTGGGTGATTTCCTTGAGCAGCACGATAGCGTGGCTGGACAGAGAGCCAGCTGAGCTTAAATCAGGAAGGGAGAAAATGTGAGAAGAGTTTGCGTGTGTGGGGGGGAATGTGTATCTTGGATGTTTTTATTTCCTGATGGAAGTGGGGTATTTAGGGGGAATTATTATGGCTTTTACAGAAAATGTGTCTTTTTCAGTTGTCATTGGTTAGACATACTGAAGTTACGTTTTCAGTTTGGGAACATAAAAAGATCTGTTTATAGTTTTGAAATGTGAAGAGTTTTTGCTTTTCAAAGCTTTTGTGCAAAGGCTCAGAAGCACAATAACACATTTCAGCAGACTATTAATCAGTGTTGAATAAAGAGCAGTGGACATGTAGAAGATTAGAAGTCTTTGGTCCTTTCACCTGCGGTTATTGTGCCTCATCCCTCCACTCCTCCCTCTACCCTCCATGCTTCCACACTGACACTTTTGTTCTCTAATCTCATTTACTTTGCCTTTTTCTGCAGGTTTCCGTTGAAATCCCACAACTAATGACAGAGGCTTATCCCATGCCAGTCTGCCGTGCTCTCATCCTTTCTACCACCCCTCTCTTTTCTCCTCTTCATCCTCTGTTTGACAATCCATCTTCTTTTTTATAAAGCTTTAAATATCTGTTCTCTTTTATGCTATTTGTAGTATCAGCATCTGCTTTTTTTAGCCTTCGCCAGCATGTTTTGAGTGGGTGTCTACGTGTTTTAAAACTCACAGGTGTGCATTTTGTCTGTCATCTCTCCTATTCAGTCTTGTAATCCCAGGTCTCACTGGTCTGTATAACCCCTTCACCCTTCACCCACTTCAACCCGCACAGTCACCCTGCCATTACCGTCCCGTTGAACCACACATTAACCCCTTTACCTTCGCAGTGAGGTGTGATCTGGCTGCAGTGGATGGCCCGACAAGGTCTTATACGATCATTATCTTGTGTTGTGGTAATTGTCGTCGTACACAAAGGTCTGTCATCTTGGTTGCTTTAATGGAAACCTGCACTTCACAGTGATTTTAAGCAGACAGGAGGCAACAAAGTTGTTTCAAGCCTTGTGCGGTTCCAGAGGGAGCTGTGTTAAATCTGATAGGTTGGGTCTTAAGATGACAAGTTTGAAAAGGAAAAACATTATTGTGTGGAGTTTGAGAGAAGTAAGTTTACCAGCCGTCTGTAGCTGCACCTCATCTGTGCTTCAGGATACTTTGGCAGGTACGAGCGGACCACACCCCAATCTGCTACCGAACTGTTGTATTGGTGAGGTTGTATTGTGGGTAATGAAGCTGATGACGCACCAACATGTGTGACATAAAAAAGACAACATAGTCTGCTGCGTCTCATGGTTTTGTAATGCAACACTAAATCAGTGGAGTACGTTTTTGAGACTGCTTATGACATAATTTTTTTGGTGGCCCCTCTTGATGTGGGATTAAACAAAAGTTCTCAAATCCGACTACATTTTAAAGAAGTGCTGTAAGGACATATAAGGAGCCACTTCAAAGATCAGGTGTGATTGAGATCCATGATGATTGTACATGTAGTTAAGAATTAGGCTCAATATGTTCTGTGGGGAAGCTAGAATGACAACAAAAAGCTAGAATGACAACAAATTACAAATGTATATGGCAATGGTTTGAAGAGTTCAATAGTTTACAAAACAAAGCGAACTAGCTTTGATTAATAGTTGGCACATTAGAGATGAAACTCTTTATGACTTGATAAAGTTTTCCGTTATTAGCAGGAGCTAATAGCGATGTTATCCTCAGTATTGAGAAGTTCTGCTGAAGAGAAATGTTTTAGCAATTAAAAATACAATCTGAGTCTGTGTTTGCATTACATTTTCGGACATTGTTAGCTACTTCTTCTTTGCTGCCTCGTGTTTTATGGGCACCAAATTAGTAGAAAGCAATGTGTAACGGATCCCCGTGTATAGAGTGGCATGAAACTTACTGCTGGTGAAATTACTCCTTTATTTTCTTCCTTTGGGTCAAACTTGTAAACTATCACCACCGTAAGAACTTTAGCCTCATACGTGTCCATTAAACTGTTACACTTTATACATGGATTTAGGCTCATCCGTCCATAACAAGATCCGTAGCCGTACTGTCAAGCTCACATTCAAGCATAAAACAAATCTGCGCTTCCTTTTACCTTTTCAAAATAAAAGTCTGATTTATCTATTAGAGAGAAAGTAGCATAAAGCCAATACAATATCATCTAGGCATACGTCACGAACCAATAAGGCAAATACAAAGCAGAAAATCAACCCAAAACCATAAACCTTCTATGGGGTTGTGTACGAATGCACAACGTTTCGTATGTATGTGTTTTTTCCAGGACAGACAGGCATAGTGTGTAGAACAGTAAATGTATAATAGCTTTCACCAACTGGTCACAAGTTGCTCTCACTCTTCAAGTGTGTTCAGTCATTTGACAAGCGAGAGCAGCGAAGTGGACATTTATTTAACCCAATAACAGCTCCTGTGGGTTCAAGGTGGGTCTGCTGATTGCCTGGTGATGAATTGACCACCAAGGTAACTTTATGGTTAAAATGGCTATACACTGATCCATTGCCACACCTTAAAACCCATTAACCCCCATCTCAACCCGTCCTCACTGGAAAAACCCATTAACCTTCCTCTTAACCCTTTCCCCAGCCTGAAATATCTACCTAGTCAGCAGAAAATATAGGTTCAAATGGTGAGATTTAAGAGAGTGTGGTTCCTAATATGTACTATAGATCACAGGATAAATATATTCTCTTGGACTTTCAGTGTTGGTCTATTAGCTTTGTTTTGGTTGCTTTTTTGTCTTTACGAGCATCATGGGAAGAAAGTAGAAAGATAAGTTACAGATAACACACACACAGAGAGAGAGAGAGAGAGAGAGAGAGAGAGAGAGAGAGAGAGAGAGAGAGAGAGAGAGAGACACAGAGAGACAGAGAGAGAGACTGCATAGCGATGCTGGTCCTTCTTTGTTTGAAATATTTAATGAGTGTCTCTGCTCTCTTGAAATATTGACTTTTTCCTATATAGCCAGAGGGGACAGACGGTAACGGAGGTTGTTCCCTCATTTAAATAAAAAGCAAAAGGCTGTTAGCATCAAACTTTCAGTAGTTTCTTTTATTTATTCATTTTTTGTTTTCTTTTCCGATCCTCCTGATTGAGAAAAAACCTGATTCCTTCCCTTTGAAAGGTGCGGCTAATGGAGGGTAAAACATTTTGCATGTGTTTGTGTATATACTGTATTATTTATGGCCTATATTTGTTAAGAATTTGTAGTTTTCACACTCATAGCATGAGCACAGAGGATAAGGATGGTTATAGTATGAAATAGATTTTCATTCTAATATGATGTTCATACACGCCCAAAAAGGATTCCCGGCAATATTTAGAAACTTATCTGCTAAATAAAAAAAAAAGTGATGTGCATGTTTGTGTCCCATTAGCAAGTGTTATTATACTTTTAATGAAATATTTGTGCCTCAGGTTGTAATTCTAACATTCACAAATGTTACAATAACTATGTCTTATAACCTATAGGCAATACTTTCCACTATGCAGGAGTTATATAGAAGAGAATATAGCAGACAATAGGTGTTTTAAAGGTGTCATTTGATACGTGCAGATAACCTCGACACATGGATGGATGGATAACAAAAGACTTGAACCTGAGGTCAGAGAAGATTGTCTCTCAAATTCATCACAGTGTTAAAAAAGGAAGGTAATGGGAGATATGGCGGAAAACACCTTAATTGATGTTAAGAATCAACAACTTAAGGTGAAGCGGTGGTTAAAATAACAGATAAAGATGAAGCTGCACAAAGGGCAGATTTCCCTTTGAGAAAATAAACCTGAAATTGGACGTTTTCGTCCAAAACTGATAGTCACAGTTTCTTAGCATACAAGTGAACTAGCGAAGTGAAGAGAAATGTTTCACTTTTTAAAATGTTCTAACGTCTCACTTGGTAAAAAAGACAATGCTCGATATAGGCATTGTTTTGGTTAAAAGAAAATTTGGTACTGAATTGACCCATTTCCAGAACTCAGTGGACGGTCTTGGTCGATACGCTGTAAGACACAATTATCATATTGGATTTAGGATATATTTAGGATATACCACTTAAACATGCTGGTGGCCTGAAGCTGAAGAAAGGGCAGTTGATCTCAGTTCACTATCAGTGGGTTGCTCACAGTGAACGGATGGACGTGTAAAGTTAACCTATTGGGTTTAAACACATAAAATGGAGTTCCTAGCAATGCCACAGTGATTTATAGTGTTTCAAAGGGAGCTGAATATTATGTTTAGCCAGGATGAAACCACAAAGATCAACACATCTTTTGAATCTGTGGTGAAAGAATAGAATAGAATCAGGGTCACCAGATTTGGAGATATCTTCACATTTTACCTCCTGGACTTCCTATTCTCTCCACTCTGCAGCGTCACCATCAAAATGGCTAATATAACAAAATGTTAAAAAGAGAAAGAACATGACTTTCTGCTTGACTTGGACAAGTCTCAGGCTCCTCGTATGTCCTTGTGTTTACACTGACTGCCATCACCACACCCCTCTTCTACAGATAACATATAAAAGTGTACTTTTACTGTTAATAGGGATCGTGCACTCGGTTGCTAAGAAGCTCTGCTATTCTCTAAATATTTCTCCAACACTGTCTTTGTGCTCCCCATCCTACATTTCCTTACCCTCCACTGCCCCTTCTCTCTCTCTCTCTCTCTCTCTCTCTCTCTCTCACACACACACACACACACACACACACACACACAAACACACACTTCCTGTCCTTCCTAATATCTTTTTCCTTCCTTGAATGCTCATGTCGGCCCAGCGCTGTAGCAGAACAACCCCTCCTTTGCCAGACTGACCTGTAATTGCACTCTCAATTTGTGTAGATGTGGGCGTGTGTGTGCGAGCGTCAATTTGGACTCCGGGCCTGTCCCGTCCCATCACCTTGAGCGGTCATGCAGTGTTGAAGGTGAGGTGGAATTAGGAGGCTTTACGCAGGAAGATAGGAAAATAACGAGATTCTCTCCATCTCGTGCAATCACACACACGCACACTTTTAGTTTAAGCAACTGTCTCTGTCTCTCAAAACACACACACACACACACACACACACACACACACACACACACACACACACACACACACACACACACACACACACACGTCCCAGAGGAGTGCTAGAGGGGCTTATGCAGGGGATTTTGCTGTTCTGCAGTGTGCCTGTCAGATAAGGAAGGAGACGCAGGCCTGCCTGGTGACACGCTGTTAAGCGCATGCTCTACAGCCTCCTCTCCTTCCCGTTTCCTTTTTAACCTGTCACTCAAGTCACCTGCCACCCTCTGCTGCCACTGGCGATGATAGCACACACACACACACACACACACACACACACACACACACACACACACACACACACACACACACACACACACACACACACACACACACACCGTCTGGTATCTCATTTTGGAACTAGCAAACATACACACATACACAGCCATTCCTTTGTTCCGCTTTTTCTCCTTTTTTCTTCACCTCGACCCTCCACCTTCTTTAACGACCCCAATTCTGTGTTGACCCTCCCTTTCCTCACCCCTTCCCTTCTTTCCCTTCCTCTCTTTCGTAAAGGCTACACACCTTTTCTTTTCCCTCCTGCTTTTTCTCCGTCTTTGCCCTCCCTCCCTCCATCTCTTCTCACCACCTGTAAAGCGGCTTGCTGCTGTTCGGCAGCTGCTCACGATCACAGACACAGAAAGTCAAGAGCGCGAGAGAATTTTGAGTGAGCATTTATTGCAACGGTCTGTTTTTACCTCGAAATGATGTTGACTATCAAAATTCCTCGTTTGATGCCAATGTTTGGCCGAGGCCAGCATGCATTGCCAGTAGTGATTTTGGGCATGAATGATTGATCAGGTTCAGGATGAGAATGGCATTTCACCAGCACTCTGAGCCTCCAACCACCCTCTCTCCATCCACTCCTGTTCAAGTCTGCAGTACAGCTGCCGTTTGCTGCACCTACACACCAGCTGCCCCTTCGATTCCATTGTTTTTCATCCTTCCTTGTCCTCAAGTTAGTCCCAGATTCTTCCCTTGTATGCTTCTACTGTAGCAATCAGAGCAATTTTATGGTGATTCGCTGTAGCACTAGTCCTTTAAACCTTGCATCTGACTTGTGATGGAGTGAGAGACCTGGTCCAAAGTTTAAGTTCTATAATGATTCTGTAATAAGCACATAAAAACGCTTCAACGTTCACCTTTTTCTGCTGTTATGTTCTTGCAGTGTATGTAATATCTTGCACAACACCCAGCAAGCCCCTGTTAGCCACTTTCCCTCCACATCCACCCACCCTCCCATGAAACCCCTCTTGCCTACGCCCTAGGCCTATATCCTGTCTCAGCCAGTCACCCACCACCACCCTCTTTACCGACACCATCCCCCAGCCCTTGCCTTTCGGCAGCTCTTCCAGGCAGGCTAATTGACTCAGTCCCAGGAGGGGGGGGATCATGCCACATTTCTAATTTGGCTTCCCCTCTTCCAGATAAAAGCTACATCTCTCTATCCTTCAACCCCCTTGCTTCAACCCCTCAGTCTCTATTCAACCTAACCTTTCCTCTTTTTTTCTTTCTTTTTTGCATTATCTAAATGTTTCACAGTTTAGAATGAGTAACTTACATTTTCATGTGTTTAAAAAGAAAAAAATGAATGCATCTTTTGTACATCTTTTTATAAATGACTGCCAGACCCAAATACAGATATAATCACCTGAATACATGAAAGGACGGATACACAGACACTCACGTAGCACAGCACCTCGCCTTGGCTCACCATGGGGCTCACCTTCAGAGAGCTCCATCTCCACCAGCCGCACCTGGGGACCGCAATGGGCGTGTCTCAGTGTGTGTGTGTGTGTGTGTGTGTGTGTGTGTGTGTGTGTGTGTGTGTGCATGCGCACGTGTGTGTCTATAAAGCGAGCCTTATCCCACTAACAAGCAGACAGACGATGATGAACAAAGATACAGCATTTTATTATTGATTGTATCACACTTCAGAATCAGATGTGTTGGGAATTTGAGATTTTGCAGTTGTGTACATCAAACTGCAAAAAAACATGTTTTTTGTGAACCTTTAGAGGTGTGTATAGTGTTGATACTGCACTGCTATTTATACTATACATCTTTTCAGGTTCTGTGTGTGTCTGGGTATGCATCACAATTTGAATGCATATAGGATTCAGAGAATGTGTGTGTGTGCGTGTGTGTGTGTGTGTGTGTGTGTGTGTGTGTGTGTGTGTGTGTGTGTGTGTGTGTGTGTGTGTGTGTGTGTGTAACGGAACAGTATCTCTTAACTTGTGATTTACAGTCACATGACTTTACAAAAGTATTTACGATACAGTAGCTGAAATGAAACAACTGCACACAGACAGACAGACACACACACACACACACACACACACACACACACACACACACACACACACACACACACACACACCACACACACACACACACACACACACACTGTGGGTATACCCGCAGCAACACAGCACGAGTCAGATTCTGAGCAGGAAGCATGTTTGGTATGCAGCAGTAGCTGCGGCCTTTAGTCAAATGGGATTTTCAGATGGACAGAAAAGGTATTTTAGCTGCAGGCCCGGGGTCGACTGGCCGTGTGGAAAAGACATTTGACACGTAGAGAGTTGCTACCTTCAGTACAGTGTGTGGAAAGAGTTCAGGTCTGTTCTTCGTATTTGTAGAATGGAAAACAAAGCCTTATTTTCAAATAAGATGCCTTTACCTCTTGATCCAACATTATGGTACAACGTAGGTTTTAAACATCAGTTAAATTTGAGAGGTTGTGCATAGAAATTTGCACTTTGGCACTTGTTTAGGCAACTAAACGACTTGGTCAGGTTAAGTCGAACATCATGGTTTGGCTTTAAAAAAATAGTTAAATTCATATTATAATATAAAAATGTGGATTTGTCTTTCGTTTCAAATTGGACATGAACAGCTCTCCTCACTGAAAGCCTTGTTTTTTTTTACCACCACAACTTCCTCCCTACACAGACTTTCATTAGTAAAATGTATTTGTGATATGACAAACGTCATATGACACGTTTACGAGAGCGAAAGCTTATCCAGGTATTTAAATGGCATGTAACTGTCCCCTCTGAGGTATTTGTCACAAGCCCTTTCATACCTTATGTTGCTATAAACATTGCATATCTCAAATGAGCGGCGGTGAACAAAGAAAAACCCACATTGAAAAGAGATAGTTGAAAACATCAATTCAAACCTGTTTTCATTGGCAGGAATGAAAAGTTACCATCCTCAAATATAGAACTGACAGTCTTTGATGTGACCAGTGATTATAAACTGCAACTACGAGGAGAATTGGCTGGTGTCTTGTGTTTGGGTGAGGGGGCTTCAAACAGATCCGTCTTTCATGCTTCAGACCCCATATGCTTATATACTGCTCACTGCATCCCTCATTAGCCATGGTTGTGTGTGTGTGTGTGTGTGTGTGTGTGTGTGTGTGCGTGTGTGTGTGTGTGTATCTTTTGATGACCACCAAGGATGTGAATTCTTGTGTTGATTAAAAAAGGGAATAGCTTTCTGCACTGCATATATACATTTGATTGTGCACATATATATATATATATATATATATATATATATATATATATATATATATATATATATATATATTTATATATATATATATATATATATATATATATATATATATATATATATATATATATATATATATATTATGCATGCATTTTAATGCATAATGTGGGACAAAACACTTGATTTGATACTTAAATGTCTGTGACCGCCGACTGTTGTACAAAGAGCAGAGGAAGTAAGATGAAAGGGAGAGAGAAACAGACATTGGGAGGTTTTTGGATTAATGCGAAATGTGCTGCAGGAGGTTGTTTCTATGAGGTAATGACGATAGACAGGCAAGTGCAATTAGAGCTACTGGTCGAAGAAAAAACAAGTCACTTCCCTCCATGCTTAGACCATTCTTCTCTGCCTATATTTTTATTCATCCCTTTTCTTTAACCTATAAATGTTGCTCACTTCCCTTTTCCCACTTATCTTTTCATTTGCAACCTTCTTTTTGGAGAATGAGAGATGAAAGGGAAGATTCCCAGGAACGCTTGGGGCAACAGTAGAAAGATGGAAAGGGAAGGTAATGAGGCACTTACAAAAGGGTCAGAAAATCTGCATTTGTGCCTTTTTGCTGATACGGTCAGAGTCAGAGGTCTGTAGCTGATGGCGACATCTACCTGAGGGCAACATAAACACATCCATGCCCCTTATTTATGCCTTTTCTTCATTTTTTGCTTGAACTTTTTCCCCTATTGTTTTGCACTCACGTGTAGTTAATGAAGTCTAGTTTGAGGTCATGGATCTGTCCTTTGTTCAAGCACCGTGCAGAGAAAAATAAGTCTTAATACCTGAAAAGCTTTGTGTGCATCTATAGCTCTGTCTATCCTTTGACAGTAATGATGATAGATGAAAGGCAGAGACAAAATGAGTGGCCAGCATTCTGCAGGGAGTTTGTCTGGGTGCTGGATATATACGTGTCGGAAAGAAAAGAGCAGGCTGTGACATGAGCAACAGTTGTTTTCAAGCTACATACCTGGACACACCTTCACTCAACACACTTAAACGATGTATAGCCCTTATATAACTGGCTGTGCTTGTACTTTCATTTTGAATTCATAGACGACAATTAATGATCATGGCTAAGTGGTTAAAAAACATAAAGTGCATGTCAAATAAATTCAATTCAATTCAGTTTTATTCAGTCACAAATCACAAATGTGCCTCAGAGGGCATTACAATCTGTACACATACGACATCTTCTGTCCCGGGATCTTCACATTGGTTCAGGAAAAACTCCCCCAAAAATCCCTTTTCCCTAGATAGATTTAGTTCCAAACTATTTTGGTAACATTTAATGGTTTAAAATTGTAACAAACAACAGCTAAATCAGATGATTGTTGGATCGTGACATTGTAATTTGTCATGACTAAAAACAGCCTCAAAAAGACCTTTTCAACCAACAATATTATATGTTAAAAATATTGGTATAATATTAAATAAAGTCATTCACTTTTTATAATGGGACCAAGTTGCGTGTTCCGAGATGAACACACGTTTGTCCCCTCAAATAAAACACACACACACGCATGCACGCACACACACACACACACACACACACACACACACACACACACACACACACACACACACACACACACACACACACACACACACACAGGATTTTCTCAAACCCTGTCATCAGTCCTTCAGTCCTGCAGGGCTGCTGTGCGGCAGAGGAGGTTTAGCAGCAGGACACAGCTACACTCTGACATGCTGACGTTCGCTTCCTGAACAGAGAGAAGAAAAAAAAGTCAAGCAAAATGATTTGCCAAATAAGCGGGACCGCTCTGAAAACCAATGAACCATAGGGTGTAAAAGTAAAACCACTTGCATCCCATGCTGCGTGTTATGATCTCTCAGTGGAGGTCCTGTCATCCATCCTCCATGAACTCTGAGATTCTGTAAAGACTCCGTAAAGTTGTCAGTTCCTCTCTGCAAATCTGTCACCACGATACATTGGGCTTAAAATTGCACTGCAGTTGTTTTTTTTGGAGCCCAACTCCTTGGTACGAAACTTTTTTGAGGCCATACTGTATAAATTAATGAGCATATTGACTGAGCTACCCTTTGATAATTTTTATGATTGTAGAAGTCAGAGTGTGTCTTGGATTTGGTGGTTATAATCAAAAATCTACACAGGCATTACTGAAAATAATGGTTTCAAACATATGTGGATGTGTGTGAGAATAGAAATTGTCCAAAAAGTGGTGGTAGTGATGTGTCTTTTCTGTAGGAATACAACTGAATTATAAGAACTATGATTGGGAATTTGGGGAATCTTTACGCAAAATCCCCCAAAATATATATATTTCATCAAAATAAGTATTTTTCTTCAACCTTTGTGGTAACACAATTATTAAATTATATAATTACACAACTTGACTCCAATACACTGACCTGTTAAGTAGATTGAGGCAATTCATATTAATACGTTGGGAAAAACATCAATGGAGTTCATTGAAGGAAGCAGAGGCATCTGCAGACGTATCAGGATGTTGTTCGACACACCCACATATGCAGCTCTGCTGGCATGTGAAAGTCTTACAAGTCCAATATTGCATTGGTGATTGAACTTTTGAGGCTTCAGCAGGAAAAGAGGATCCCGTCTGAGATGACTGTCGAAGGTATGACAGACCTGCTGATAGAGCAAAGCAAAGACACAATGAGAGTGCAGCTCTCGGAGTTTGGATTGCAGGACTTTGATGGTGATGTCAAGATTCTTCCAATGCTCGGGTGGGAGGTGAACAGCAGCATGAAAATGAGAGACATTCAGTTTGAAGTTAGAAGGCTGCTCAAGTCCCCAGATGACATCCTCCTTGTTTTCAACATCCAAAGCCTATTCATTGGACTCAGGAGTATGACACGAGCCTATCGGAGCAGCTGCCGTCCGTCCACAGCCCCCAACTGCTCGGCACACGGCATGTGGTGATGGAGGTGGTACCAAAAGTCCTGGAGGGCTTCTGGTTGCCTCCTCCCAGCATCTTCCTCAACACGCCCTCCCACCAGCTCGGTAAACTGGCAGTTGGCGTCGCAAAGTGTGTTTTGGACCGGGTCTCCAGTCCAAAACAGACTGCTTAGTCCTTCTCCCGCTCCATCAGACACGGAATGGTCCGGTCTAACCAGACAACGTTTCGGCAGATGTACCCTCAAGACGTCCTGAAGAGGTTGACTGCTTTGCAAGATTGATTGCTGATGACTGCAAGGAGATAGGATAACTAATGATGTATTAGAAAAAGGTGAAATAGGACAGGATAATAAGTGAGTTAATGTAGGATGCACAGACAAAACAGAGTAGCACGCATACAACTAGAACAGGATGGCTGAATTTCCATTTCGGTAAACTTGGGTGCGCCTAATTCAGTATGACATTTTACTGATTTTACTCTAAATGAAAGCTTTGTTTACAGTGTAAGGTATATAGACCCCTATATGTCAAGATGAATTCTTATTTAGTAATAAGATTGGATCCAAGCATAAGCTTAAACTGCATGTAAATATTGAAAGAAACCAAGTTGAGATTTTATTTGGTTTGATCCAGATTAAATTTAAACTGCAAACCTTGAATTAAGACTTCATCCCTGTTGGGCCCTGGCAAAATGAAAAAGCAACAAAAATTGAACTCCATCCATGGACTGTGAGATCAATTATGAAGTATGAAAAGGAAAGGAAGGAGGAGAGAACCTGCTGAATCCAACCCTGTTCACTTTCTGGCCTCTCGTCCTCCTCTCCGCTCTTGCTCACATCCTGACATGAAATAGTCATTAGGTGTAGTGGTAATTGTGCCCGGCCGTCTTTCCACATTAGCTAATGTGAATCAGAAAGTGTGGAACCCTGTGTATGCGGGTCTGCGTGCCTCAGCATTCAGAAGTGTGTGGTTCTGTCAGGACTACAGCTTCTCTGTGTGTGTGTGTGTGTGTGTGTGTGTGTGTGTGTGTGTGTGTGTGTGTGTGTGTGTGTGTGTGTGTGTGTGTGTGTGCGTGTGTGTGTGTGTGTGCGCGTGTGCTTTTACGTCAGATGGTTCGCCTGACAAGGTTTTCTGTTCCACGGTCGACAGGTGCTAAATAATGAAAGCACAGAGAACAAGTAAGAGGAGAGGAAAAAACAGGACAGCGGTACACGGAGGAGACATGAGGAGCGGCAAGAAGAGAAGGAAGAAAAGAAAGTGGGATGAAGAACTGATGGAGGAGAAGATTTCCTCTCAGCTGCTGTTGCAGAGCAGTGCAAAGCAGCAGAGCTCCTCTCATTATGGAACGTAGCAAAGGTTTTAGAGACGGGGAGCGAAACACCGCACTGTAGGGCACGACTGACGGTCTGTTGGTATTGTGTGTCTTGTGTATGAATACGGTGATTTCCCCCTTTGAAACACAAACTGCTGCAACAGAGAGATAGAGGAGGGGCGGCGTGGCAGGAAATGGAAAAGAGACAGACACAAAGGAGAAAAAGACAAGGTGACATTGGAAGTCAGGTTTCTGTGACTGTCGCCTTTCTGTCTGTGTGTGTGTGTGTGTGTGTGTGTGTGTGTGTGTGTGTGTGTGTGTGTGTGTGTGTGTGTGTGTGTGTGTGTGTGTGTGTGTGTGTGTGTGTAACGGAACAGTATCTCTTAACTTGTGATTTACAGTCACATGAATCTGTGCATGATTTCACTAGATTTTTACTTCCCCTTTAAAAGTTATATTCAAGCTGTATCTAATTTATAAAGTATATGTTATTGTGCTCA
The DNA here is from genome assembly GCF_910589615.1 of Taurulus bubalis. Taxonomy (NCBI): domain Eukaryota; kingdom Metazoa; phylum Chordata; class Actinopteri; order Perciformes; family Cottidae; genus Taurulus; species Taurulus bubalis. The sequence goes on along the minus strand of NC_136599.1, from coordinate 19,308,318 downwards.
GCAATAAACTGAGTATATAATAACAGTCTGTCAACAGAATGTGTCAGCTATCTGCCAGTGTTGCATTTCATTGATTCATCCAGATCTGAGACAGCTGTACTCTGTGGCCCCCCTCGGTAACTCTATACACACACACACACACACACCCTCACACACACACACACACACACACACACACACACACACACACACACACACACACACATACACACACACACCTGGGCACGGTGAATCCTACTCCAAGGGCAGCTTTTAGGGGGACAGCTGTCAGCAGAGAAGGAGGCCAAGATAAACTACAGGAAGAGTTAAATGTTATAGAGACACTAAGCAGTGATCACACAGCAGCACTACTGTGTGACGTGGATCAGAGCCGGCTGTCCTCTGGTTGGAGCGTGAACACAGCATACTGTTTATTAAAGTTGCTGACACGTTTCTTAAAATCTGTGAATCTTTATTGGGCAACCTTTGAGACATTATCATAAAAAATGTAAAAAAATAGTGACAGCCACGTCACACAAGGAAAACACCTGTCAGGTGTGGTACATGAATCAGTTGGACTCGAACTGGACACCTACAAATACGTCATCAAGTCATTTTTGTTGTGTCCTGAGCTGAAAGTGCAGGTCGGCCCAGAAAGGCGCCAAGAGATGGAGTCCTGTGAAGTTCTCAATGGAGCACTGTGCAAACAGAATGACTGGTATGTGTATGTATCTACAGTGTGTGTGTGTGTGTGTGTGTGTGTGTGTGTGTGTGTGTGTGTGTCCTAGGACGGTTGAATAGGCTGAGCATCGAGGCAATTAAAAGAATTCCTGACTGCATTCTTTCTTCCATGAAAAACACTCAAACACAGCAATGTTGTTCTGGTCCCCCTCTCTCACACGTTCACATGCACTCATTCACACGTTCACATGCACTCTTCTCTTCGCAAATTAGACTCATCAGTCCGTCCCATGATCCGGTTCTCTGTTTCACACCCTTCCTATTTAACTTGTTTAAGTCTCTTGTCCTTCCCTTTTTGACTAAGAGAGAGAGAGAGAGAGAGAGAGAAGACGTGACACCCAATATCCTCTAATCCGTTTCCTCGTGTGTGTGTGTGTGTGTGTGTGTGTGTGTGTGTGTGTGTGTGTGTGTGTGTGTGTGTGTGTGAGAGAATCCGCTCCCTGTGACAGCGCCACACACAGTGAAGCTTATTACCTTCTTGCTGCTTACCTCTCGGAGTGTGTTGCATTCTTAAGCGACTGTTGCTCATATGTATCTTTCTGTCGTGTGTGTGTGTGTGTGTGTGTGTGTGTGTGTGTGTGTGTGTGTGTGTGTGTGTGTGTGTGTGTGTGTACGCGCTGCAACAAGCAGGGGATTTTTCAGATCCCTTCACATTAAATGACGATGGTGACTTCATCTTTAAAACACATGCACAATATGCCCTCCACATTCCCAAACGGCTGCACTGCGTTGCAGTATGAATATTCCAGTACACCCAACACTGACTGATCGTTTTAGAGGCGTTTTTGTCTAGTTCACAAAACTCCTGTGTCAAATCTCTCTTGGCTGCAACTTGGTGTCTCACTGCAAGACTTCAGGCGTGTTGACACTTATGGAAATGAATTGAGCTGAGGATAAGGGGATTTGTTACCAATCCCATCTGTCATCTTCCTAAGTGGTCTCAAATCCTGGTTTGCACTGTTGGATTATATGCTAGTTCCTCTGAGAGGATGATGAGCTGCAGTGGAGCCGTTTACAGGTACGGTGCTCACTCCACATCTGGCTCCAAAGCCAAAAGGAAGTGTTTGGAGAAACCTAAACAGAGTTAGCTTTTTGCATAGTGTAGTTTAGCTTTAAAGTGCAGCAGCTGCTCAATAAACACAATATGCTCTGGTTTAATCAAAGGAATATACTCAAGAACAAGTTATTTTGCCCCAAGCTAAATGTTGCACATTTGCCCGTCCCAGCGGTCCCTCACTCCCTGGAAAATGAATTAATTTTAACCACAGACAGTTGAGCATTTGTTCCTAATTCCTGGGTCAGATTTCATGTGGTGTAACTTCTCAGAAGATGACAATACGTCAAACATGTTGTCACTTAAGGAAATGAAGTGAGCCAAAGCTGCCTTGGATTTGCAGGCAATCCCAGTTGTCATCTTCTTACCCACCTTTTAAATCCAAATCTGTTGATCCTTGCTAAAGCAATTACATTTTCACGCTTTCGTGAACCAGGGACCAAGATTCTGTTTCTGATGTGTTTTTTGCATTTGAGGATCGTAAACCATCTTTTAATGCATACTTCCAACTGCTCCACCTGTTTGGCTCCAACCCTAAAATAAAAACAAACACACATTTGTAGAATCTATTGAAAGGTGAACAGACAGTGAACTACTGACTGACTGCATAATGCAAGCAGTGCATAAGACTACCTGACTTCAATTACAAATATCAAAAATAAATTGTTGTAGCAAGGATTGGTTTGTTAGTAGGTGCTATACATATTATTCATACAATCATTCTATTGGATGTTATGTGTTTTTACATTTTGCAATATTGGGCTAATAAATTGGGCAGAAGAATACGAAGGACTCATGGAGTGGACATATATGGAGAATTCTCAAGAGGGGTGTGTTCTCACACACACATTTCACAATGTGTTTCTACATTGTGGCACCTGTGGCCACAGTTGACCTTCAGTTTGCCTACAAAGGCTTGCTCTCATTGTTCGCATTCCTCACGGGGACCAGAGGGATCGTTGGGCTACGTTAGCCTCTAGCTGTCCCATTTGGTTTCTATGAGGAATCTTGATAATGTTTACAGGAAACATGAGAACAAATGGAAACATTTTGGATGTTTCCAGCGCAGAGGTTCTATGCTACAGAGCAGGGGTCTGCCTCTCCAACCTTTTGACTCCCTCAATTACCTCCCAATAACACACTCTCTCTCTCCTAAATATTATTAAGACAACTCTCTCATTTACCACATCATGCTCTTCAGAAAGCGAAATTGCAGAAAATGTAACTGCTTCTATGTTCCTGGTGTTTAAGGTATTGCTTAACCTCCCGTCTGGCAACACATATCAGTCGTTTTGTCTTTTCTTTATAGCTTTCCTTTGGCAGAGAGACAGTGGTATCTTTTTTGAATCTTTCCACACCAGCGTCTGATCTGCCCAAAATCAGGGACATGAGCCACAGTGTGACCGAACTGGCAGACTGCGGTGGTTAATTGGCTAATTAACTCTATGAAACCCCAATCAAAGAGCCAGTTAGCATGGGACACATGCATCTGACATGGCCAATTAGCAGCAGTATTCAGGCTGAACTCGTTAAGTATGAACTCGTTAAGTGTGTTAATTAATTAGGCAGGGGGATAGTGTACCACTCCCACTGCTCTGTCTGCCTGGGAATAAGACACTGAGGCCTTTGTAGTCTTGTATTTCTCTCGATAATAATGCACCATTTTGGGCTAGGATTTGCGTACATAAATACAGCATACAGGTTGCATTATACAATATATTTGTGCAGTGAGTGAGTGTTACTCTCATGAGCTACTGATGTTTCATGACCTGCTCCAACACTGTATTAATGTTAGAGAAAGTAGGATGTTTTTGTGTGTGTGTGTGTGTGTGTGTGTGTGTGTGTGTGTGTGTGTGTGTGTGTGTGTGTGTGTGTGTGTGTGTGTGTGTGTGGAATTTGACTCCGGTTTCACGTAGCTCTTCGTACTTATATACATACACAATATACAATAAACAAGATAAATATAAAAAAAAGACATCAAAGACAATTAAAGACAATAGTGGTCAGTCATGGGATCTCCATCTCTGTAATCTGAGCTGAAAGATAGTTGAAGGACAACAGTGGCATCAAATTAGTATTTACTTTGTATGCACAAAAGGAACTATGTTTTAATATCATGACCAGGTGCAGGTTTGTGGTTCGTAAGTCCCTTTGTGAACTGCTCATGTGTAGACCTGAGAGAAATATGTGTGTGACCGTGTGTGTGTGTGTGTGTGTGTGTGTGTTATCTTTTGTTCATTATTTTAAAGATGAGGTGGTCACCAGAGCAGTTCAGCCATACCAGGTCATGTTGGGGTTTTTCCTCTCTGTGCTTGGCACCGAGTGTTTGGGATAAACACTTCCTTGGTCTTACGGTCATAGGAACAAAAAAGAACTGGATCATAAGCGAGAGAAGTATGTTTGTGTGAATCTGTTTCATTTTTGAGAAACCCTTGTGCTGACTTTTCTGTTTAAAGATAAACTCTAGTATGTTGGCAATGTCTTTTTATAGGCGCTCAGTGCTGTGGTATTTCAACACTTTTCACGAGTCATTTGTCAGGCACCTGTGTAGACAATGCTGTCACACCTTGTTCACTGAAAAAAGACCAAACCTACTAGACACCGGTAAGCCACTGCAGAGAAACTCGCTGCTTATCATAATGCTACTATTTCAAATTGTGTTTACTAGCTGTCATACATTGGTTACAGTTTCTGTTATACAGTTTATACCAGTTGGTGAAAGAAAGTAGGAATCCAGACATTTACAATAAACAGACAAATGTCACAGATCGTTACTGTAACTGAGGAAATGATGTGATGTTCCAAGTGGGATTCTGGCGTTTGGCAGCAGAATGGCGGAGGAATGAGAAGTGTTGTCAGGAGGGAAGAAAAAGAAGAAATGAAATGGTTTATGAGTAGGCAGTATTATTCTTTCCTCAGTTATACCGATGGGGCCTCCCTCTCTCTACTCTTTTCTTCACTTCTTTCTCTCCTGGTTTTATTATCCTCTCCTCTCTGTCTCGTCTTTCACATCTTTGTTGTCTCCCCTCTCTGTCTACAGTGCACACGTTGTTTGACTAACCTCATTAATTGGGTCTGGCCTACAGCTCAGCTTCTTGTTGAAACACACTCTCCAGTGAGTATTCATAGTAGCTCCATTAAATTACCCATCAGCCACTACAACACAGGCATGAGTAATCAAATTGCAAAGGAAAGCATGGATCAGGAAATAATTATAGCATACGTGGCCTTCAACTGAGAGAAGTGACGCCGACGCTTTAGAAATGATTGATTGCACCAATTAAAAAATAATCACATTACAATTACAAGCTATATAAGATTAAAAAGGTGCTTTACCTTATTGTCATGGCAGCCATAATGTTTGCCGCAATTGTGGTATACAAAGACTTTCATGAATATATCAATAAATTGTACATTTACATATAAATTGGATTCAGTTTAGCCTTCACATGTGAAGCACTAACAGCCGAGCATGAACCCCATATGAGTTATTGTCTTTATATGATCTGACCAACTTGTTGTCTTTAAAATGCATTGCAGTCGAAGTAAAACCAGAGAAGAAGTTACAAAATCAGAGACTTATTTGAGCTGAAAATCTTTCCGTCTCATATTTTTTTCCCGGACCGATCTCTGGTGCAGGTGTGGTGTGTTTATCCAGCTTGAGACAGAGAGCAGATAATACCGGCTGTGAGCAGACTTCTGGTGTCTGATGTGTTTCCCATCTGAGGGATCGACTGGATGTGCTGGCAGAAGGGTTCAGTCGGGGAAGTCCGTAGCAAAAGAGAGGGGAAAAATAATTGACCGCAATTTGTTACAAGCTGCCTTCGCAGTTAGTTTAATTTAGGCAGATTTTATTTCTTACTATTTTATTATCTGTTTTAGTGGAAAAGGAGAGAGAAGGAGACGATAAAACTCACTAAGGATGGAAAATTGATTAATCAGGACAGAGGAAAATGGCAGTGAGAAGGAAAAGTGAGAAAAGTGAGAGGAAGGAAAATACATGGAGGAAAGGAATATGATAATTCAGGTGATGAAGGAAGATTAAATTAATAAGGAGGTGTAATAGGAAAAAAAAAGACGAGAAGAAGAGGAAGGAAGGCCAACCCTAAATGGCATCATGTTCCTTTGGTTGTGGACCGCTGCCAAACTCTGTGTGCATGTGCGTGTGCTTGTGGGTGGCTTCCCTGACCAGTTAACAACTTATTCACAACTTTGCTCCCTCAGTCTTTCCTGCAACCGGTGCTTGGTGAAGTCCTGACCACATATTTACAATGTTGAAAGGCATCACCTACTTTACAATTCTTCCTCAAACACATGGCGAGGGAAGGAGTTTGCTGCTGTGCGACTCTGCTAACCAACATGCTGTTGCGTTCAATGCCTTGACATGCATCTGTCTCACATTAGGAATCAACCCATTGAGTGTTGTTTTTGCTAGAGATACACCCATGAGATGGAAGAACGGATGGGGAAGAAACATTAACACGCTAACATTACTTCTGCATTACATGAACATTTTGAAGTGAAAGGAACAACATCTACAGCATGTTGGCTTGTTATTTATCTATTCGAAATCACAATTTTTCTTTTGAGTGTTCTGGGCAATTTTGGTAAACCACAGGCAATGTTCTTTTAAAACCCAAATACACTCATAGTTCAACCCAGCTCGGGTTTATATGAGGTTGCATGCAACACATACATGCCCACACGCACACATATACAGTATGCACACACACCGCTGGCCACTGGAAACTCCAGATTGGTCTTGTATCTGATAATAAGAGCTGCTAAAACACACATTTTATGGTAGAAAAAGATTTGTGAGAGCAGAGCTGCAACTTGTATGACATAATGTCCTCCAGAAGGAATTACCAGGATCAGGCTTCCGCCAGTTATTTATGAAGTGAAAAAAACTATAATGGGAAGTTATCTTGTGCATCACATTTCACTTTGTTTGCTTTGTGATGGTATTCCGCCAAGAATTCTAAGAAACCTGTTTTGTGTATTTTCTGTGGTGCATTTTTTCTTAAGTTAATTTCCTTCCAAAACAGATTAGGCTTTGATAACAGTACAGATTTGTCATTTTTTGATATGACATCCCATGTGAAGGTGATTTAGATATGATCAATGAGAAAACACAGTTGCCAAAGGGGAACGTGAGGATAAAGAGCCCAGAAGCAAACAGCAAGCATGCGAGACAGAGAAACCAAGACAGAGAAATAAAGTATCAGAGGGAGAATCCCACTAATGATCAACAGATGTATGAGACATCACACAGTACAGTTTGACCCAGTTTTACAGTCAGACATACACATGCACCAAAAAAACTAGGGAAACACATTTAACAAGTATTACTTCCCTTTGCAACTAACTTGCTGTAATGCCAGTGTAATGATGCTGGGACACGTATAATGTGCTCCCTTTTGTAAATGCCCATTAACAGCCTGGCGGCAGAATTCTGAAACAGGCGTAGCCGTGAAAGCTGCTTATGACTGAGGCAGGAACACACAGAGTTATTAAGTCTAGAAAAAATTAAAGCTTACATGACCTACTCCATATAAAAAAAGGAAAGGAAAATATATTATTTTGGAGATGTATCTTAATTGTAGAAAACAAGCTTGAACAACTCTCTTGATCTGCTCTTCAGGTCAAATGGGATTGAGAGGTTTTGGGCAGAGTGTGTGGCATAGTAATCAGGAACTAAGTAACCTAGCTGCTGTTTGTGCACTTCAGTCGCGCAGTGTAGACCAATAAGGGAAATGTCTGTATTGTTATTGTCTAGTAGTAAGTCGTCATAACACACATCCACTCTTTGATTTCCTTTAGTTATGCAGGGGAATACAGCTTGTGGTTTATTGGGATTGAGGAGTATATACAACTGGGTGTCATCTGCATAGCAGTGATGAGACAGTTTGCATTATGTGACCCAATGGAAGCATGTGAAGTGAGAAGAGGAACGGACCAAGAATACTGTGGCACTCCACAATGGATTTAAGCTGCCAAGCAGTACTGAGAAAATTTGACAAAAAAGATTTGAATCAGTTAAAAGCTAGGCCTGAGTTACAGACCCAATCCATCAGATGGTTTAAAATCATTGTATTATCTTATTGCACAGAAGGGCACACTGATCTGAACTGAAACAGAACAAAGCCCTGCATTAAAAGAAGGCCTTTAAGGAGATCTTTCCATGTACTGTATGTAGAACCAAAAGGTTTTGGTCGTGGTCGGCAACTAGATTTGCAAAGTATAATTATACCTGCATCCTCAACAGCTACTTGATAGGCAGGTATTAGATACATCACACACACACACATGTTGATACTTAAATACCATAAATATCCCTCTTTAACAAAATCCAATGCATAATCTTAACTTGATCCAACCTTAACCCGAAAAACACTATTGAAATATGTCCTCAAAAGTCTGAAACTGGTCCTCACATAGAAGCACAATGGCCACACACACATCTTCTTTTCCACGTCATCTTTTCTATCTCTCATGTTATTTTAGACAAATGGTTGGCCTCGCTTTGGAGTAGATATATAACGTGATTCAGCCAACATTGCAATCCATATTAAGTAATAGCACATGCGGAGAAGCACGCTGCTGTTGTCTTCTTTTATTGGAGCGGGTGTGCTGCGGTCACAGGAGGGAGGCTGCAGGCTGTGTAGTTAATGTCTTCGGGAGTAGTCACGTTAGCAAAGCTGGCTGCAGCGTCTTGGCTTAAATAGCCTTGTGGTTTCATTTTAAACAGAAAGAGGGGCGGCGTGCCTATTTATCTGCCATATGAGGGAAATTAGAGCTGCTGGAAGGCCTCTTGATTAATCACAGGCTGTGGTTGAAACCAGGTGTCCATCTTGGGAAGTGATGGCTAATGAATCCTTGTGTTGCTGTACCAACTAGGGGGACATTTAGAAAAAAGGAATTTGATTGAAAAAGAAACAACCTTTAAACAATTTTTCATTGGAACTACTTTCCACAAACGAAATAGGCCATATAAAAACTTGTTTTCGAGTGGTTCTGTGGATTATCTAGTAAAATGACACTGGTTCTGGGAGGAGATGTTTTCATGTAATTATTCAAGGCTGCGTGCAAAACTCATCGCTGATACATAGTCAAGAATTTCCTTGATCTCGTCTTCTGAACCCAACATACTCAAACGATCGGCACGAAGATAGATTGAATATTTTCAGGTTGAATCCGTTTTACAGCAGCTGCTGCATGAAGAAAAGTTCCGAGAGACGGTGCAAATAAACAGAACAGTTACTCATAAGTTCCACATGTTTACACAGTAGAGAGCAAAAACTTTAAAACATAAGGACATTAATTTGTTTTAAGAGCTAACAGCAAAAAGAGAACAGCATGTATGTGTGTCTGAGACTTGGCTGATGTTTATAGAGCATTAGCTTGATCGCTCCTGTCAGTGGCAGTACGTGTGTGTGTGTGTGTGTGTGTGTGTGTGTGCCGTCCTGTTCCATGGTGGATGTACTGATCAGTACCGGCTTCTGATCAGTGTCTTAGTACTTCTTATTCTACTTGTCATCTCCACTTTGTTTCTCTCACAAGCTTTCATTCCTGTTTCTTTTTCCTTCATGATATACATTCAAGTTAAAGTCCCAGATCTTTCTTTGTGATAAGAATTACTGCTCATATGGTACAATGCAATGGGAGATGTTTTTATGTGGCATCCATCATGTGTAATAATAACCTAACCCACTTGCCGAGAGAATCAAGAGGGATATATACAAAACAAGATGATTTAGTAGGTGAGGGTGATTATTGTGGCGTAGTTCCAGTGCTTCTTCATATTTCTCAAGCTCATACCTTCAAGTCGTATCATGTAAAATGCACTTTTCACTTTTGTGAAAAGAAAATTACATTCTATTAAAGCCTTGTTGTTTGGTGACATTATGTTTTATATGTGATGTATTTCCTGTGGAAACATGGACGTTAGGGATGGGCATTAGACAAAGAGGGATTTCACTGAAAGCTATAAATTAGTAAGGAAAAGATCATTTGGTTTGTTAACACAGGCATAAAAGCAGGACTGTTTTAAAATGGCTTGATTGGTTAAATCCTTTTGGTTCCCTATTTTGCAGCATGACGTCACCACTAAAGATGCATTGTTTTGCAGGAGGTTTTGCTCACATGAATGTGGTCTTAAACACTTCTTTCATGTGAAGATAACGACGGTTCAATTTAAATGTCTGTATCTTTATCATGTTTCCTCTAAAGTGTGTCCCTTCTTCATCCCTCACTCTGTTACTTCATCCCTGCCTGCCTCTGTCTTTTCATGCTGCTCAGAGTTTAAACAGCTTTGTTTTTTCCCTTTGACACGTTGGCTCCAAGAAGAAGGAGGAGTGGACGGAGGGAAGGAAAGTAGGGGTGGAAGGAGAAAAAGAGCTGAGTCAAAACAGGGAAATGACAGTTTGTTTGGTCAGGGCGGCCCTTTACTGAGAACACTCTAATCTTCCTCCACTTGGCCGACTACCTGTAACCTCAAACAAGATGGAAGGAGGGAGCCATCCACAGCTGTGGTGTAGAAATTATTTCATTATATTTGTGGACTAACTTGTATATTTGACCCAATTTAGCACCGTAAATAGAATAAACTACCAGGTTCTGCTTATGCACAGCACATTTATTCCCATAAATTGAAGTCTGAAAATAGGTGACACACAGCTCCCGTTCGAGCAGCTTGCTGTGTAACATCTTAATAATGCCTCCTATCCGTCAGCGGGGACTGCACATATTGAGATGATGTCTGCACATATTGAGTTGATGTGCTCGTCTAAAGCAGAACTGTTTTTTCTATCTTCAGCCAAGGCTGGCATCAGATGAAATAAAAGTCCTTACATATTTCTTCAAGAAAAATAAAAGATCTCAGATTTCGTTTTAATGCATTTTGACTTTTTTAGTGCGTCTGCGTGTGTTTGTTCTCTGTGATTTTGGGGCTATGTTAATGACAGCTGTTGCCTCTATGATAACGAGGTGATTTCCCAAGTTGCTCTGGCAACCCAAGTTCACACCCTGTGTTATCTACCGTTGGTGTGTGTGTACACGTGTGAGGCTGGCTGAGAGACTCCTTTTTGCCCGTCTTTGTGTCTAGAATGAATGTTGACTGAAATGTTCTTCAATAGCTTGTTCAATTCGCTTGTGCTTGTGTTAAAACGGCTTTGTTTCTAATCTGGATTTTAATTTCACATGTGTAGGATCGTAATGCCTTGAAAGTTTAAATTGGGGGCCACATTTACTTTATTACTTGCAATAATGTTCACATAGTTCCTGTGAAAAGTAGGTTTTTGTTCCTGTGCAGTACATTAGTAGATGTGCCATTGCACTTTGAACATATTGTAGTGGAATTTTAGAGGAAGAGGTGAAAAGTGCTCATTATACAGGTAGTCATTGGCACAATAAAACAACAAAGCTCATTTAATCAGTTTCTTGAAACGTGCAGAAATAATACTGGTCTTGTTGCTGCATTCGTGTCACCTTCGGGTTGATTGGAGCACCTGCAAATTTTAAGTTGGATCTGAGTTGTTGAAAAGATGGTGTTAGGGATGTGAACAAGCTCCGTGGTTTTCTTTATATCCTGTTCTCTCCTGCTCCACATCATCATTTTAAGTTTTTAAGTTTATGAGGTTTCCTGTTGCTTATTATCCTCCCTGTTCTTTGCCAACACTTTTGGCTGTAATAAATAACTTATCAGGTGCCTTTGTGGGTGGCCTCACTGGAAAATCAAACGTTTAACTTGGCAGTGTCTTTAACTTGTTTTATTAAAAGATTGATATGGAGATGAACTCCCAAATATAGCTGTCTTACAACACATCTCACCTTCCATTCATTCATGCCCCTTCATTATATCCCCCTCTGACTGTCTGCAATTACTAGTTGGTGGAGGGGATTTCTGGCCCGCCAGACACAGACAGCACTCAGGACACCTGAAAGAAATGTGTGTGTGTGTGTGTGTGTGTGTGTGTGTGTGTGTGTGTGTGTGTGTGTGTGTGTGTGCGGATGTTAAGTGTTTGTGTGCGAGCAGCTGTTTTGGCAGCCTAAATTTAAAAGTGAAAACACAATTATGGCAAAGCTGAAAGTACTTTAACAACTTGTGTAATTTGCTATAGAAGTTATGATCACAGGCAGCGTGTTTGATGGATGTGTGCGTGTGCGTGTGCGTGTGTGTAGTTGTTCTGCTTGTTTGACAGAGCGAAGTGAGCAGCTGCATTTTTGGCATTCCTCACTTTGGGAAAGTGATTGTAAGTGAAGGTTAACATTGTCTGAGAATGCTTTTTATCTGTTCTACTGATACCGTGTCGTGTTTAAGAAATACAAAATAAAACGTAATCTCTGATGCTTTTTTTTTTTTTTTACGGAAAATTGAGAAATATTATTGTACAGTCAGGTAATGTCTTTTTCTATTACAAAGCACACAGAAGCTGTGCCTTGCAACAAATCGTCAGGATTTCTGTTGTGAGCCCACAACTATGCGATATATCGACCAGTTGCAGTGCATCAGCTAACAGGAAGTAAAAATGGCCCAAGCTGTTGCTTAACAACGCAATTCCTTTGAAACACGCTAAAACAGAGTCGTGAATATATGTTGAGAAAAATAAAGAGTGTTTGGTAACATTAAAATATGTTCTTGTCGAAATTCAAAGTACAATGAACCTTGAAATGAGCATAATGTGTCTTCTTTAAGAGCATCCTCAGCAATTGGTTGGACAAAGTTATCTGACCTCTCTATGCTCCCAACTTAGTTTTCAGCTCTGACACTGATTTGATATAAACGCCTCACAAACATTTGTGTGAAGCAGCATAAAAAATGTGTTCAAAGTCAAACTAGCATTTTTTTTTCAACCTTAAATTATTTCCTGTACCACCTACTCATCTTCCTTATTGAGCTTCAACAACTCCTTATGTGAGGATTAATTCTGCCTACAGAGAAACTTACTTTCTGATGAACAAATCCACACATTTCTACAATGGTTGCACGTCGCAGATTTTTAAATTTTTTATTTTCATATGATATGATTCATATCTCCACCTACTCTGCTCACACAGCAGGAGGTGTGTGCATGTTACATATTGCAACAAGCAGAATCACCTGTGTGTCAGAACCGCTCATGTTCTCATGAAACCTGCTCATTGTCGAGGTGGGCTCAGATTTCCCCTGGGGGTCTACAGCATGTGCATCCTCACACACTAATAGTGTCTGAACAACTCCTCGGTTAGTGCGTGTGTTTCCATACGCGAACGTGTGTGTGCCGTTAATCTGCCGTGGTGCTGAGAGCAGCTCTCTGGTTGGATCAGTGCCCATCAGGATCAGGAATCATTTGGTTGGGTCTGCTCACTGCTATCACATCTCAGGCCTTAATGAGGCAGCACAGCAGCACTGCTGGAAGTGTGTGTGTGTGTGTGTGTGTGTGTGTGTGTGTGTGTGTGTGTGTGTGTGTGTTCCATTGCACACACCCTGTGCCTTATCGGCCTGCTTTTCAGCAAAAAGACGTCTTAAAATGTCTCCAAATCCAAACGTTTTAACGGCAGTTTTGGGGGTTTTGATGTTATGTCTTTAAGATCATGAGAATTAGAAACATATCCGTCAGTTTATATTCCACATTTCCGATGCACCCACTCTCCCTGTTGTACTGTATTACTCAGAGTCAGGTAATAGTCATTGTACAAACATTAACCAAATGTCAACATGCTCAACAATGGAAATGGGCGTTGCCTTTGTTCGCCACAATAAAAGGTTTAGGTTTGATATGGCTAGCCATGGCAGCAGAGCTAGCAGATAGCCGCAAAACTGGCCAATGCAAAAATCATCCTTAGTTGTTCCAGAGATGCTTGTTATGTTCAGTAATTGACTTATTTTGGTGTTGCTACATGTGCAAAGAAAAGTTAAAATAAGTAAAAGGTATTTAGGGAACACATTCAAACCTTCTGTATGAATAAATAAAGAATGTGGCTGATTTAGTGGCAGGAACGGATGTGTTGGCTTTTATAAACTGTACATTTGAGTCTGTGTGCGGCCTGAACTTTAAAGCTTCTGTCTTTTACTAGGTGATTTCCCCGGTGTTATCTTTCATCCTTCCCCACTGTGATCTGTGATCCCAATTTTTTCTCAGAAATAGCTGCAATGTAACAGCCCAGGTTTGATTAAAGTGAGGCTCTGAATTACAGGGTCCTTGCTGTACTTCTGGATCAAAACCAGCCTCTGCTTGCTTGCAACTCTTATATTCCATATTGCATTTCATCAAAATAATGATGAATGGAGAGAGATTGTTTAGACCGACTTTGCCATATGTCCATTAGTTTAGTACGGTTTAATACTGTTTAAAAATACATTGTAATCATGTAATACATATGTGATGGCAGATTTAGTCACAGACGTAAAGAAAAGACCCCATCTACTAGATACAGGTCTTCCTTATCTAGTGATCAGCCAGCTAGATATAATAGTGGTGGGAACTAGTGGGGCGATGTGCATTCCACTGAGAAATACTGCTTATTGTGCGTGTGTGTGTGTGTGTGTGTGTGTGTGTGTGTGTGTATGTGTGTGTGTGTGTGTGTGTGTGTGTGTGAAACAAAGCTGTGTTAATGCAAGGTGCTGTAATCCACTCAGTGACCTTCAGAACCTTCTCGGAGGTGTGTGTGTGTGTGTGTGTGTGTGTGTGTGTGTGTGTGTGTGTGTGTGTGTGTGTGTGTGTGTGTGTGTGTGTGTGTGTGAGAGTAATAATGTGTCACTTCAAGCTTAAGCTTGAAGGTGGTCTTATCCACCCAGTGACCCTCAGAGCCAGATGGTGTGTGACTGTGTGCCTGTGAGAGTGTGTGTCCCACCTATGAGCCTCCTGGCACCACAGTCAGTCCCCCCCACCAACCCACCCACACTGCCCTCCTGACAGGCCAAACAACCCCCCCTTATCCTCCATCCTTTCAGTTGGGTGTGATCACATCAAAGTGAAACAGGGAGGATTACAGGTTTCTGTGCCTCTAGGGTTCCCAAGTAAGACCCCTCTCCCTCTAACTGTAACACTCTCTCTCTCTTCCTTTCTTTCTTTTCCGTTGCTGCCACTCTCCACTGGGAACCCTATAATCCCCGGTGTCAGGAGGCCAGGGCACCAAGTCATGAATGACCTGTCAGGACACATATAGTACAGCTGGAAATGGAGAGCCAGCCAGCTGAGCCTGACTAGCACAGCTACCCTATTTTTATGTCTTTTGAATTTTTCCTATCTTCCTTAATGCATGTCATCGTTCTGTTCTGCATTTTATCTTCCTTTTTATTGCTGGAATTGCAGACACAGCCCCACTTCATTGAAGATACCCAAACACTCCTTAAGCACAAAGCGCCAAAAACCACAAAAATGGCCTTTTGTTCTACCCCATTTAAATTCAACTCCTGACACAATACTGTGGATGCTATTAATAGACAAATTCGCCCCACACATGCACAAAAACACACATCCTTTTCCCCTCACATCGATGAGATTAGCATGTGTTTACAGCTGCCAGCACGGCCTACATAGTTGCAATGGTGCTATTGATCCACTTAGTCCTGGAATTTGTTTTATGTGGGGTCAGCAGGCCTGGATATTTCTGTATCTGCTGAGCAAATGTTTACAATGCAACACTTGTAATGTTGGCAGGTGTCCCGTTAACCCAACGACACAACTGATTTTACAGCTATGGTCGGCCTGCCAGGAATACATGCCGGTTGAATCCGTTGTTCCACCCTTGCTTTTGAAGAATCTGCATCTGTCCTGCAGGATTCCTCATCGAGGTGGAGCAGCAATGCACAGTGCCTCAGCTCAATAGAAAGAGATGTGAGATTAGAAGAGAGCATAAGCAGTGGGTCAAATTGAATTAATCATAACTTAACTACTGGACTGAGTGAGGCTGAGGGCAGAACGTCGGATGACACCATGGTGAATCCTCTGTTGCACTTGTTCAGTCAAATGTTCCAACCAACGAAAAACCACACAATCTCTGGGCACATCCGTCAAAATTGAACACAGTGACAACGTGTTCGAATAAAATAGAGAGGACATGGTGTCTGATGAACTCCAGGGATTCACCTTGAGATGTTGAAATGACTATCGGAAGCCAAATATTTAGTCAGCGATTATCTGCCAAAAAGAACACTGCTTCCACAGTATTCAAGCACTAAGGCACTTGCTATGTGTTATGTTAAAGTTAGCCTTTAAAAATAATGTATTGATACGTTAATATTCATATAATAAGCCCTATTGGACTTCTTATTTCTAAATACCTGAAATATGCAGTCAACCCAACCTTATTCTGGACCTTATTCTGGGTCTGGCACTGACAGTATATTTTTCATTATGCACCAGAAGCAAAAGGTAGCTGAACTTCTTGGCGGCTGCCATTGAGCAGCTCAAGTGAGTCACTATTGCTGCCGAGTACGTTCTAATGTATTTCCTAATGTGTGTGTATGACGTGAACGCTATAGATGCATGTTAATGTAATTAAATGATTGGTAATGTTTCTGCAGGATTGATGTAATCTAGCATGAGAATGTGCCTTTGGGGGTGCTGGTAAATGACGTTGTGCGTTACACATAATGAGTATTACATAACACACATGGTTAAGTTAATCATCTTACCAGACTAACAGTCTTAGGTGTTATTTACGTTGCATATTAAAAAAGAAAGTGACACTTTTGTTTAAATAAATAAGCAAATAACTTGGCTGACATCTGGAATTATATATTCTATTTTTGTTTGATCAAATCTATGGGGAGTCTGATGTTATTAGTACTCTGGGGAATTTCTCTATATGTCTAAAAATAATAGAATAGACTCCCTTAAATGTAATTAAAGTGCAGTAATTAGTGCTGTCATGTGAGCATTCCTGCTTTCGACACGCAACATAAACCACTTTATCAAAGTAGTGAGCTGTGAGTCAACCCAACACACTTTATTTACATGTAAGTTAGGTGTTCTGCATAGGTAATATTACATGTATTATGTATTCAACAATGAGGTAAATATAAACATTATATTCATACAAAACATTTAAATTTTATGAAATCTAAATATTCTTGATACGGAACTTCATGATACAAAGGTAAATATAATAAGATACATAGATTTCCACTTTTCTGTTCTATACATTTGAATGGAATACCTTAATTGAATAAGACCACAGGGGGAGACTCCGACATGGGAGACACCAGCCTGATTGTGTTCTCACGCCAATCTAAAGATCATTTCGGTTCATTGACTTGCCATAAAACAAAGATTCACTAAAACGTCATTAGGAAACTGAGCCCTCATCTGTTTCAAAAGAACAGAGGCTCTGGCTGAGACAAAAGCCTTTGTCAGGATCACAGCGCTCACTCTGCAGTCTGTAGAGACATCAGACTGGTTTATGACAGACAGGTCAGCAGGGGGCGGGCAGTGGGCTGAAAACATACTGCGCAAGCACACACACAAACATACACATACACTGAAGCACTGAGGGCAAGTGTGCATTGTGGTTAGAAATGTGAAGGCAGCACACACACACACACACACACACACACACACACACACACACACACACACACACACACACACACACACACACACACACACACACACACACACTGCAGTGGACCCCCTAATGTGAGACCCATGACCTCTCGAAATAAGGAGCCTACCCTGGTGAGAGTGGGTTTGTAAGTGTGTGTGTGTGTGTGTGTGTGTGTGTGTGTGTGTCAGGGTTGCCAAGCACATCACTGCACCTGCCGTGGGAATGAAGACTAAAGGACTGGGGTGACTGGAGAAAAGATGGACATACACCATCACAGTGTAATGGTGAAACAAGCTCTGTACACCAATTAAGGATTGGGATTCGGGCTTACAATTGAAACATTTAACTCTGTGGGTCATGTTGTCTATAAACTCATAATGTTTAATGTAAAAAAAAACTCCATCCAGAAGTAAATACTGAGCAGATCAGTGGACATCAGAGGATTACGCTGCAGGAGTTGTTTGACAAGTTGAATGGACGCTTTGATATATTTTTTTCCCCCTCGTGAAAACTTGTCATCAAAGGAATACATTGTAGCCGACTGTGAAGCCAACCACAGCAAATATTGTCTGTAAAAACACAAAAACAAATACAAAAAAAGTTAAGAAAAACTCTCAGATGTGAACTTTAAGATTTTTAATGACTAAAACGCTGGTATGATATGTGAGAAGAGACATTTTCACTCTTACATTAAGCTTTTCACACACACACACACACACACACACACACACACACACACACACACACACACACACACACACACACACACACACACACACACACACACACACACACACACACACACACACACACAATTATTATGTTCAGAGGCTGGTTGTCATGAATATATCTGACCCACACTTCAACTTTGAATTGTGTACGGGATGATGTAAACCCTCATACGTTATAAATGGGTGCAAATTACCCTCTTACTGTATTTACAGTTGCTTATCAGCCTCCATGCTGTCCGCATGCCATCAGTTGTCAGGACATCTGTCTTTCTGTTTGTGCACACTGCATGTCAAAGCTGCTTTTACGTCTTTTGAGGCGAGTCATGTGTCTGTCAGAGGAAGGTTCAAGTCAGGCCTCTTAGTCGAGTCACAGCAGTTACTCCCAAGTCTCATGTCTGTGACTCGAGGCCTCTACTCGCTGTGCAACAACAGATCTCGGTGCATCGCATGTCCCACTGATCCAGAGAGGTCAAAGCAAACCTGGCTCGCAACGTGTCGAGTAAGAATGAGATCACGTCGGGGAGAGGAGGAGGAGGCTTTAAGCACAGTATTTCAATGCTGGAGGTTTCCACGTGGTTAGTGGTGTTGGGGTCCTGAGGTTTTAAAGGCTCATCAGACGTTAATCAAAGTCACAGATCCCACCGATAGAGAGTGAAGTTTTAGACAGGTCCCAATGCAAATATACAGTATCACACACACACACACACACACACACACACACACACACACACACACACACACACACACACACACACACACACACACAGCATGTCCCTGCCCCTTTCCACTCCCCACCTCCCACCTTCCCCTCCTCTCTTCAACCTCTCCCTCCCTCCCTCACTCCCCCTCTCCCTCTTGAATTAAGTCCATTATTACTGCCTGCTCTCCCTCTGAGCACTTCTACTCTGCTCAGCTTCTGTGAAAACGGCGTGTGCGCGTGTGTGAACTCCTCTCGTGTGTGTGTTAAGAAGAGTTTTATGTGTGTGCATAGGGGTTGTGTGCCTTTCTAAGTGGAGCTGGAGTGCAGCCGTTCATCAGTGGAGCTGACTGCAGACAGGGGGATACTCAGAGCTCCCTGCGCCGCTTTTTAACTCGCACACCGGCTGCTTTTTGGACTTTTTTTTTAAGACTTGCTGGACTTTTCACACCAAAGTGGGACTCTGCCGCTGCTCTCTTTCTGCCCTCCAGGCACCATTCCCATCACTGGAATTACTGGAAGTTTCCCCCCCTACTGCTTTCTGAAAATAACTTAAATCTATTGATTATTTGTGAATAGATCTTCTTTTTTTCGCACCATTTTTATTCTGGACTTTCACATTTTAAGATTCACCTTCACTTTCCTGTGCATTTCACATGCTCCAGCCAGAGAATGGGTGCTTTGCAAGCACACAACAGGAGCTCAGTGAAAGCTTGTAGGTGTGTGCAGCTCTCTCTGTTCTGATATTCTATAATCAATTTGTCTCATATGGACATGTTTGTTTTATTTGGTGTCGCAATGGAATCATTATTAGGTCAAACAGGAAAAAGCAGTCAAGTCAAAACCGTCAGCGCTGTCCGAGGCATGTCGGGCTCAAGTGGACACTGATCCCGACCTGGAATGTTCTGAACCCTTTTTGGAATTTGGTTCCCCTGGAAACGGATGGACAGGTGAGCTGATATTTAGTGGTCCAATCAGGAATATTGAGGGTCGCTGCTTGCATCCCTCACATGTTTTCATCATCATTCAAGTTACGATTTAGATAATGATGCACCACGAAAAAGGATTTGGGGATTTCTGACAATACTATACAATAATACATTTAGTGCTATTGACTTTAACTGCACACTTGTGGCATTTTGTATAAAGAAAAACAAAAAACAAAACGACTTCAGCACAGACAGAGAGGAAACGCTGATGAAATAGTTAATCCTCAGCCTGCTCTGCTTGTGACCTGATCTTGTGCAGCGCTGCCTAACTGATCCAGTACAAACACAGATATCTTTCTACAAGTCACGCTGATGACATGTGGGCTTCTTCCTCAGAGAAGCGGGCTGAAAGTGAGTCGTCTTCTTCCAGAGAGCCGCTTGGAGCCGCTCCAGTCAGGAGACCAGAGGCAGCTCTGTCAGGTCCTGACTTACCGCCGCTCCTGGGTTTAACGCGGCCAAATGGCCGGCTACCAGCCGCCAGCGGGCTGCCATCGCCTCAGCGGCTCCTTCATTGTCTCTTTTTTTCAGAGCTTGTAATACCAGATGAGAGGTTGAAGCATTCTTGGGACCATAGTGAGGCAGTTGTACATTGAAAAATGTACAACCGTGCAAGATGAAAACAAAAATACTGAAAAGATATCAATAATCATGAGTAAGAGAGCTCGGGGTTGGGACAGGGTGGCACTTGCATTTTGGACACAAATACTAGCAGCGGGTTCGCAGGCTGGGAAACTTTCCATTCGTGATGCCGCGCCAGGTGGCTCGGCCCCAGCGACCAGCAGAGCGATGTAACCTTCCTGGCTCTTTTATGGACTTCGTGTCTTTTAGAACTATTAAGCTCTCGAGCCCCAGATTGTCTCGCTTTCCCTTTCTCACTCGGTTCTTTTTCAGTTTAAATCCCATAAAGACTCCTAATCACTTTTGGCCTATAGCTGCTTCATTTTGACGTGTGTGTGTGTGTGTGTGTGTGTGTGTGTGTGTGTGTAACTTCCCTTTACTCCTGTAACTAGTTTTGTCCCAAAGACCCTCCACTGAAATCAACACTGTACTTTTAATCCATAGTACACAGTACACTTTTCCTCAAATCATCATGTGACTGAGCTTTTTTGGTTTTGTATGCTTGTTCCACCCGAACTTTCACCTTCACTCTGACTATGGCTTTGACTTCACAATTAATTCATTTATGGATCAATGTGTATCTTATAACTTATAATCTTTTAGTTGGCAATAGGTCTGCCTTCATCAATCTTTTTCTTTTTTTCTCAGTTTTCTCAGGAGAAATGTGTCACAGCTCAGCTCTCTGCTCTGAAGCAACATGGTCACATGGTTTGAAACAATAGCGTGGTCACAGCTGTCGTCATTGTAAAAGTCATACTTTTTTTTTGACATGCTTGCTGCATTCTGCTTCCTCTAAAGTCGTTTGTGAGAGTCTGCAGCGTGTTGACGTGCAGCCAAGCCGGCCTGCATCACCTGCTCTTCCTCCCTCGCTCCTCTCTGCACGTTTGAGGCGTCCCGCTTTCACGTGTTATCGCTTTTCATTTCTCAGGGATTTTCTTTAACAGCCGAGGACGGAATGCTTTGAGTTTGGAAATCCAACCTTTGACATGCTTGCTGCACTTGTACTTATAGTACTTGTGAAGAAACTGACACGCATTCAGTCTCGAGAGAGTTTTTCCAACCTTAATCACACATTTGCATGCTGATCACCACCAGCTATTTTCTTTAAACAGTAAACTTAGTGTGTTTTCCACAACATCGCCCCTGAAAGCAAAGTTTTAACACTCGGATAAATGGTGAACCTTCTGTGGTTCAAACCAAAAATGGTCCCCAGATGGGAGGTTAGTCTTGACAATGTGATGAATACACACCATTACTCCTATGTGCTCTGATATGCTGTAGATCATGAGCACTTGGCAAATGTATGATTCAAATAGCAGTGAAATGCCAGAATAAAAACGTGGCATGGAACATGTGCGTACAACTCCAATGCATTTCAGATGCGTTTTATCATGATAAAATATGAAGAAAATTATAATTCAATTTCAATTGAACTGTTACCACATAACAGTCATGTTTCACCCTTTAAGGGAAATTGACTCAACCTTTGCATCCATCCTGCCGCCTCCCTTTGGTGTGTGTCCCTGCACCTCTTCATCACTTCCTCTTTTCTCTGTTCAGTTAAGTTTTAAAAGCCCCTTTATTTGCAGGGAGAAATACTCTATTGAGGCAGGCAGTACACGTGGAAATGAACAAATGTCTGTTATTTCAGTGATTCACAACTCAGTTTGATTTAACAACTGGCTGGAAGAATAAATAAGAATCACGTGCCATTTTCATATTTATTCTTTTTTTGTCTCATTGTTTCACGCAATGGGGCAATTCCTTTTCCTGAGGTTAGATTTTTGCGTTCTTGCATTTCAAATCCTCCATAATTTGCTTAATCTCCACCCTTCCATCAGACAAACTGGTGCAAAAGCCACCAGTAACCTGCTGTTTCAGTCATTTTGTTCTGTAAAGCTGAGAGCTCTCCCTCCTCCTCCTCCTTCTCACCCTCTCCACCTCATTCTTCCTCTTCCTCCCTCCATCCATCCCTCCTTCCTTTCATTTCTCCGTCGCAGGGAGGCTTAGACTAGTTGGGAACAGGCCAGGGAAACTCTTTTCTCCCTGCAGGCGAAACAATTGGCTCCTTTCTCTACACCACCTCTCCCCTCGCTCATTTTCTCCTCCCTCCCTCTCTCCCTCTATCGTATTCTCTTTTTCCGTGGGACAGAGCTGAAGTGGTGTAACGTCTGTATATCGCTCTGTATCTTCTACATTGTCAACCTCTTGCTCCCTCCATCTCTTACTCTCTCTCTCGATACCTATAGCTTCCTCTCTCCTCCCCTCCCCTTTTCTTATTACTTCATCCACAATTCATCTTCCAACTTTTTCCCCATCTCACACTTCTCCACTTTCTCCTCTTCCCACCTTTTTCTCTCCAATGCCTCGTTATTTCTTTGCCTTCCCCTATTCTCCCCCTTTTTGTGTTTTTCTTACTGTCTCACATCGCTCCTATTATCCCTTCTTCTCTCTCATTTTACCATTCTTGTTTCCTCTGGTTTCTACCAAGTACTCTTCACATTCACGTGCACTCATTGCCCTCCAATAAAGCCTCCTTTCTATCGTTCTCTGTCCCTAATAGCTTTTTTTCTCATCCCGTCCTTTCTCTCCTTGTCTCTTGTTGTATCTCCCTCTGTTGGTTCCTCTTTATTAGACCCTGAGTGTCTTTAACTCTCTCCATATCTTCTTCTCTAACCTGTGGTAGTGAAGGGCTACAGGTTAAACTGCGGATAAACGCTCATTCATTACCTTGTGCTGTACTGTAGGCTTGCACTCTAACCTTACTTTGAAAAGTCTGTCTCACCCTGGAGGCGGCTGCTTTGTCTCTGCCTGTGTCTATTTAGGCTGTTTTTGACAGGATGGCTTGTCTCCTCCCCCCCCCCTCCCGTCTCCTAAGAATCTCTCTCTCTCTCTCTCTCTCTCTCTCTCTCTCTCTCTCTCTCTCTCTCTCTCTCTCTCTCTCTCTCTCTCTCTTTATTTTTAATCCACTCCCTCTTGGCATGCTGCTGCTCCATGTCTATTGAAGCTGAACTGAATGCAAGTGTCAGTGGGCCCAATGGCTTTTTTATTAAGATGCATTATGTAGCATGCAAGGACTTTGTGTATTTGTGTGTGTGTGTGTGTGTGTGTGTGTGTGTGTGTGTGTGTGTGTGTGTGTGTGTGTGTGTGTGTGTGTGTATGTGTGTGTTTGGGTTTGCAGATCTAAAGTGCTGAGAAGCAGGAGTTTGTATATGATACACGTATATGTTCCCGCACATAATTGTGTGTGTGCCTGCTCATGGCTCTGGGAATAGACGAGGATGTGCAAGACAATAATGCTCTCTTGAACTCATAATGGTGGATTTGGAAGACACACACACATGATGAAACACTCACACACACACACGCACACACACACAGCTTGGGGAGACTTCAGAGGAACAATGGGATCGGCCGTTCCTTTTATAGCGGCTTCACTGCTGCCCCCGTCACTCCCAGGAACTGTGACGTAAAGTGTCGGCGTGTGTTTCTGTTTGCGTGTTACGGAGCTGCAGCTGACGAAAGCGCTGACGTCCCCCTCCTTGAAATACTGCAGCGTCTTTGCAGCGAAGTGCAGAACCTTGAGACTCACACACAGACTCAGTCTTTATTCTGCCTCACACAGACACACATACAAATATTCTGCTACACACCTGAACTCAGCAGATCAAAACTATAAAAGTATCCCAGACGAATCACACCTGCACACAGCTTCTTTGTGCAGATCTGAAACACAAGGCTGTGTGTGCATTTGTCCATTCGTGTGTGTGTGTGTGTGTTTACATACTGCAGGTTGTGTGGGATTTTATGTTCCTGCTCAGCTCCGTCCTGTTGTGTTGTGGCCTGGGAGCGGTGAGCTTATGAGAGCTCTCCTGTCTTCACGCCTCAATAGCTCCATTATTCATAAAACTCTGTGCCAATAGCCTTGACGGGTCTGTCTCTCTGTGTGTGTGTGTGTGTGTGTGTGTGTGTGTGTGTGTGTGTGTGTGTATGTGTGAACTTCATCTTTCTGTATTTCAGTATGCACATGTGTGCTTAAAAGTGATGCACCAGATTTTTTTTTTTAAAAGCTTAAAATGAACGAGGTGTTCTTTTTTTTTATTCAGCATGCTTTAAAGACGGTTGAGCCGATGACGTGCGTCAGGCTCAAAGCCACACTTTGATGTCCATCAAACTTCAGCTTTGGCCACCAATCATGCAAATGTATAGCGATATAGAGATATATTTAATATATATTTAGTGATAAAGAGAATCTGCAGAATCTTGAAAGGACCCACTTTGTACTTTGTAGCTATTCTCGTAAGACTACAAAGACCTCTGGTGTCACCTTAACCTCGAGTTCCGCCACATCACCAACTGAGTCAGGATAAGAGCAGCTGGTAGTTGGCGCACTCGGATATGTTCTTTGTTCTTATGCTACTCGAGTCTAGTCCATATATGGCTGCAAGGTTTGAAAATGTTCTCGGGGCCAGTGGGCCTGTTTTGTCCACACAGGCTTCCTTTAGTCATTTTGAAGGTTCTTATAAGCCATATAAAGAAAGTTAATAACTATTACTCTATACCTGATATTGCCCCAGTCATTGCAATCAGATCCAGTTGCCGGGAGGGGGGGTGGGGGGGTGTAGAGGGAGAGAGATTGAAAGCGGGGGAAAGCAGACTGTCTGCCTGTTACTGACTGAGTGCCAACTGTGAGGTGTAATATAATAAAGGAGACTGTTTCTACTGAAAGGCTTTATTGTTACGGCCGACCGCAGAGTCCAAAGTACTGAAAGAGAGGCATGTGTGTGTGTGTGTGTGTCTGTGTGTCTGTCCAGTGCACACTTTTGACTACACAACCTTCATATACATGTAGGCTTACAAACCAGTGACCTCATTCCGGATCCTGCTGTGGTAGAGTTGTGGTTTAACACGCTCTCACACGCGAGGCACAAAGTTATTGGAGATTTTTTCCGCAACAATAACAAAACTGTCACCCTAAGTTTGACTCCAGTTCTCAAATTACTTTCTAGAGATTATTTTTCTGTACTCCCTGACCATGCTCAATTGACAGAAAGTCCCCATACACCCCGAAACAGAGAAACTGCACAGTATAAAAGCTATGTGTAAAGAAGATTATAAAAGCCAACATTTTGAAGCTTTTGTAATGTAATTTATCTACTACTGTGTAATGCAATATTGACACCAAATTCTATTACAAAAGCAAACAGTTTGAGAGAGAGAGAGAGAGAGACAGAGAGAGAGAGAGAGAGAGAGAGAGAGAGAGAGAGAGAGAGAGAGAGGGAAGACACTTTGAGTTGGCAGTGCCACAGACAGGAGGAGGTTGCGCTTGGCAGTGGACATGGCATATCTCTGTCACTCTCTCACATGACACACACACTCTTCATCATCATGGTCAGTGTGTGTGTGTTTTGGATACTGTCCCTAGGTCTCTTTGTAATGTGAAGAGATTATAGTGTTGTTGCCATAATGGAGGCTGGCGTTAACACAGCCTGGCACGAGCATCTGACTCCAACTAAATATACCTCGTTCAATGCTTCTGTGTGTGTGTGTGTGCGCGTGCGTGCGTGTGTGTTTGTGTGTGTGTGTGTGTATAGGGGCATCCCTGGCACATGCAAACGAATGCTGGATGTGTCCATTTCTAAATCCTCTCCCTTTCTGCCTATATCTTTAGGTCTCTATGTTCACGTTTTGTCCCGTCTTGGAGGTGAGAGGTGAACCTGGTCGTCCTTCACAAGAGGAGCAGTGACTCTACCAAGAGAGACTCTTCAGAAACAAGGAGGGTGTTATAGAGATTACGCTGAATATCAAGATCTTGAAAGGAAGCCTGGGAGAGACCAAAAGCTCTGCTTAAGCAAACACCAAGACAGGGAATCTTAGGCTTAGCGAGTTAGAGAGCTGAGCTCGTACCGAATCCTCACCAAACAGGACCAAAGCCCAAACCAAGGCAGGTGGACTGCATCTAATATACGGACAAAAAAAAGGATTCTTTTTTGCTCTAAATCAGAAACAGACTCTAACTACATAAAATAATAAAACGAACATTGGGTATTTTAGGGTGAATACCACAATAAAGTCTCTTCTCGTACTCAAACGGTTAAGTTGACTTTGAAAGGAAAGATGATGACCATGATAATGATGATGGTGGCCATGATGGTCACCTGCAGCTCTCTTTTCCTGCTGGGTCTGGCCGCCGCCCATGCTTCCTCCGGCACCATGACCCGCATTTCCTCTACATCTTCCTCATCCTCCTCTTCCTCCTCCTCCTCCTCCTCCTCCTCACCACGCATGAAGCTGTCCTACAAAGGTAAGATCCACCGCTTTGAGGAGGAAAGAAAGGACATTTCCCTTGTGTACTCTGGAGTGTTTGACTTGTCTTCTGTGCATAATGTATACGTTGTTTTGTTTGCAGTACGTGGACTAGCACGCGCACACACACACACACACACACACACACACACACACACACACACACACACACACACACACACATACATACACACACACAATGTGAGCTTCCGCAATATCCTTTTCAAAGTAAACAGCCCTGAACAGCAGCCAGCTGTAATTTGTGGTTATAGTATGATAAACAGCCACACACAAACAAATGCACACACACACACAGCTTAAACACACGGGTTTTGCGTTTTATCTTGAGCATTGTAAGTTAGGAGAAGGCAGCTCAATGCCCAACACAACCACATAAACCAGGGATGTGTTCCATCATTGAGAGCTGGCACTTGCAGCCTGAATTCACCAAGGACACGAGGCTCGCTGAAGGCCGTCTGGCCAGCTGAGATACGTGCTCCCTTTAATTTAGGCTGACAGTAACATGAAGCACACTGGATGGAAAGACAGCAGAATATTTTATTTTAGTAGACACATGCAGGACTGAACGAGATCTTGATGACCTCATGTATCACTGAAATTACTTTTGACTTAATTTCACCTGCAGGTAAGCAGTACATAGTCAAGAGCCGCCCTGTTTTTTTTTTTTTTTTATCCATGTAGTATTCAGTAATGTCTGACTGATTTTACTGTGATGTCTTTTGTGAGAAGCTAAGTAAAAGGTGAGGTGCAGGAGATTCTTTGGGCCCCAGGTTATCATCATCACAGCATGTTGGAGCTGGGTAATAACACATTAGTATAAAAAAAAGAGCAGACCCACAGTCACTGATGTCATGCAGGCAGCTGTCGGGTGGCGTCGGAGTCGCTTAATAAAAGTTATAAATTAGAACAATGGCAGACTAATAAAGCCATTTTAAAGCCTGAGCAAAGAGGGCTGTTTTCTTTTGAGCTCCTCGTTTAAGCGCAGGCCAGCAGGGGAGGATGCACTCCCTTTATTTCTTCAGCTTTCAGGCCAAGAACACTGTTTTTTTTCCACGACTTGGGGTTACTATTATAGCTTAAGTTTACAAATATAAGCTGAATTTTCCTGGACACTGTTCCCCCAGAGTGTGTTCTTGCGAGTTTGGAAACAGCAAGGACACTCAATGTTTCCATTGAAACCAATAGTGTCCTTACTGTCAGAGGAGTTTATCCTGTCTGTTCACAAGTCGCTGGACCGCGGAGACAACCCCAAAAAAAGCTAAAATTAGGAGGTAATCATCTTTATCAACCAGGTGACTTGTTGCAGCCTCGTGGACAACCAATTAATCTGAAGACTGATGATTTGAGGCTGCTCTGGTTTTGCAACATTGGTCACAGCCGTCCTCAGTTTTAAGACATTAACTGTTACAAGTTACTTTATTGAAGACTTACTCCCCAAAGAATGAGCACACTGATAATGGCCATGAATACATTTATTTTTACTGTTGACAGCGCAATGTACATTTTGTTGTTCACTCACAATGAAAGGTAAAATGTTGACAAACAGCCTGATGATGCTTCATAAATGTTATAACCCTGGCTGGTCTCCGTTTTAATTGAAGCTCCTATTTATGTACATATGGAAGTAACAGAGGGCCATTAAACAGATGCATTAAGCGGTTGTCCTGTACATCTGTGCAATTGTAGAGCTGCAGCAGTTCCACGGCGTGCGGAGGTTCGAGCTGGAGCGCTCGTGCTGCTTCAGCGCTCTGCTGCTGGACGAAGAAAGAGGCCGCCTCTTCGTTGGGGCCAAGAACTTCCTGCTGTCGCTATCGTTAGACAACATCGCCAAGCAGGAACACAAGGTTGGTCAAATGTATTTTTTATTTTTTTTTGGACAGATTGACATGTCAAGTCTTAATATACAAAATTGTTACTGGGTCAAGGCATAATAAAGCCATACGAATAATGTAAGGACGGGAGGTTTGGTGATTATTGATGCAGTCATTACTTTGCTGAGGTTTCAACACTTTTACTTATTGTTGTATTTAACATTTTGTTAATGGTTAATGTGTTTAAAATTCTCACGAGCTTAGGTTGTTATGACTCTGTAACTTAGCAGTTATTGCTCTGTGCTTTGATTAGCAACCATATGTACCTCCTATCATAAAATGACTTTATTACTTTTACAACAAACTAGATAGAGGGGATTAAACTGCCATTGGATGGAAATCAGGAAGTGTTTTTTTTTTTTACAACCAGTCATATTGTCAGATTCCTAAGAATCATTTGTTACTGTTGTCAAGCCACACATGCTTCATGGTTTGGTTTTCATGTGGACCTAAGGGCATGGAGGAAGGAGAAATATTCAACTGTGGATACTTTTATTTACCAGCATACTCCTTTGAAAGTAACTGAATCATATTCTCGCACATATGTGACCACTCAAGTGAGCGGCTTCCTGTCTAACAATAGAAGAAAGAGAAATGTGGGATTGATAAAGAAAGGTAGAAAATCAAAGAGGTGGACAGAGATGAAAAGAGAGAACGTATCCCAAAAATACATTGTGATTGATATCTAAATGACATAAGTTGATTGAAACCTTTCCCATAACCAAGACACACTTGAATACACATTGGCGTAGCTTCACATTTATACCAAAATGCACACACTAGAAAAACATTGCGTGCACTTAAATGTATAGAGAACCATAGATATAAATACAGCCCACTACAAACATCTGTTCACAGCTGTTTGGAGTAAATTACATATACGTGCTTGTTGCGTTAGATGTGAAGCCTCTGTCGGTTTGAGGTTTATGGGCGAGTTTGATTTATGACCTGGGTGTAAGGAGTAACCATAGCTGAAGCGGTTTTTCAATGTGGTGGGGTCATCCTTCTTTACAATGAGAAGGGAGAATGAGGAGGTGTCTCATTTGCTACGCTTAGGGCCATATTATTCATTTGGAGGGAACAAACGTGTTGTTTTTAGTGTTTAACAGTTTGAAGTTGTAAAGTGTTATATATTTGATCAAAACGTACATCAAACATCCAGATAATTCAGATCTCAGGAACAGAATCATCTGACCTTTGGCTGTTGTGTTTCAGATCTACTGGCCCGCTCCCGTCGACTGGAGGGAGGAATGCAACTGGGCCGGCAAGGATATCACTGTGAGTCTCTTCACACCTCCTACTCTGTGTATGAGTGCATTAGATATCCTCTCATGCCAAATGTAAAGACCATGCTTTGTGACCGAAGTGAAAAGAGTCTACGGCTGATCAGCGAAAAACAAACTGACTGTGTATAAGTCATACTCCATTATATAATATCTGTTTTAACACACTGGCCTGCAGACATGTATTGCACACAGCAATACATAAGAGGGCTGAGGAGCTCCTCGTGGAGGACTGTCCCTTCCTACCCGGAACAACACAATGCTACCTTTTAATCAACTGGAGTCATGGGAGTCATCACAAGACAGAAACACCAGGTTTAAAATGATAACAAGTGATAATAGGTGCAACACTCCTCCTTTTGAACCCGCCCTGTGGTGAGATCACACCCTAAAAAGCTGTTTGCTTCCATCCTTTCTGACTGGCTTAGTGCCACACTCGGCATATCTCAAAGACATTTGTGTTTTCCACTTCGGGCTTGAGTGTGCGTCCTCATATTTCTTACATTTTATTGTGATGTCGTAAGGAGGTCCCAATCAAAGGACGCCGACGCTGAGATAACAGGTTTATTGTAACGCTAGTGCAGATGGAGATGGGTGGGAGAGGGGGATGGCTGGAGACGACAGAGGTGGATGGAGAGCAGCTGTAGAGAGTATGGTGGCAAGCAGCCAAGCTGGCAAACAGGAATCCTGGAGCACAGGAAACAAACAAGCATTAATTCAGGGAACCAGAAAATGGGTAAAACTATTGACAAATATTCTTAAACTAGAGGCCTGGGTGCAGCTTCCACAGACGTTGAGACAACAATCTGGAAGAAAAGCTGAGGTTTAATATGCAAGAGAGTAGATTTCAGGCAGGTGTGCTAGTAGGTAGGGTCCCAGTGAGCAGCAAGACGGGAATGACGCACACACACACATACTGTACATGAAATGGGAGTGACATTTTTTTGTTAAAGAATTAGATAAACCCAGTTAGCACAGGCTGGATTCTTGTGAAACCAGATTGTTTTGGCCATGTATATGTGTTAGATTTTGAATCAGAGTTTTAACATGAGAACAGTTGGAGGCTTTTGTGAAAAATCTACTGACAATTGAACAGTTAAATACAGGAGCATCTTGAAGCAACAATACTGTTAAAGAACAGTAATTAAGACATGGTTCCAAAGTATGGATGGAGGTACGGGACAAATCTGTTACTTGACCCACTGCATGTAAATGTGTTAAAGCCACACTGTGACCTAATGTGACCTGTTATTTTAAAAAGAAGGCATGATTGAGGTTTAAACAGTATTTTTTCAGTACTAACCACATTAAAGGAATCGAGCTGTTCAAAATGTGTCATAAGATAAAATGATGTATAAACGAATCTCATGGTTTCCTGTGTGCTTGTAAGTGACTGACAGCATGTACGGCTGCTACGGTGCTAGGATTTAACTCATGACCTAATGTGATGCTCCCAGGACTGTTTGGCCAAACCTAGGCCACCCTGCTCCTTCAATCTTTTTATTGGTTGCTAAAAAAAAGAAGAAAAATAAATCAAAATGTTCTATTTTAATCTACAGAAGACAAATATTTTGTTTCCAAGAATATGTAGAGTAAATAGCGTATGTGATGATTATGTGTCTAAATGTGATGTGTGGGGTTGGATTCTGGGCTGAGCAGACTCGGTCGGCTTCATTGACCGACATGTAGAGGCCAGCGAGAGCCTAAAGACCACCCAGGATTACATCACACACAATTAGCCAACTCATATAGTTTGCGTGGGTAGGTGTGTGCACATGTAAAACAGTAACTTCTCATCAATGCTCCCTGACATGCCTATATACACAGTATTCTTATGTTTAACAGAGTGTGTATAGGTTTGTTCATGTATGTTCAAGTGTCCGATGGGTGTGCGTCTTTCCATGTGTGTGTAGAACAAACCCTTCATCAGTGTGATTACACAGCTGGAGCAGACAGACAACGAGCTCCATTCATTCAAAACCCCAGGCTCCAGTTTCACCTGACCAGGAGTCTGTCTGAGTGTGTGTGTGTGTGTGTGTGTGTGTGTGTGTGTGTGTGTGTGCGTGTGCGTGTGCGTGCATGCTCAGCTTTATGTGAGTATGTGTCCTGTGTGTGTGTGTTTGAAAGAGGGAGTAACAGTGGAGACGGGCAGAGAGTGAGTAAAATTGCTCCAGAGGAAGAAGGGAAGGAGAGGTGGAGGGAGAATGAGATAAGAAAATATCAGAAAATAAATTAGGGGGAATTTTTAAGACAAAAGATGCATTGAGAGAAGCTTTTCCAGTCAGTTGTTATTCCTGCTTTCCTGGCATTTGAAATGTTATTTTCATCCTTTGTTTAACACACTCCCTGCGTATTCCTTTTGACTTTTGGTATCTTTGTGAACATTCACCCGCACACAGCGCTGACCTGACCTCACACCGTTGACCCTAATTACAGAGAAGTGTTTCTCTGTAGCCAACATCTCTCTCTCTCTCTCTCTCTCTTCCCCCTTCTCTTAGTCCTCTCTCGCTCCCCCACTGGATCTCTCCTCCTGTCTTCCCATGCTCTCTCTGCATCTCATATTAGTTTTTCTCTGGGAACCAGAAGTTTCTCATGTTGTTTACGACACCCTTAGTCCTCCCATTGTCTATCTGTACTTACTCGAGGAATCTTTTTTTCTTCACAGCCAGTTACCCTCACATTAGCCCTTTTACTGTCGGATCAGTCTTTTTATATTTACACTGTAATGCTGCTTATTAGCACATTTGCTGCACAAGTAGAGATATGTACAAACACTAGAAGTAATGTGAGATGCTAAAGTGTATGTTGTTAAGTAGAATTAAATATATGCACTACACTGCCTTTATATTACATAATTACTCTTTATTAGGAGTGTCTTCATGACATAAGGATTGTGCCGAGGACCAAACCACAGGGATTCAATCTCTGGCAGGGTTGCTTCTTCTTTGGCTGGGCCATCTTCAGGGCTCTCCGGTGGGAAGCCAGCAATGGACCAGATCTTTGTCACCACAGTAGTGGTTTAAACTAAGAATGATATTCTGGCCAAGTACACATCATTCATTAATTTGAACAAATCGGAGATGTGGACAGCGATTCAGAGGTCTGGAACCGTACCAACTTCTGGTAGACTGTGGCAGTATGGTGGTGGACAGCCTGCACTTCCTGCACTCTATGCCCTCCCTTTCATCTCAGAACATTCACTTCACCAACTTACTCAGTATAATTGCATTTGGTGGCATATTTTGCATTTGCTTTAGACTGCAATGCTTCAGAAACCAAGTTTTTTTTCTCTCACAGTGATAATGAAAAGTCACTGCACCTTACCAAGAAGTAATCCAACTATTTACACCCCCATAGAACCATAGCTGCCTACTGGTTGTAACATTATGTATAACTGACTTCTCATATTAGCAAGAAAGCGAAACAGTATATTTTCCAAAATGTCAATCTGTTACTTTAAAAGTTAACAAGGTTTGCTGTGCTCACATACAGTACAGTATATGTGTGTACTTGTGTGATTATTTTGAATTACATACATTCAAATGAATTAACTACAATTGCTAGCTACCTCAAAAATGAGTTTTCCAGCCCAGTACACACCATCACGCTAGCTCAACAAAATACACTCAAGGCATGTGATGGGCTTCAGAACTTACCCACATAAAGACAAGTAACAACACTTCTTCACTCACACACAGCCCTAAACCACAGAAAAAAACCATCAAACATGCATACAGACACACCAACACAAACACAGACACATGCACATTAACACAGTCAGACAGTGGCAGTAAACACTTGTTCACCGAGACACTCAGTCTGACTCAGCACTCTGACTGTGGAGCTGGAGCCATATTTAAACCTCAAAAAATAGATGGATTGTGTTTATGCTGTCATGTTAGCGCCAATTAAAAGAAGATCACCAGTTAAAATCCATCGACCCACTGGGACATTGTGGAAAAGGAGGTTAATGTTGAGGTTGAGGTTGAGCGATGGCATGTACTTAAAACCTGAAACTGTCCTTCCCACAAAGATAACAGCTTTGGTCGTTTGTTTGAAGGACTGAAATAACTAATGAGTACACGTTTTCTTTTCTTGACCGCAGAAGGCCTTTCATACAATGACACCGTCCGCAGTGTTTGACTGGAGGATATAGCTGGTGTTTCCTTTCAACCGAGTTGGTTGCTTTTTCTGTAATTGTGCAGGTGATTATTAACTGGATACGTTTTTGTTACCTACCTTGAAAACAGGAACAGGAACCTGCAGTCATGCCCGTGGGGTTGTACTGAGGCACAGCGGCGCTTTGAGCTCTATAAAAAAACGCCAACATGCTAACATGCTCCCAGTAACATTCTGATGTTTAGCAGGAATGTTTACCATGTTCACCAACTTAGATTAGTGTGTTAGCATGCTAACAGTTAGCACTAAAGACAAAATACAGCTGAATCTGATGGTAATAAACTGTATGTCAGGTTTGTAGGTATTAGGTCATGAAACCAAAATATCTGAAATATTTATTTTTTGACCTGATTATTGCGCTATAGATGACATGTAAAGTGAGCAAACACACAGAGGAGGACATGAATGTCTCATGGTAATCATTCCAATAGTTTTTTTTAGACATTTCACTCAAAACCGTAAATGTCAAACTTTAATGGTGGTGCAGAAAAGTCAGAGGAATACAAAGTCAGTATGATTTTTGCTCAGAGAACAACAACGTTCTGTACAAACGGTCATGCTAATCCAGCCAATAGTTGTGTAGCTGTGATATTTTTGTCTCGACTAACGCAGCCAAAGAACCGCCCATCGTTGCCAGCCACAGAGTCGAGCTGCTGGCATCGCGTCTGCAAAATACTCATGTTTGTCGTTTTGGTTGGCACTAACAAAAGACCTGTAATTAGTCATTTAGGTATTAGGACCTGAAGTGCTTTTGAGGACGCTAATCCTTAACTATTGAGGGAAGCAGCTTCGTGAATGTGAACCAGCCTTCTCCTGAAAATCACTGATTATTTGCCTTTCAGTAGAATGATTGAGGAGATCCCTGTAGATCCTCACTGTTTGGAGATTCACTTTACACACTGAAACAATTGAGCATTTAAATCCAACTTATCCAAAAACAGGAAATCCTGCCCTGCCTCGATGTGTTCCTTGGTGATATTATTACAGCTGAACAGATTGTTAAAGGTTAGAGTGCAGGAATCATTCTGCCGAAGGAGAAATATGTCAGACAGACGTCAACGCTGGTATACATTGTCCTGTTCAGCAGACGCAATCAAAGGCATTCCTGGGATATTACATAGTGCTGTGTTGTGTATCTAATGGCTGTCTACTGTGTGGCACGTGTTATACGTGTTCAGTCAAAGGCTCCGAGCCATTCACTTTTTTCAAGTTTGCTACATCACTGGGACTCTTTGCTCTCAGAAACATTCAAAACAGAAAAAGAAAAATACATCAGATATTTCATAACAATGCACTAAAACAGCCAAAATACCAGTGCCAGATAAAGGGGAAGAAAATAAGGGACGTTGTTTTTAAATATTCACAGATTTTGGCCAAATTAGCTGTCTAAAGATTATAATAAATAAGATCTAACAATATAACTAATTAGATGCTAGTATATTAAAGAAACACTTATGATATCAGTAGAAGAAAATGCCTCTGACATCCAAAAAATCATTCCAGTATTGAGATAAACTTTTTTAAATTTTATACATCAATAGGCTACGTAATGCTTGCATGAAAACCTAGTTAATCTGAGACAGACAGAGGTGGAGAGAGGAAGCCGATAATGGCTGAAATAATAAATAGATAGATCGGGTTAATCATTTCTAGAACGGAGAGGATAAAGAGAGAAAAGGAAAAAAGACATCCACTGAGGAACAATACAGCTTTATAAGACATGAAGGCAAAGACCTACAGCTCAGTGAGGTCACAGCCTGCATTTGGCTCACAGTTTCAACTAATGAGTCTGTAGCGGGTCAAAGGTTAGCCAGTGAACCATTTCACACCCACACAGACACACCCACACACCGAGGAAATGTGATGGCTGGCATAATTCACCTCCCTTGTTCTCCTCCTTCCTTTCTGATCTTTTCAAGGTCTTTCAAGCGTCTTCTCTCTTCTTACCTTTTCTTTTCCTCCTGCTGTCTTTCTCTTTTGTCACATCAAAGAATTGACTTTGTCGAACTACTGGTCCGCTGACTCCTTCACCTTCCTCTGCGCTTCGACACACACACACACACACACACACACACACACACACACACACACACACACACACACACACACACACACACACACACACACACACACACACACACCTCAGATTGAGTAGAAGGAGGTCTTGCTTCAGTTGGAATTATGGGAAAAAGGTTGATTGAAACATGAAGCATGGACATTTCTTTGGAGGACCACAGATGTATGGAAGCTGTTGAGGTGTGTGTCTGATTGTGTGTATATTCATTTGGTGTGTTAATATCCGTGTCAGCGCGAGGGTGGAGGCTAAAAGTTGAGTGTGTGTGCCTCTTTCTTTAAACAGAGGTCTCCTGTGTTAGTCAACAGTCGGATCGACCTGTCGATTGGTTGAACACCTTCACATGTCCACACACACGGAAGCTCGTTTGCAATCACACACCAACCACTCGGACTCTAACCCCCGAGTGGTTTTCAAAGGCTGAAAAGCAGGCCTTTGTTCTAAACCACTGACGTGTGTGTGTGTGTGTGTGTGTGTGTGTGTGTGTGTGTGTGTGTGTGTGTGTGTGTGTTTTTCAGGCTTAATGAGCCACAATTCCGCTTGCCACTGCTTTCACAACCTGGCCTGTGTGTCTGTCACCCTCGGGTGAAGCTTAAAGACAGAACAGATGGATAAAGAAAGACATTTGATTAAAGGAGAGTAACAGAGATGCAGAAACATAAATAAATGGGAAATATTCCATCAACCTCCATTCATTCAAAATAAAAACATTTATCTTAAGAACCGCACCTCTGATTTCAAAATTGCCATAAATAATAAAAATGCAAATATTAAGAAAAGAAAATCGAGAAGCCAAAACCATTCTCCCGTCTTACATCTCTCAAATGTACTTGGATTGAAAAAAATGAAGATCAACTAATTAAATATGGAAGAAAGTGATTGTTAATGGAAGGTCAGATTCATGTCTTTATAAACCACTTCTCCAGTGGATCCCAGGGGTCCAATAGTGTCTGTAATTTGATCTAGAGACAGATGTTAAAATGGCCTGTCTGGAGAATAGTGGACGAAATAGAAAGGGAGCGATTCAGATGTGTGAGCCAGTGTTTGTTTACAGCAAGATATCATTTAGTAGACTATAGTTTTGAGGTGAAATTAACTGGTTTTGCGATTCCAACGCAGATGTTTGAAAACATCGTATTAGCTGATCATGTGTTACCGAGGGACTGAAGACCACTGATAATCATGATGGTAATCTTGTTAATTATAATATTCATCTACTGTTCTCGTAAAGGGTTGTTGAAAAACAGGCCGATCTCCTCTATGCCTGGTGTAAAGATCAGGCCAGAAAAGGTGTGTTTCCATCCAGTCTGTTCGTGTACACTAAATCTATTTGTCCAGCTGTCTCCTGAGATCCAGCTTAATGTAACCCGACTCCCACATGGACAGATGTGACTGTGAGTCAATAACCAGCTGTCTAGATAAGAAGAGGAGGGAACAGACAGAAATAAGGATACTGAAAGTTGAAGATATGAAGGATAAAAGGAGGAAGAGAATAAAAACTATTCAACGATGGACACATTCAAAGTCAAATATTAAGTTTCCAATTTCAGTTTAGAGGAAAACCTTGAGTTGTGTTTCATACGTGACATTAATTTGACACATTTGTTGTGTCGGCTAAGTTAAAACAAATACACCATTAATTCTCAGGTGTATCAACAACTGAACCATACAAAGCACCAGGCAAAAATAAATGTGAATGACTTCCTGTCAAGGAATAGTTTGTAAATAACTGAAAAGGTGCATTTGCCAAAATGTCAGTTGAGTTACAAGTTTGATATTAATAACTTAATATCCAACATCCCACAGCAAGTAAGGTACATAACCCCAATGTCATTTTACACGTTGTTTTTTGTACAAATGAAAGAAAAGATAAAATGAGTTTCAGAGCTGCTGGACATAGCCAGGCTCACCGTTTCCCCCTGCTTGAAGTCTTTATGCTGAGCTCAGCTAATCAGCTGGTGTCTAGTACGCAGCTATGAGAGCACTTTGGATCCTCACATCTAACTCTCTTGACAAGAAAGCAAACAAGTGTATGACCCAAAAATGTACAATACTATAATCTATTCTACAAGCCACTGAGCAAAGCAGGAAGCCTTCCTCTTTGGGTTCGTCTTCTTGTCCCATCTGATGGTCATGAAAACCATCATCTGTTCAGTGTCTCACACAAAATGTCCACGCGTTTTATGAAATCCATACTGTGCAAGTTAACCAGCAACATATATATTGAGTAGCTCACAGTCTCAGACACGTGTTATACAAACCTCCATGTGAACACACACAACAGTCAAAAGTACGAGCAGACACACACACACACACGCACACACACACACACACACATACACACACACACACACACACACACACACACACACACACACACACTGTAGGCATGTGTGTGTACAGCCAGGACACAAAGGCTGTCACAACAGTGTGTTAGAGGCGGAGCTAGGAACTCAACAGTGTTGTCACAGGCAGACAGGGTGAGAGGAGCTATGTGAGGAATGTACATCACTAAACCTAAAAAATAAGAGTCTGAGTTTTGTTAGTTGATCTTGCACTTACAGGGGTTTCTTTCCAGGTAATTTCTTTGTTTTCGTGACCTATTGTGACATTGTGTACATTGTTACATTTTAGAGCAATAACTTTATTATTCCCTCCCAGAATGTAATCCCTGCAAGTGTTTGAAGCACCCAAGCAGCATTAACTAAAACTGTGTTTATGTGTGTTTCAGTCCGACTGTGTGAACTATGTGAAGATTGTGCACCACTTTAACCGCACTCACCTGTATGCCTGTGGAACCGGGGCCTTCCACCCCACCTGTGCCTTCGTGGAGGTGGGACACAGGATGGAGGTGAGCAATACACAAAACTAAACCAACTGCAGTATTTCAGTTTTTACTGTTCCTTGTTTAAAGTACATCATTGGCATCTAATATCTAGCAGTTGCTCATGCTTGGAAAGCGTAGCGTAGCAAAATTGACTCAAGCAAGCTGCAATCTGGACTGACGCTGTAGAAAAGGTGATTAATGCTGAAGAGTGCAGACAAATCCATCAAGCTGAGCTTCAGTTCCCAGTTTGAAATTTGTTTAGAATTTGTTTCGAGTCCCTCAAACTGCCAAAATCTCAAACCTGATATCTTAACCCATAAAATATTCGGACAAAAAGAAAGCAAAATGTGTGTGTGTGATCACACGTTAAATCCAATCCTCCCTGTCCTCTCGCTCTATCAGGACCATGTGTTCAGGATTGACCCCTCCAAGGTGGAGGACGGCAAAGGGAAGAGTCCGTATGATCCTCGCCACAATGCTGCGTCTGTTCTCGTTGGTAACTAAACCCATGCACATGAATATGAGCCTATTATCCATTTAGTAGAATAGGTTTTTACTGAAATTGGTTTGATTATGTAATAGTTGTGATAATTTTCTAACATTTTCATGCCATACTTTTAGCTGATTATGATGGATGATTCAATCTGTTTCCTAGGTGATGAGCTATATGCAGGCGTGGCCACAGACTTAATGGGACGGGACTTCACCATCTTTAGAAGCCTTGGGAAACGCCCCTCCATCCGCACTGAACAGCATGACTCACGCTGGCTAAATGGTCTGTGTGTGCTTGTGCATTTGTGTGTTCGTGTGTCAGCTTAGGCATCACTTCTTTTTCAGTTTAGTTCATTTTATATCATAACTAACTTCAGCCTGATCTCAACTGACATTGTTCATCTCTCTTTCCGTCTACCAGAACCAAAGTTTGTTGGCTCCTTTTGGGTCCCAGAAAGTGAAAACCCTGACGACGACAAGGTATTTTTCTTCTTCCGTGAGACGGCAGTTGAGGCCCAGGGGCTGGGGAAGTCCACCTACTCCCGCATCGGACAGCTCTGCAGGGTGAGA
The DNA here is from genome assembly GCF_910589615.1 of Taurulus bubalis. Lineage (NCBI taxonomy): Eukaryota > Metazoa > Chordata > Actinopteri > Perciformes > Cottidae > Taurulus > Taurulus bubalis. Next base: position 19,268,355 of record NC_136599.1, on the reverse strand, counting down.
GATTGTTTCATCAACCAAGTCCAGTATTCTAATTACAGCAGGTGTGATAAAAACAGGCCTAGTCAATTTAGCGGCAGATTCTTTAACATAATTAGGTCTTATTAAAGAATAATTACCATATCCTGGTAGCCCTTTAAGCCCTAACCCTAACCCTAATAACCCTAACCCCTAATCATATTTATTGTTTGAGTTGTGTTTAGAGGTTGTACATCGGGATTATATATTATTGTAGCCCTGATTTTTGTGTTTAATTTGATACCTAACATGTTTGTTTTTTTTGGGGGGAGGGATTTATACTATGATTTTTTCTAGATTTTCCTGATATAAAAGGGTCCCCCGATTGGGAGACCCTAGGGCTTAACAGGTTAAAGGACCTTTCATTGTTTTGTCTTGAACCAGAATGACATGGGTGGTCAGCGGAGTCTGGTGAACAAGTGGACGACATTCCTCAAGACCCGTCTGATCTGCTCGGTGCCAGGAGCAGACGGCAGCGACACATACTTTGATGAGCTGCGTAAGTTCACATAGACAGAGTTTCCACTGTATCAGCTCGTTTATGACTACAATGATGTTGAGCAAAGCATGATTTCATAGTAATTGGTGAAGTGCATACTTAAGTACTTGTCATCATATGTGCCTTTTTGGGATTGAAGAAAGCATACCTTTGAGTATGACATCACATAAACTCCAGTCAAAGTGAACTGGTCTAGGTTTATATTTTGTGTCCCAATCCAAAACATTGTATTTTTCATAAGTAAGGAAAAGCTAACCTTCTAAACCGTTGATTATTTTACCCAGAAGCATATTATGTGGATGCAAAGGGAGAGAAAGTCCAAGAAAGCATAATAAATTAAACAGGATTTCTGACCTCAATTGAAGATTATCATTCTGCACCACTTTCCTGCAGAAAGCATGAGTTTTAGATTCATTGGTAATAGATTCTGGCCTGATCCAAAGCCAATGTTTCAGAAAAAGTTTCAGGCTCTTCTCTGGTGAGTCTTCGTATGACAAAAGGCAATAATAGGTTTTCATCAGCCAAGATCCAGAAGCCAGGCTGTATTTCTAAAGCTTAGATTGTTGGCAGAGGAATATTTTGTGATAAAGAAGAAATAATTTCACTCCAAACTCATTCACTTGTGTAATGTCCGAGTGACATTTGTGGAACAATCTAATAGATACATCAGCTGGATGTCTAAGAGTCATCCCTGAACATTACGATGAAGTGTAAATCATGTTGGTTTCTCTGCAACAGTCGTCCCTTTGCTAAACCCGTCCTACAAGCTATTTTTCAGTCATAGTTTAGCACCTCTATTAGCCAGGACAGGCTCAGAATATTTTCCAACCGGGAGCGTGCCGACTGATTATTACTGTCGGTAACACACACTTTTATAGAAAAGTCATATTCAAAACCTAAATCAGGTCATGTGAGAAAACCTTTTTGCAGGGCTAAGGAAAATAGCATTTTGACACTAAATTTGAATGTTCGTATTTAAAATATATAAGGAACGCCAATATATCCCTCTGCACATATCTGTGGGCCATAATATGATCTGTCTTTGTGTTTATCTCGGGATGCCGTGAAAGGTGAACTAAGTGGAAGAATTTTTCCTCACCCCTTTGGCTAAGTCCGTCCATTACATTCCTTCATACGAACAATGAGTTCCTTATCTCTTGGCCATAAGTGTTTTGACCATACCTGAGGCCAAATATTTAGAAAGGACCTCCCTGTATAAATACCTGAACCTGTTGAAATACCTACACCGCACAACGTTTTAATAGTACAATACTAATTGGAGCAGCAGATGTTTTTTAACTGCAGTATTTTAGGACTCATGTGCCAAATCTTGGAGATGCATCTTGTTTGTGGCAGATCCCAACCTATAAAATAATGTTTTTACGAGACTCAATCTTGATAAACTAATGTTAAAAACCACTGCTTGAGGCTATAGTGAATTTTGTAGATATTGGTGAAACGTCTCTTTAAAGTAAACATTGCCATCGGGCTTTGCTTATCTTTCTCTCAACCTTTGACCTCTGGACTACCACCACCTGACTCGAGTGTGTGTGTGTGTGTGTGTGTGTGTCCGTCCTCAGGCGACGTGTTCCTGCTGCAGACGAGGGACAGAAAGAACCCTCTGGTCTACACAGTCTTCTCTACTTCCAGGTCAGAGTTCATTCATAGTGTGTGTGTGTGTGTGTTTGTGCAAAAGAAGGAAAAAGGAGAGGAAGATAGCTGTGTGTGTGTGTTTTTCATGACTTGTAAGTCTGTGTACGCAAACACATTGTGGGGACTCACCTCCCTTATGGGGACATAATCTACATTCAAGTAGCATAAATCATTACCTTTTATGGTAAATACTTGGTTTAAAGTTAGGCTCCACAAGGTTAGGTTAAGGGTAGGATTAGGCTGGTAGCGGTTACGGTTAGTGTAAGTCTCCAGTTATTGAATGAAAGTCAATTTAATGTCCCCAAAAGTCATGAAAACTAGACTGTGTGTAGTTGGATGTTTCTAACCCAGCACCCCCTGTTCCCCAGTAGCAGTGTATTTAAAGGCTCAGCTGTGTGTCTCTACTCCATGAATGACATCCGGAGGGCCTTCCTGGGGCCCTTCGCTCACAAAGAGGGCCCCAACTACCAGTGGGTCCCCTTCCAGGGAAAAGTCCCCTATCCACGCCCAGGAATGGTACGTCAATAACTTTTCCCTGGTTTCTAATATTTCTATTTAGGGCACTGAACCGTAGTCGTATCAATAGGAATACATTCATCTCATGTATTATCCTTGTGATACAAGTCTTAACGGCACTTCATACATAGTATTATACCTAATTTAAACCAAAAGCTCTTCATAGTCCTCCCAATCAATACATGCTTATTAGGCAAGGCAAGTTTATTTGTATAGCACATTTCAACAACAAGGCGATTCAAAGTGCTTCACATAAAACCATTAAAAGCATCAAAACATAATGAAGATTTAAAAACAGTTAAGAAAACATTAAAACAGTCAAAAAGCAAAATACAAAATAAAAGTTGAATAAAAGTTGAAGTGCAGTTTAAGAAGTAAAATGCAGTAGTGAGATGCAGCAATTGAATCTGGTTCAATTAAAGGCAACAGCAAACAGAAAAGTCTTCAATGTGGACTTAAAGGAGCTGAGGGTCTCAGCAGACCTGCAGCTCTCAGGGACCTTGTTCCAGATATGTGGAGCAGAAAAGCTGAACGCTGCTTCTCCATGTTTAGTTCTGATTCTTGGAACAGAAAGTAGACCCGTCCCAGGCGACCTACTAGGGCTTTTACATTCTTCTAAGCACACCAGCATAGCGTCAGCAGGGTTTGTTATGCAAAGCTTCAGCTATTACTGCCACAGCAGAACAATCCCCATTGTATGACCGCAGAATAGTAATTGTATTGGGCCTACAGTAAACCCTCTATCACTCCGTCATCCCCCCACTGGGTTGTAAAATTAGCAGAAAGAATCAAAGAAACAAACCACACTTTCAAGAAAAGCCGATTTAGAGTTTAAAATGCATGATTCTGATCAAAAGGTTTTTCCACTTTATTTACTAACTGTATCACCTGTGCACACCATGAAAAGGTATGCAAACTGCATGCTCTTACAGTATAGGTTCGTAAAGCTTAACTAGAATTAAAGTCTAAGACTGGAATTTTAATTAGAGAGGGAGGCTGGACTCTAGAGCTGGAGAAAATCTCTCACACCTCTTGTGACCAATCACAATCACAATCACCAATCACACCATCACACATCATTGTGGCCTGCTCGGGCTGTAACCTTAAGTAAGACATTGTATACCAGTTTACATGCAGAACAATTACAAAACAAATCAAAAATAGTTTGAGTCCAAATAGGGCAAAACGTTTCTGAGCCCCCACTGTCAGTCCTTCACTTTCAGTGGAAGTGGATTGGCTGTATTATTAGAATACTTTGAATTGCGGGTTGAAATATAATCCATTTATAATGACACAATGTGCATGTTCATACATTCTCAGGATATTTGCAATTAAAATGGTCCGTTTTGATCATTTGCACTATTTACAGTTTGTTTTGTAATATTTTAAATTTGCTTACACCATTTTGTATCCCTATTTAAGTTAAGAAAATGTCCCACAATCGAACCAGAAATACACTTGCAGAATACATATACATTTATATCTCATTTGTGTTTTTCTGCAAGTTTGTATACAGCTGCTGTAAAAATAATTAAACTTTCTTTTTTTTGCCCCTCCAATAGTGTCCTAGCAAGACATTCGGCAGTTTTGAGTCCACAAAGGGTTTCCCAGATGATGTGATCCAGTTTGCGCGTCACCACCCTCTGATGTACAACCCGGTCTATCCGATGAGCAGACGGCCCGTCTTCGTCAGAACTAACGTGGACTACAGCTTCACACAGATTGCTGTGGACAGAGTCAATGCTGCCGATGGACAGTATGATGTCATGTTTATTGGCACAGGTGAATGACTTGTTTTCAGTTCTAACTTAGCTTTATATTTAAATATGAAAATAAAGAAATAATGTGAACTTGATGAACTGCATCTTTTATTTCAGACAAAGGGACAGTACTAAAGGTGATCAATGTCCCCAAGGAAAGCTGGAACAACATGGAGGAGCTCCTACTGGAAGAGCTGGAGGTCTTCAAAGTGAGAAAACTATGAAAAGGCTCATTTGATGTTGATACATATATGTACTGCTATAAATTGAGAAACAATACTGATGCATCTTAAAATTACGTTTTTTAATAATGCAAATGTATCCATTTATTTGATGTGTAGCATGGTAATTAATTACCTGTATCTCATCTGCTCTAAAGGACGCCTCATCCATCATCAACATGCAGATCTCCTCAAAACGGGTATGTTTGTTTTAAACTTAAAATAATTGATAAAAATATGGAACGTTGTGGCTCTTTTCACCTTAGAGAATATTGGTCTTTGTATCACTAAGGTGGAAACCAAGGAAGGCAGTTTTACAAGCTCAGGCAGCACTTAAATGTAGGGAAGTATGGGGCAACATATAATGTGCTTCCATCTTCCCAAAGTCTTAGACAGAAAATAGACACGCAAGGACCCAAGACGTCCTGTTAATATTCAGGTACAGCTTCCCTTAAGCATTTCTATCAGGGCGTAACAGTCTCAAAGCCGATACACCTGTAGATATAAGCAGGTGCTCAAGTGTCTAGCAGCAGCCACTGAGTGTGAGGGTAGAAAATAAAGGACAGCTTTAAGGTAAGTTAAGTCAGAACTAGAGAAAGGCGTTACCTGTGATGAAGCCCAGTAAATGTATGCTTAACTACCAACAATACCAATGCCACACGAACGGGAGGCAAGCGTTAATTTTGTGCATGTGTGACCGTGAGTTAAATTGAGTGTATGCTTTTAAGTCCTGAAACTCTATTGAAACGTGTCCCTCCACCGTGTCCTCACAGCAACAGTTGTATCTGGGCTCAGACACAGGCATTGCCCAGGTTCCACTGCACCGCTGCAGTGTGTATGGGAAGGCCTGCGCTGAGTGCTGCTTGGCCAGAGACCCATACTGCGCCTGGGATGGAACATCCTGTACTCGCTACCTGCCAAATACCAAGAGGTGTGTGACACACACACACACACACACACACACACACACACTAAACACACACACACACACACACACGCGCACACACACACACACACACACACACACACACACACACACACACACACACACACACACACCATATGACCATTCATTACAATGAGCAGGACAAACACAGTAAAAACTGAGGTTATTTCAAAAGTATAAATTCCTAATGTTGTAGTAAATTTTAATTAACTCTTTTTACAGACGTTTCCGTCGCCAGGATGTAAGGAACGGAGACCCCAACACCCTGTGCTCTGGAGGTATTCTACTAAATCTATAGTTTTGTCTGCTTGTTAAAATTAAAACATAAATGAAAGCTCTGCGGCTCTAACCAGTTTTTCAAGCTTACTGAGGATATTCAGAAAATAAAGCTTTACTCGGATCCTGCTCTGACTCAGAGAGTCTTGGCATCTGACATCTCACGGTCTGTGTGCCAAAACATCCCAAATCCTTGCCCCTGGTGACCTCTGTCCTTTGAGACCACAATACCAGCATTCTGCTGCTATCTGTCTTTCTGCCACATAACTAAATCAGGCAAATTGCTCAAACTCTAGGAGCTCCTGGAAAATACGATCATGTGGCATGCAAGCCGGATTGTGTAAAACTAATGAAGGTCAGAGTAATTGTCTCTGATGAGTCATTGTCCCAAAGCGCTGATCAGAGAGGTCAGTTTAACACCCTTGCTTTCCTAATAAGTTGTGTAGTGCTATTGGCTAGAAACAAAATTGTAAATTTTCTGACCCAATTGCGGTCTTAATGGTTGGATATATTTTTGTAAATCTTAGAAATTATCTTCGCTATAAGTGAGAGTATATATATGCTCACATTTCTCAGGTTAAGATTTGGGGCACAGACACTGATCCTTTGTCATTGCTAAACCTCATCACTCAGATTGACAACATGGATGAATAAGCACTGCCAGGACCAGAAGAGTCCTTGTTTAGTGTCATACATCAAACATGTGAACAAGTGTTCAAATAGTCACCAATGTTCCGCAGGATGCATTCATTTCGTGATTGAAGTGAACTTTCCTATCAACAGCCAACCAAGGATTGCATTAAATCAGTGCCCACTAAGATTATTGTTTTAACACCTCTGTTGGGCAAAGAACTACTGTAGTTTACGCTTTTCTTGTGTGCCACCGATGCATAAATACATTTGCTCATAAGACTGAAAGACCCAGTAACTTCCTAAAATGTTATCCAAGATTTGGTTTCTTATTAGCATTCACATCATCAGCTCAAGTCTCTCTGTCCCATATCATCCTGTCTTACTTTGTTCTGACCTGCCCAGGTCTTTCCCTCCCCATCTTGCTTTGTTCATTTTTTCAATCCACTTTTGGCTTTTCAATTCGCAACTGGTCCTGAATTGTTATAAGTGAGCAGATGCCCTTGCTTTTAGTAGATCTCATAATGTCCTTGTCTCTGCTGCCCCCTGCAGACCACCATAAGCACCGTGTTGCAGAGAGGAAGCTGTATGGAGTTGAGGGAAGCAGCACTTTCTTGGAGTGTATCCCAAAGTCCCTTCAGGCCAGAGTCACCTGGACCTTTCAGAAACATCCACAGAACCCACGTGAAGAGGTGAGAGGGATGGAGGGCAGTGGAGAGAGGGTGTAACTAAGAGATCTGACAGGAGAATTGACCAAACACAAAAAAGGTTTTACATGACTGTATACATCATGAAGTCAGGAAGCCACTCTTTTGCAATGTGCAGTAAGTGTAAACAGTTAATATGATTCTTACAACAACAAAAAAAAACACCTTAATCCAGTTTTAATTAATTTTCCCCACATGCCATTGTTGTTAAGCAATGCCATTCAAGTTAGTGTCTGACAGTTAGTACCGAAGATCAGTTTAGCTTTTTCCTGAGTCCTTGGATTATTATTGCCAAAATCAATTGTGATTAAAGAGCATTCCATTGACAGTATACTGGGTACAATGCTGCCAACCGTCACAGATCAGGTTTTAAATGCAAGCTGCTCTTGCAGTTAAAACGTGGGCTTTATTCTATACTTGTGCACTCACTGCCATATGTGCAGGGCTGTTTAGAGCCACTGTCAGATCCACAACATGTCCATTCTTTTCACTCTTCCACTAATCAGGGTCAGAATCATGTGCATGAAACATTACTGGATGACATTGGTGCTAAGATACACACTTTTACAAAAAGACAAAAAGTCCAGCTCCAACATGTTGCTGAAGTTATTTCTGTTTTCCAGGTGCGTCTAGATGACCGCATTCTCCAGACAGACAGAGGCCTGCTGATTCGTCGTGTCCTGAAGAGAGATGTTGGCATCTACCAATGCCATGCCATGGAGCACGGCTTCACCCAAACCTTACTAGGCATCACCTTGGAAGTTGTACCTTCAACATCCTCCTCAGTCTCCAATCTACCCTCCGATGCCCCTGTCCGATTAGACCCCCGCAGTGGAGGTGGGCCCCCGATGACCAATCAAAAGCTTTGGTATCGGGACTTCATGCAGCTGGTGGATCACCCTAACCTGAGCACTGTTGACCAGATTTGTGAGCAAGTTTGGGCACGAAAGAATGCCGGCAGTGACCAAGGGGATAAGATCTTTGCTGCTCCGGGAAAAGATGCCCCTTCTGTGGGCCCTGCTGTCCGCCCAGCTAACAAGAAGTGGAAGCATCTTCAGGAGATAAGGAAGGGGAGAAACCGCCGGACCCACGACGGGAAGCCGAATCCTCGGGCACCTCGCAGTGCAGGGGAGTAACAACGTCGAGAAAGACACGGAGGGCGAAAAGAATGACTAATACAAGGAAGGAAGGAGAAAAATGATAGAACGAGACTGAGAGACCAAGAACTCCTGGAGGTGTTCACATATACAGACACAACCACATACATAAAAACACACGCAGACACAAACACGCAGCACCTCCTCTATTGTGTATATTTATCCATGGACGCCCCCACTATAGGGTACCCCGATCTCTGAGTCCTCGTCTCACTGGCCAGCCCCTGCATGTGCTGCCTTACAGCCCAAAATGATTCTGCACGATCCCTTTACACTCTTCCACTAGCATAGTCGAGGTTACATGCAAGATACATGGGAGTGAACCCACCTTTATCTGTGGACAATAAACGTACACTCGGCTGCCATTCCTGCTGCCACTGACTGTATATGGAAGGTGGGTCGACCACACAGAAATCCCAACATCTTTCGTTGTCTACTTCATGCCAACTACACAATGTTATATGTGGAAAGTAGCTCACAGTATGGACATCTAAACTCTGGACTGCACCACTCCGGAAAAAAACATCCCACAAAGTTTTGGACGACCTCTGCACACAGCTTTTTTCTTACCTGAAGATTTTGTAACGTAATGTAGAAAAATGTCGGACAGGAGAGCTGCGCATAATGGGAGGGAATACAGAAACTGGAATATACTAGAAAGTAATGGTCTCTAACTGGAAATTTGAATGCAACTATTTATGTGCAAGTGCAAATGCGTTCAGACAAATAAACACTTTAAAACATTGTTACGACACAAACAGATACATTGATCAACTTCCCGTGGTGCTCTTGTTGCACATATTTCCAGTAACCTCACGTTTCACATGGGTTTGTGCGCATCATGCAGTCACAGAAGAGGTAGAGATGTCAGCAGTGTGGGGCAGCCTGTGGAACAGATCAGCATGTTGCAAAACTAGTTATATTATATAGTAGTTTTTTTTATGGTTTCCTTTGGCACATTGAGGCATGTTGCAGCAAAATAAATCACACAATACAATGCAGTTATGGTTAGAGAGCAGTCGAATCTGGCAAGATATAATTATGTTGCTTTACTGGTCCAAACCACTAGAGAGTGAGGGGTGGAAAAACTACTGGCATTCCACAATGTGAGAGAAAGATGAGATGTTTACAGGGAATGGACAAAGCTGAAGCACAAATAATTAATTCGTAAAAGCGAATAAAAGCCCGAACAAGACCTGCATTACACCTATACACATTGTAGCATCTTTTTACATACACAGCACTTTTGACAAGATCAAAACTTCACTATAAAATGTGCTATTTATTGGTTTTGTTTTTGGCTGTGTTTAATGTGTTGTGCATTAACATAAAGGATCAATCATGAACATGGTGGTTTGGGGAGGAAACATCAATACAATGAGATGGAGGGAAGTGGACTCTAGTATGACAACCCATGTTTCTGGGCTACAGTACAGTATATATATATATATATATATATATATATATATATATATATATATATATATATATATATATATATATATATATATATATATACACACACACTTTATATATATATATACATATATATATTTATACACATATATATATATGTATATATATATTAGCATGATATTTATGAGTGAAACTATGATTTTGTTTTGTATTCTAAACGGTACTTCTACTCCTGCTCTTTTACACTGTTCTTGCATATGTTGTTTGTGATAAATAGATATATGCAAATAATATGAGATGAGCCACCCGCCAACTTCTCATTCAACACGGCAGAATGCACATAAAGCTGTTCTGCGCTACCCATAATGCATTTCACTGTCCATCAAAAACAAAACTTTCATCCGACTTCAAACACTGTTGGAATCACTTCTCAACGTAGTGTTACAGTCAATAATATCATTGCCTTTTGCTGCTTAATGATGGCATCTCTTCATAATGAACAATTAGTACGATATGGTCTTCCTTCATTCCGTCTTTAGTCCAATCTCTCTCTGTGTATTATCTGTAAAGAAACCCGTGTGTTGCTCGTCTGTGCAAACATGTCGTGTGTAGCCTGCCTCCTTAGTGTCCATTGTGTGTACAGGCTCGGGTGAAGAGCCTATCTATGGTACCATACTGTATTATATCATAGTCTATCCACAACTGGCCATGTTAGATAAAACATGAATTTGTGTTTTGCATTCATGACTCAAGATGATTTTTGATCTAATTTGTGTTTCTGCCACAAATACCTCAGAAGTATCGTGGGTTAAAGTCTTCAGTATACTGAAATTGGCTAAACGTGGCTGTGGTCATTAATTCACAGTCCCTGACAACAGCAGGCAACACAAACTAGGTCTGTGAGTGGATTTTAGATGTATGGAATCATTGTCGTTTGTTATTTATGTACCTTCTTTATAGAGATGTAATTAACTCTTTAAACTGAACTGAACTAACTGACTCCTGTAAAAGGGACACCCTGCACTTTGACACCACATCCAGGATTTACTGTAAAGAGATGACATGAAAAAAAAGTTTAAATGTAGGAAGATGTTGTATTTCGGCATTTAAACTGTAGAATTAATTGAGGAAATACTACTAAATCACTAAAAGAAGATTTTTTACAATGGTTGTGATGTCAAATCTGCTTGAGTCTCTTTTTAGCCAGCTGTTTTGTGCTCTTTTGAAATTGCATGACCAATGTTAGTGGCTAACGCGTTTGACAATGGTGCGGTGGCGAGAAAGAGTAAGAAAGCACAATGTTGAATATTATTATCATTACTTTGTATTTATGTGCAAAGATAAGCTGAAATGTTGTGGTGGATTTTTATATTTTATTATAGATTTACATGTATTTGTGTCTGCTGAAACGGACTCATCCTCAATTTTTTTTGGGACATTACAGCCAATGGTAAAAAAAAAAAAAGAAATCCTGAACAGTGTCCAATGTATGTCTTTGTTGTTCACACAGCCCTCCAACCAACACTTCTGTTGTATCCCATGTCATGTGACGCACCCCTGTATGCTAGCTCACAAGGAGAGGTGTGTGTGTGTATGTGTGTGTGTGTGCAAGAGAGAGAAATGTGTGCTTGCGGCTTTTATGTGTGTGAGTTTTGGGGGAAAGCAGAGCTCTGTATATAATGGCAAAGGGAACAGTGTTGTGTGTAGAGAGGTCTGAAGTTCAAAGGTCGAAGGCCAAAGTTAACGTGGTGCACTGTAATACTCCCAAAGGTCTTTGTGAAATGTCATGTCAGATTGTTTTTGATTAACACAATAAAAATATGCAGTTACTTAAAATGAAATTCCTGATCTGTTTTTTAAGCTAGTGGAGGGGAACCGTGAAAAAACAAATCATAACTGCAAAATAACTTAATGAGTCATATTCTGAGTCTGACAGTCCAGCATTTTTGAAAGGTTGAAGATGGTCATGGTCAACGTGAGGATGTGCTACATTTTTGTTTTTAATTCCTGCCAGTATGAGATTTCATGAATGAATAAATGAATGACTGGAGAGACAATAATAAACGTTGTGACAGAGGTTGATTTATTTAGATCCTTCAATTAAGTTTTTTTTTTTTGATTAAAGTTTATTCTACTTTTCCCAGCTCGGGATTCAGAATTATGTCATACATGTTTTCACCACATGGTGGCAGTTGCACTATCGTGCCTTTGTGTGGCGTATTAGACCTTGAAATCTTGATTAAGTGCTTGTTTATTGAACTTCTCCATTCCATAATGTTATATGTAAATTACTTTTTTCAAAAAGGTGGAGTTTATTAATCTTCAAAAAACAGTGACTGACCTATCAATTCTGCAACATACCTGCTACAGAATGCACTAAAACATTCAAAGAAAACACAGTAACAAACAAAGCAAAATATTTTTCTAGTTTCTTCAATACATACAAATTCATCTCCAACTACGCACATGAGTTATTATTTTCAGTGTTTTGACTCTGCCATGCTTCAATTCAATGCCTAACACTTGTTTCCTTGTTACATGGAAAGGTGAACTTGCCTTGATCTTTAAACAGTTTCTCAAAGTTATGCAGAAGTGGTTGTTAAAGAAAATCAACAAGTTCTTTAAGACAGAGTAAGAAAAGCACTGCTTGCAATGCAGATCGACACAGGTATATACAAAACACACACTAAAGCAGCATGTGGTCATAAACACAACATTAAATTGGGTCCTTATTACTCAAACTGGCAACCCATTAGTCCCCCACTGTTTTCAGTGGCCCTTGGTTTTCTGTAAATATATATAGTTTATTTGTAGTATACGGTTGGGCCTGAAGCATGTAAGCAGTCATAGATAGGGTGGGGACCCACAATATGGTGGAAACCAACAACCTGAACACCATACATTTTACATCTAATTCAGTGAAAACAAGGTCAGAGAAATACCCTGTGAAGTTTTTAGAGGTTTCCCCACAATAAACATACACTAATATGTGCAAACCATCTGATCCATTGTGTCCACTCCTGATTTTGTTTTGTTGTAGTACTGGATCACTTCTGTTTTTTTCTTCGCACTATTGTCATCCCACTGCTCTGTCGCCATGCATTGTGCTCAGGAGCCTTCCTCTTTTTCGGCACATAGCTCACCATGGTCATGTTGCCACTGAATCCAAATTCAGAGCTATGCTTCTCCCTCAATTTGCATGGCTTCATGACAGGCGGTATGTTCAGCTTGTTTTGGCGAAGAGTCCCCACAATGGTCAGGTTCTTCTCAAGGAGCTTCTCAGCCAGAGGGATACTCGTGAAGAAGTTGTCCATTGTGATGACCTATGATCAAAACAAAAACTTTGAATGGTCAATTTAGTCAACATGGAATTCTCTAAATTCAAACACTAAAATTAACTTAATGCATTATCTATTGTATTGCATATTATTCTATTTTACTCTTTTGCCTAACCCTAACCCTTTGCACAATGGTAATAGAAAATTAAATACACATGATAAAAAATTGAAAAAGTGATCTAGGTATTGTGCTAGAACTTCAAGAGTATATTCACTTCTGTATTCTATATTCACCTGTCTGTCTGATTCCGCTGGCCAACTTTTGGACAATATTCTCTCCAAGGTTCTTCTGGACCTCCTCTCCTGGCTGTCTCCCTGTGTAGATCATTCCATCTATCGCATAAGGGACCCTCGCATCGCACATCCAGAATATTTTTATCCCATATTTTGCAGGCTTGCTGGACATGTATTGCAAGAACTTGCACCTGCCCCGGAATGGCACGAGCTGCTCATCTATGGTGACACAGTCACTGGGGATGAACACTCTTTTGCAATTGGCCAGGAAACAGTCCCACACATATCTGAATGCCGCCATGTGGTCCGTTTCCAGTCGAAGAGCCCTGGTCCTCTTGTCATCAAATTAGTATGTCCCCTTATTGTCCTGTGCCATTGTAGTGTTTATTTTTCTAAGAAACAAAAATGCCACTTTCGTGAGGTGGCAGACATCCTCATATCTATGGAAACCCATAGTGGCCTTGGCCTTGGATTTTGCAGTGGATCCAGAAATAGCTCCCGCAGGGCCACATCCCAGCTCTTGTCCTCCCCCTGCAAGGAGGGTCAAACCAATAAAGGCCATGAATTCTACTTTATCAATGCATCTCCAATCTTTATCTTTTGCTGCTACTGCTCTTCATCCCTCTAAATTGGTGCATTTGAGAATCTCCTCGATGATGTTGTCACTAATAAACAAATCCCAGGCATCTTTTGGTGAAATGGTTATTGAACCAGATGCAGGTCCTGGGCAGCTCCTCGGGATGTGATGGCTTCTTGCCCCCTTTGTGGTGGGGAAGCTCATTCCAGTAAGACCCCTTTTTACTCAGTCTATTGGTCTGGGTCTGAGTTTCCTCTTCAGAAGACTCATCAGGCGAGTCTACAATCTCATCCGAGGAGTCTTCTTCATCTAGGAGAGCTGGATTTCTAGACACGTCCACAACTCCAGCTTGACCCTGTGGCACAGTCTAGGTCATCAGCATCAGAGATATCAGACTCAGAGTCGGGATTAAGAATTGGTTCATCTTCCTCATCCCGTTCTTCTTGTATCATCTTTATGACCATTTCACGAGCCATACTAACACTGTGGATAAAGATCAGTTGATCAGATAAACAGTATACTGTTCTATTTTAAGTTTTATGTTGTTGACCGAGCATACATTAGCTAACATTAGCTAGAATTTAGCTAAATAACATAAGCTAACATTAGCTAGCTAGAATGTCATGTTGATTGATGTTCATGATTTCTATTTTCCGCAAGTAATAAATGTCAAATATTATGCGCAGTTATCTTTTCACAAGATTTACAATCATTCTTAGGTAAAACAATTGTAACATAAGACTTACATGAATCAGATGATCAAAAGCAGCCCCTTTTGTTCTGACACGTGTGGCATGGGAAAAGTTGTCCACAGTAAACAGGTTCCAACTGCAAACATTTACAAATCAAAGTTTCCTATCCAATTCACACTTTGCAGACATGGGTCATTTTTGACACGTGTGTAAACTTGATGTAGTAATACAAAAACTATTTGTTAAAAAGTTAAGACAGAGAAAATGAAAAAAAAACATTTATGGTAATCAAAAACAATATATTTTAAGGAATACTCATGTAATATTACATGATTAAATAAATATATTTTTAAATACATAGCAAAGAAACACAGCCATGCTTGAAATAACATAGGAAATGAATACGGGTCTTTCTGGACCCATGTTGTGCTTTACAAAAGCAGTGGAATATACGAATAAAATGGTAGACACATGTAAATAAATGTCAAAAACCAAATGTATTATTATATGGTGGGGAATATGAGCTGTGGCTGGCTTTGAGGCCTGCTATGGTGATGTGTTGGCAGGCAGACGGACAGGGAGACTGCTGCAGCTGCATGTTGTCCTCTGGGCCCTCGCAGCTC
This sequence comes from Taurulus bubalis, assembly GCF_910589615.1. NCBI lineage: Eukaryota > Metazoa > Chordata > Actinopteri > Perciformes > Cottidae > Taurulus > Taurulus bubalis. The sequence continues at coordinate 19,253,095 of NC_136599.1, read as the reverse complement.
TGAATCCACTTTATGAAATACATTAATACAAGTCAGTATGAGTTCACTGAAATAAAGTTAACGTTGATTGAGACAACAATTGATTACTTACCGTTCAGTCTCACAGAAACATTGTAGCCAGCTATCTGGCCCGTTAGCTGCGGCTAGCTCCTTGTTAGCGAATCCTTCAGGCACTGAAGCTGCGCCGTCTGTTCCCTCCAATATAGCTTTGCTCAGGACTCTTTGCTTGGCATCTTCTGACTCACACTGAAGCTTTGCACACGTCGTAAGACACGTCTATTTTTAGATGCTCAGACGCGGAAGTGGAAACCATATCCGTCAGATTTGAAACCATATCTCTGTGACGTATTATTGCTCAGATGTAATTTTATTAAAAACTTAAACACCTGGTTTTACGCATCGACGCGGGCCCCACCCCCAAAGGGTTAAATTGCTTTGCTGACATAAAGACACAGGAGGAAAAAAGTGATTGGATGAAAGCCTGCTGCACTGAATGAAGTGCAGCAGGTTGGAGGCAGAGCAACAGAGGAAGACAGGAGCTGTGCAATGATAAAATAAGCTAATAGGGAAAAATAATTATAATACATGTAGTGTATTTGGGAAAAACTGTTAAATTATAAAATAGTTATAACTTTGTGATTCTGTTTAGGCCAGCAGAGAAGGCTTTGCAGGCCTTGACGGCCCACCACTGGTTGTACGTCTTGGTACACAAAAGGGTGTCATTTTGACATAAATATAAAGACACAGCTTTGTTTTAGCTCGGAATATTTTAGTTCTAAAGTGGTAGGTACTATAGTGCACTCAGACTGACGAGTACCAAATGCTTTTACAGAAATGTTTAAGTTAAATGTGTGTTCTATAGAGCTTGTTAAAAACTCCACAGGTTACCTCCAAATCTTTCAGCACCATCGTTGGTTTCTTTTAAGCAGCTACTGTAAAATATGCTGTCTTAACAAAAAAAGGCTTCTCTACAAAAAAGGTGTTGTTTAGTGAAAATATGAATAACTCTAACTGCTTTAGGAAGTGGCCGACCTCTGCAGTAGCCATTAGCTTTATAAATAAAACCGTGACATGGTTAGACATAAGCCCCCAAAAATGTGTATACAGCTTGGTAATCATAAACTACAGTACTGTGCTATACAATTCTATAGCTCTTAATACAATAACTAAACTTCAAATTGGGTTCTTGTTTCAAAATAAAACCCCTCCAATAAAAGTTTACTTTACAATCAGATTATTGTTATGTCATGGCAGTATACATATACACATTCAAAAAGACTGGAGGCAAAGGAAGAGATATCCAATATTTTAAATTCACACTGAGCATAGATCACCCAGTGTTTAGAGTCGAAGCCGCACAGAGGTTGCAACTGCATTTGCTGAATGAATAAACACTTTTCTCCCGCTGCATGCCGGATTGTTTACGTTGAGTTTTAAATGTGTATCCCTGTGATTGCGTCGCTGTCTTGAACAATGAACACGTTGTATGATAAACGTAAAGCAGTTTCAATGAACCATTAGAATACATTGCTGCTCCCATACCATGATTCTATTGCAGCCCTATTTAACTCATTGAGTTGTAGCACGTGTAGAACAATTCTGTATACCATCTGAATACTATTGTTGATAAGTTGTTTTTGGTTGCTTGGCATGCGCTTGTGTCTATTCTTATTTTTTCTGACTTGGTCAGGGAGCCATGGACAAATTAATTTATGTGGTCTTTACTCTTATAAAGCAAAAATAGATCAGCCCTATCTTGCCTGTATTTTGCCTACCTATACAATAGTACACACACACACACCAACCAGGCAGTGAGACAGGCTGACAGGTCTAATGATTGATGAGCCTAATTAACAGTAATTACCTCAGTGATTAGCCTCAGCAAGTCAGAAAGCCTGTTGACACAAAGGAAACAGAGCTTCCACTAACTAGCCATGGTCACTCATTCTCACAAACACACACTCAGACTTTTGACCACGGCTGGGATTTGCGGTGATGGAGCCCTACCAGCTTAAAAACCCAAACATTCCCCCAGCTAATTGTTTCTATATAAAAACAAATAGCTTAGACACTAATAAGAAGGGGGGAAAAAAAAGAGTAAAAAAAGAGTATTGGTTAGTTTGTCCTATTCATGCATACATTATCTAAAATGACCCCTTACTACCAGCCACGTAATTTAATTAGTTTCAAGTGTTGTACTACAAAGACAAAGTGTGTAATGCATTGGTTCAAGTAATACCAGCGCCCATCTGTCTCTGTTATGTCAGGTGTCGGCACATGCCTTATGCAATAAAGAGCAGGCCAGTGGAATATCAGACCGTTATGGAGCTCAGTTTAATAAAAAAGGTAAATGGGCTGCAAATATACGTGCTCTACCAAAGTGAGATGTCCCCTGAGCAAAATCAAGTTATTTAGTCATCTGTGCAAGTGAAGTGGCTGCTGTGTCCCTGAATCACACCTCATTCAATCACCTCTTTACACAGAAAGGTTATGGTGAAGTGAGGAGTTCATGCCTCATGACAAAATACTGAAGGTCGTTTGTCAGTGCCTCCCGAATCGGTCCATATGTGAAATGACTCATGAGTTTTATGCCACCTAATATAGATCTGAGGGAGCATGGCAACCTAAACTATTTGGTTAAGGTTAGGGAACACATCATGGTCATAGCTGCAGCTAACATTGCTCTAAAAGCAAAACTGATCTAGAAACATAAAGTAAAATGATATAGAAAATATATTTAAAAAAAAGTAAGGATGATCAAGTAACAAAACATATCACACAATATATTTTTAATGCAAGTCAATGTATTGTCAAGACATTACTAAAACACAACAGTGTGTTTCTGATTTCATTTAGTCTTTTTCTGTGTGCTCACATTCATTCATTGATGTAAAGAGTCAATCTTTAAATATATGCTTTGGCAACATGTTTTTGATCAAAAAGGCCATGCCAATAAAGTTCCATTGAATTGATTTGAGAACATTAAATGAACATTTCTACAACTTCAGCTATATTGGCAGTGTGTATGAAAAGGTTTGGTCTCAGGTGGGCAGTTCCGGAGGTGCCTGGTCCTTACCAAGTACAGCTGTTGCAGCCATCACACTCACCTCACTCACAACTCACACACTCATGCGGGTCATTACCTTTGACAAAATAAAAGGCAAGCTGGGAAAGAACCAGCTCCAGCTTTAGCTCTGTTCTTAAACAGGAAAAGGAAGTGAACAATACGTGTGTGTAGTGGTAAACAACCTGTGGTATTCAAGTTATCTACCAGATTTCCCAGCATTATTCCGTCAACGTTTGGCATGTCATGTAATTGTGTGTTGCTGTATGGTTTACTGAGACCTTTAAATAACCAGGTGTCTGTCCGTCCTCTCAGTTGTTTATTCCGCTCTGGGTAAAAACAGCACCTCTTTTTCTCTCTATCAGTTTCAAATACCTAATGGATGACTCTCAGCAACACAACATGAAAACACATGTTCTCCTGTGCGCTGCAACAAACATCTGCTCACGACTTAAATAATGTTCTTGTGTTTGTTGAAAAGAATCATGCTAACGGCAGGAAATTCTTAGGCCCAAACACAGTCAGTTGTGGTTCTTGATGACAGGCCTCCTCCTATTCACGGTGACGACACAACAGCCAGTGTGGATCATCTGTGTGGTAGACGCAGGCAGAAATAGGCCAACGCCAGTGACAAGTCATCGCTGTATAAATGATGGTCCGAATCAGGCACAGCGGGAGAAGGAAAATGCATTAATAACTATACGGTGAGCCAATCTTCTCGCTGATGGTCTCATTTACTAATGATTGGCATCAGTGTTAAATTTAGACTGTTTCATAACCAGTTAAAAGTTCCTCATAGTAAAACATTAAGCGGATTAGTCATGACACATTCAATTATAAAAAAGGAACCAGTTACATTTTTCTACATATAAAAATATTGATGAGTCAAGTCAATTTAATTGACGTAGCCCAATACCGCAGATCTTCAGCAAGAGGCTTTACACTCTGTACAGCATGCACCAGGGAGGGCCAGCAGGTTTGATTTAAAGCTTGTTCTTAAATTTTGGTTAAAAAATAAAAATAAAAAAGCATATTTATACATTTAGCAGTCGTTACTTTTTGAAGTGGTGGAAGACTGCTGCATGCAAGAGCACGCTGTCTCTCCATGTTATGACTAAGATTGTTTCATGCGATTGTAAATGATAAGTCTCAAGAGGACTCAACAATGCAAAACAGTTGAGCACTTTGCTTTGTAGTTCGTTTCAAACAAAACACAAATCATATTCAAGACTTTGTTGTCACCGTTAAGCTGTGGCAAATTTAGGGATCGAAAACTCTGAAAACATGAAATATTCTGGCTGCTAAGATGTGTTTTCATGGCAATAGTTAGTCATCCTCTTCCATTGATGGATACATTTAAGTATTAAGGGGAAGCATTTGATGGAAGTTATGTTGCTTATGTTATGGAAATAGATTTAGAGCCAATGCATGCTTGTTATTAATCAGTTTAAATAGAAGTCTAAGTCTATTGATAACTTCCCTCATCTAATGAGTATGTTTTTCTATTCTGCACTACCCTCACTTTGATTTAAATTTTCAATTTTACCAAAGTAGACAATCATTCAGAAGTACTTCTACCTTGTTCTTTATATGTTGAGTTATTTCTTTCCTACAATACATGTAGGAAATGTTTTAGTAACCCTGGAACCAAGCTAGAATATGTATCTGTTATGAACGCCAAGAAAATCTTGAAATACTTTATTTTCAAGGAACTCAAAATAACGGTTTGTCTTCTCTCAAGGTTATGAACAAACATCAAGACATTTGGATAAATCATGGTAGCTTTAAAAACATTTCCACAAAGTTTTAATTAAGCCTCATTTCATAATAATATAATTCCTCACTGCATGAGGAATTATACTGTGGAAGACAAAAATCCCATTCAAACCTTCACCAAGAAGGAGCGCAAGGTTACTGTGGTTATTGCGGAACATCAAGGGGTCAGAGAGTTATAAATGATGCTAGTCTGAAAACTGAAAGTTGAATAATACACAGTCCTGCTTAAAGTGGGTCATATAATGTTTGAGCATGAGCACGCACTGTGGGTCCACTGACAACATGTAATGAGTAATGAGTTTTATTAGTGCGGCTGGAATACACTCCTTAACAAGTTGTGACACACCAAGACATTGTTCATATCCTTCTCCCAGAGGATGAGTGGGACCAAACATAGGAGATTAATGACCAAACTCTCCACCATGAGGCATAAGATAAGGCTAGTTTGCTTCAAGCTGGAAGATAAACAGTTTTCCATTACTTTAAATAAGAAAAAGTTAATAAATTAGTATTAGTCGCATTCTTCCAACTAAAGATCAACAAGCAAAAGAAGACAATGAGACGTCACTTCACATTGATGGAACTCTGTGCTTAAACATTGTACATCATGATTCAGTGCACAGATGGAATGAATGTCATCCTTCAATGTATTTTTCAGATTTTAGACTTATCAGTGTTTCACGTGAAAAACACTTCATGTAGAAACATTATGGACCACTTTTTAATTTAACTGATTGTTCGTCCGACAGTTTCCACTTGATCCAACAGAGCAATTCAAAATGGTTTAATTGATAGTTGGAGAAAGTGGCGGGATTAAATTCAAATTGTCACTGGACATTGTTTCTTTTTTTTCTAAGAAATTGACTTACAATGTGATCTGTTAATTGCCAGATTTTAAAGACAAAAATAGGTCAAACAAAACAGAGTTATCATAGCACTTGCCAAAATAAGAGTCCAGTCGACCAGAAATAAAGTGCACCAACAGAAGCCAACATGCCGAGTGGAAAAAGTGCCTAAACATCATTATGTGTATATTTAACCACTGTCGCTGTCACGTATTAGTCTATAAACAATTTCACCCTTTTATCAGTTTCTTTTGACAAGTTAATGACTGGTGCTGAAAAATAGAGGATATAGTGCAGTTTTATGAACTTCTTGAACCTCAACACAAACGTTCCCCACAAGATAAAATCCCAAAAGAAGTCCTGCATAAAAGTGCAGTAATACGTCATCTGGCCTGCAATACATCCATACATCACTGTAATAATCGATCATGTGGAAGACCACTCTTTTGGAAGCAGAGGATCCAATCTTTCAAGTCCCAAACCAACATCTCAAACGTATAGAATATTTACAGCTAATACAAAGTTGTGGCTTTGTTACATATCGTGCTACATTCTTATATGGAGAAATAATGGGTTGGCTGTCCAGCTGTGATACAAGCCAAGGAATATTGTGGGACTGAAATATCTATGGTAGCCACTGAGCAATCAACTCAACTGTGCTGCCAAGTACATTTTGCAATTTTTCATATGTATACTACACCAGCAACACTTCATCAAATGCCTGATAAGCACAGCAGTGATAAATAGTCAGGAGCTTTTGCAGATATCAAAAGGGAAGTCAAATGCTCATATTTCAAACATGACAATCCAGCACTAAAATAAACTCCTTAGTGTGGGTTCTTCTTTTTTTTTTCTGCAGACGTGATGGTGATGAATTTTAAAATATCCTAACAGGAAACCTCAGGATTGTGGACAGGAAATCCCCCTCTTAACCCAAACTTGGCTCCAATCAACCTCTAAAGCAGCTTCAATGTAATCCATCAAAAGGTGGTGGACATCATTATTCACATTATCTGCACTGCCCTTTGGTCCTGGGCTTTATGAATGTATAAAAGTCTTTCATCATGCACATGTCATTATTGTACCAGTGAGAAGTAAAGTTTGTACTGAGTGCACAGGGAAAATCAACCATGACGAAAAGCAACTGAACTGTAAGGAGCGTTTGTCTATAACGTGGTTAGAAGTATTTTTTTTTAAATTTTTATGCGTGTATGCAGTGGCGGGCCGTCAGGGCCTTCTAATCCTTCTCTGCTAGCCTAAACACTTTTATATTTATAATTAAAAGGAAAAGGTTTTTCACAAATACACTACATGTATTATTACTTTTCCCTATTAGCTTATTTTCTCATTGCACAGCTCATGTCTTCATCCGTTCCTCCGCTTCAGGCCTCTTGTATGGCTGTCTTGGTTAACAGCATCTCTTATCCATGCACTTCCCTCTCTTTCTCTGTTGAAGAAGTAGCCTAGTGTGACGGTTCCCCTGTCTGCCTGTCTGGTACCTGTCTGTCTGCATACCTGTCTGTCTGTTTGCCTGTCCCTCTGCTTCCTGCAGGGCAGCTTGATGAGACGCACCTGGGCCCGGTGCTCCTGGGGCATAAAGCTCCGCCTCTGTGACGGCCAAGTGCTGGCTCTCGATAGCGATAGCACGCTCTGCGTTGTCGACATTCTCGGCTGCTTCTCGGCGGCACCTTGCTTAACTAATAAAACCTTTTTGTTTGGAACGCTGCGTCTCCCGTGTGCTTTGTTGCGGCGCCTGAGCCGGGCCGTGACACCTGGTTAAACTAGATGAAAAAGCTTCTAGACGTCTGATTCGTCACAAGGCCCAGCGACCCATTAACATGCGCTGTGATTAGTCAGTGTGCCAGAATAACTTCTGTCAACACAACAGAAAGCTACCTTGCTGCCAGGATTAAGAAGAGTTCATGATGAAACAAAAGAAGTTATGTTTAGTGTTTTAACACTAATGGCTGAAGGAGGAGTATAACCGGCTTTGGTGGCGGATTTACTTAAGAGGGGAAACGTTCTAGTGAAGTGTGGAACGAGAATAAAAGTGGTTTCCGTCTTGTACAAACTACACTGCATCGTGTTGTTTTATTAATAAAGTGAAGTACCTTGTCCGTTCATGACGCAGCATCCCGTCATGCATGTATTTATGTAAACAATATCAGACGGCACTCCGTGAAAACAGTTACTATTTCCGCCATTCACCATGGAAATAACCACCAGTTCTGTTTTATACTTGTGGAAGTCGGAACATCAAACCCCCGTGTCTGGGTTCATAACATTATCCGTAGTCGCACACAGCTCCGACTCCTCCAAGACGAGTGTCTGAATGAAGTCTCTTCCATCGCTCCTTCAGGCGGACGAGTTTCTCAACGCTGATTAGCTTTTGGCAACTCGGCATCGGGTGAAATATTTCAACTCTGGCAAAAAAGTGAATACTCGCAACGCTTTTTCGCCTCATTCGCGCCGGCCTGTCAGTCATCAGAGCAACAGTCTTCTGTCTAAACCTTGTTAAGACACCAAAGAAAGAGTTTATAAGGTGAGGACCTTGTCCAAGTTGACAGTTGAAGGAGATTCCTTTAACACTTCCGACGTGGATCTGCGTTTTGCACAATATTTACGTTTTGTAAATATTCATATCTCTGTGACACATTCTAGAGGCATCAGTAGGCTTCCCGCTTCCGTTGCCTTCCTCCTGTGAGCTATAAGGCCATTCCCACAGAGAGATAGGGGCAGAGATGTGTCGGGTGATGTGGTGCCGAAAGTACTCGTCACACGAAAACCTTCACCGTGATTTGTCAATTTGTATGTCTGTCGACATTTTGTGAAAAAAAACTGACCAATGAACGCTTTGTAAACACGCTGGCGTTTTCAGTCCGAAAGAAGATTATGGCGACGCACTTTACTACGAAGGCTGTGGCGGCGATTTTGGCGAGTAGCGACGAGAACACAGGAGCGTCAGACCCTGAGGAATATGCAGACAGAAGGGATCCATTTGAAGATGGGTGTGTATTTAGCTACTAAACTTTGTGTCGCAATAGCATATTTACTTTAGCAGAGTGAGCACATTTAGCTCACGGTAACATTATGCTGCGTTCAAGTAGATTACATGCAAAGTCAATGCACAGACGCACATTTTTCGCCGGGCGGTGCGAATGAGGCGTAAATTTGCCCGACGCGAAGTTGCAAAAGCTAATCAGCGTTGAGGAACGCAGCCCGTCGCCACCGCCGTCGTTTAATCAAACTGCTGCTGGTGCGCTGAAGGAGCGCTGGCAGTGGCTTCATTCAGACACTCGTCCTGGAGGAGTCGGAGCTGTGTGCGACTACGGATAATATTATGAACCCAGACACGGGGGCATTTGATGTGCCGACGTTTGTGGGACTTCCACAACACGTGATCCAGTTCTGATCCATGTTCCCCCCTCAATTTATTTGAAGTTTGACCCATACTGTGGACAACATAAACACTGGGACCACTTTATTTCCTTTTCAGAATTGGTATTCTGAGGGATTTTACAGGGCAGTGTGTAGAAACATGTGTGCGTATGTGGTTCTTAATACATACACAACCTCAAATCTGTGTGCGAAGCATGTGCGCACAGGCATCCTCCTGCACTTGTGTGCATTTATGTGGCTGCGGTAATTGTCAGGCTGTGAAGTCGTTTAGTGGGTCGTTTGGTTGCAGGTTTGGATTTTATGAGATGGTCTGTTTGCTGAAGCGACAGGCAGCCATTGTTACTGCCCAATTACCCTCCAATCACATGCATGGCCAGACCTAGTAACTGGGTAACGTATTGGGTCAACACAGAGTCTGTAAATCTGCAATCACAGACGCACACATTCACATTTCCTCCTGCTAAGAACACTTTTGAGGGTGTGCACACCCACATAGAGCAAGGACAAACACCAGAACCTTTGCCTGACACACGTGTTGTGTTCGCGAAGAGCTAACAGAACATCCAGAGTTGCAGTTACGCGGGTAAACGGCTTGATGAATTTAGTGTCGTTTTTTTAGAAGATTGTATGACGTGACAACTCCAAACCGATGACCTGCATACATCACTGCTTATTTTACAGAACATTGACGTCTATACAGGGAGTAAGCCAAATGTGGGGTGTATTTATTCAATCACACAATATGGCAGTGGTTGTTGCAGACACACCTGCCAGAGATCGGCACTCTACTAAATGACCTCATAAACCCCATATATCTTTCATCCCTGTTGCTTCTTTATATATTTTATCTTGTTTATTTGTATCTTCAAGTTGTACGGCGCTACTATGACAAGAAATTTCCCCTTGGGGATTAATAAAGTGTATATATATATATATATATATATATATATATATATATATATATATATATATATATATATATATATATATATATATATATATATATATCTAAATGTCCAGTAGGTAACACTGAACATTCTTGCTCTCACATGTATAAAACAAGACAGACATACATACATACAGAAATAATAAGTGAAAACAGACATGGGGAATAAAGCCAGTCTATTTAACCCTTAAATGAAATGCCAGGTGTGCAGCCTGCATATTGTTGATTCAGTATTGAATAGAGCATGTCTTGTTTCAGTGCAGTACAAGTTATAGTTTAAAGAAACGGCTCATTTCAGAGCACCGCTGTTGTCGTCGGTTTGTCACTGGCATCATTAGTCTGCCAAAGAAACACTAAAAGACTCCCTATGAAATTTTAAATAAAATGTATTAAAAAAAAAAGGCAGGATTCACCTTCTGTACATTAGAAGAAAAAAAAAACTTTAATGCTGTTAAATTGCATACAAGTACATAGCATGCTTGGTAGAAAGACACTTAAATAACATAAATATGCATTTAAATTAGGCTCCGTCAGAGACCGCACAACCAGCACAACTTTACAGTACAATAAAAAGGACGGTTCAAATTGATGCAAATTGTTTTTTTAAATCGAAGGATCCTAAAACCTTTTAGCCTAAAGTCTACTTTGAGCATGTTGTTGCCTGCATTTTCAGTAATAAGTGTTTTCTGTGAGGAAACCATGCTGGTTCATGATGGCTAGTGCAATTTCTTGGACTGCAGACTCTCCCAAGTTCATGGTTGCCATAATTAGGACTCTATAATGTCAGGACTGTTTTCCCTGCAGTGTCTTCTTTCAGTCAAAAACTGACTGTGGACCTCCAATCAGGAGGCGCAACTAATCAGTGAAATCAGCTGGTTTGAAATCATGACTATCACAGTACATTGATCACATTGATGAGCGTTAAGAGTCTTTGTCAAAGATAAATCAATTATGTGTTATTCCTGTAAAACTTTGGACATTAAGGCAGGATAAGTGTTGCAAATTCAACATGTTTTTAGATCAAATGTATAAAGTATTGACAAACTAGTTATAAAGAGTGGACAAATTGAGAGTAGTAAGGTACAAATATAAAATGTGAGATGCACTATCATAACACACTTTGTACAACTGTACAAAAAACACATTTCAAGGCTTTGAACATGAAAAAAAAGCACAAATTATTGCAACAAATTATCAGCATTTGCTTTTTCGGCTGCAAACTAGTACTTACAATTTTACAAACTTTAAGTTTACAATCGTAGTTATAATAGTTATATCTTAAACACCGTTTTTTTTAATTTTCTGATTAAAGTTATGCAGAATTATATAAACACACAATATCATCTCCATTGACTAGAGCAGAACAGACAAAGTAATCATGTAGCAAGACTAAAATATAAAAATTTGAGGAAGGTGATTTTAAAGATTATTATTTTATTTTCCTGCCAATGGTCTCTTAGTCTCATGCATACCTTCCTATCACACACACACACACACACACACACACACACACACACACACACACACACACACACACACACACTCATTTTCTTTACTTTTAGATAAACATCAGAAGCAATATTTGTAAAGAAAACACCATTAGTGGAGTCTGATAACCAGTCTCAAAATCCTCAAACTAAGAAAATAAACTAAAATGCATCCTTAATTGGGTTGTACTTACTGGGGATAAATGGCACCCTTTTAAATACTCTCTGCATACTGGTGAATTGTAGGAACATGGGTTTTAATATGCATTATGATTTTGTAAGTCCCAAATACAGCCTTCACAAGATGCTTATAGTACCTTATTTCATAAAAATCTCTCTCTGCTTGCTTCTCCACATGTTCACTCCTCTCTTTCTGTTGACCTTTAAGAAGTAATTCACACGCCATGAAGGTTACATAAAGGTTAACAAGTTCACTGGTGTTAATGTTGTTTCCTGGTTACTTTTAAACAATTAGAGGACTCCCAGAATATTTATACCACCTTCCATACGTACAAATATTACATGGGTTTCACCCTCTGGGGGACATATTGGAGGTCCTCATTAGCAACAAGCTATTTGTGAAAAGCTGATTGTGTATCTGACGGTTTGCAGCTATCTTTAAATTAATCTGTGCTGATTTCCCCACTTGACCACCAACATGTAATTTATCACAGTGCAAATGTAGATAGTATCGGCTTTGATTTCTTATGTACACCCACTTGTGCAGGGACAACGATTAAAAGGTGCAAGATTAAATAAATATCAAGTAGTTAATCTGGCAACTTTTAATTATGGACACATTATAGATGCATCTTTTGTTGTTTATTAGGTGAACTATATGTAACCAATCATTTGCACAGCTCTCCTCTTGACCTCCATGGAGCCAGAAGAGGTTACTAAACTAGTGATTCAATTCCAAATCCTCCTTTAATATCTTCTTATTGTTACATATATAATGTATGTATGTATGTATGTATGTATAGTTCAAAGGTTTAAAAGCAACTCTTAAACTTAGGCTTAAAGAATATTCACAATTGATTTATTTTTCAGTTTATGATTATTTTTGATCTTTTATATTGAATTACTGAAGCTCTGAAATATCTCACTGACCTCTACACACACTCAGTACTTTGACTGAAGCTTGGCATTCGTTCTCCTCTCCCACTGTCTGTCTTTCTCCATTTCTCTATAGTTTTTTTTTTACATCTGAAGTTCGACTTTATTTCAGTTACAATGTATACATCTCACCCTGCCTGTCCTGTCTCTTCACTGCTTTGACCTGGTTTATTAAATAAATCAACAGTCCATTCTCTTCCCCACTTTTTTCCTGTAGGAGGAAAACCTATTTTGGATAGTTGCCATAATGGTTATATTTTAACAACAAAAGTGAGTACAATAATGTGGATTACCATGTGTTCAAACCATGAACCATCATAAAACCAGTGTTTACAAAGCAGAATGGATGCTTTTTGAGTATTTTTTAAATAAAGCCACAGTAACTCTTTAGTTTTAGACTAAACAAATATTTTATACAAAAAAAATACTAAAGTAACAAATGCATGAGCAAACTGTTTGAAAATAATTATTATCTAAAGGCCGACTGGATGGGTGTTAATGTCTCACAGACAGAGTTGAGGTTCAGAAGCATTCCCATGGAAGCAAATATGAGCACTTGAACAGGGCCATTAGGTACATTCCAGGAGGTGTTACGGTATGCGCCCAAAAGCATGAAAATAAGCCACTGTGAAATATGCCTTTAAGGGTCGGTGGAGGGGGAATCTCAACAATAAAGCAATGCGCCTTTAATCTGTTGAACCATCAACAGTCGTCTCATGGTAGCTTCCAGTTTGAGCATTTGAGCTCATGCATTCAGTGTAATGTGTGTGTGAGTGTGAGTGTGATGCCTCTGATTTCCACTGCATGGTTGGGCTCGACTCGCTTTTGGTAACTGGTGTTTTTTCTCAATTTCCTTTCCACTGCAGATTGTGTCCCCTCAGAGTTATCTGCTCGCACAACACTGCTGTGACGTTCCACGGTACTCGGTAATCAAACAGTAACTTCCATACTCCCGAGAGCACAACGTAGTCCTAGTGACGATCTTCTCTGACCGATCAGTGGTCTGCAGGGTTTTAACTCCAACTTATAGTATCAGCTCATCTCAATTGGAACCTCAAACGAGGTCATCCCATCCAGCCAGTCGGCCTTCAGATAATATTTATTTTCAAACAGTTTGCTCATACATTTGTTACTTTAGTAATTTTTTGTGTCAAATATTTGAGTTGCAGATGACATCCATGTTGGTCCAAAATGTCATCAATTCATAATTAGAATATGGATTCTTGAGTTGTGGCCAAATGTGTTTTCTGTGGTCACACGGACCAAAAAATGTAATAAATTCATCCTTGAGTCCAAGTTAATGCTTGTGCTATTGCGCTCACATTAATGGTAGAGACAACCCGAAAACATTATGCCTCTTGCCATAGCAATGGCTGGTGCGGAAGCATAATGCTGCGTTTACACAAAAAGCAAATTTTTCGGCTGGAAAGGTGGCGTTGCTTATCTCTGTAAAAACAGTTACCATTTCCACCATGGAAATAACTACTATTCCTGCTTTGTACTTGTTGTGGTAATTCCACAAACGTCGGAACATCAAACGCCCTCGTGTCTGGGGTCATAATATTATCCGTAGCCGCACACCGCTCGGTGGATTTCACCGACTCCTCCAGAGCCTGCGTCTTAGTGACTGCCGCTTCCAGCGCTACTTCAGGCTGACCAGTAGCCAGTTTGACTCAACAACGGCCGGACTGATTGGCTTTCACAACACAGCGTCACGCACATTTTTTGTTGTTGAAAAATTTCAACTCACTCGGCGGAAATTTGCGTTGTTTTCCTCCATTCGCTTCTGTGCATTGACTTTGCATGTAATTTACTCGCGTCACAGTCCCAAGCAAGTTGAGTCAAGCTGTGCCATGCAGTGGAAATGCGGCATAAGTGTCTTAACCTGGGTGCATTGGTTGCATATGCCTCTTATAAATACACTGCAAACTCAGTTATGTCTTGAGCTAGAGTCACACATAAATATTTCATTATAAAAATGCCAAGTGCAGAGCAAGGCTAGAAACATTGACCGGTAAATACTACATGAGACGGAGATGAATCCAGGTATTGCCTCACTGTGACAAAAAACTAATGGAAAGGAAGTGTATGTGTCCATGTTTGTGTAAGAGCTGCACTTGATCTGACACACATGGACACATACACTGACATACACAAACTGGCTATTTTGAAGTCCAAAGATGCAGAGTAAGTAAATGCAATGTCGCTCTCTTTTTCAAGCCCGTTAGCCAAGAGCAAACACCAAGTGTTCATCAAAGAGTCAGTCCACAGGCATATGTACATTTCATAAATCTGAGATGTGTAAAGCTTTTAAATGACTTGATAAAATCAAAGCAGTATCAGCCATGTTCAACTGTAAAAGTATACAATGGCAAAAGTGTGTGAGAGCAGGAGGAGTTCTTGGTAATCAAGATTTTTTTTAAATTCTTTACAGCAACAACCTGTTCAGTTCAGTCGCAGTTTCTTTTTGTGCCGTCTTTCAAGACGGCAACGCCTCTTTGTTTTGGGGCCCTTTCCAGACCAGGCCCCTAACACCCGATCTACACATACACTGATTTGAGTTGAAATCCATTCGTTAGGTTTAATGGCCAAAGCAGTTGACCTCATTCTTAGACATAGTGCCAACGTTTCAACTGTTGGGAGATGAAGCCTTGACCATTTTTTCTGCCCCATTCATTTTGTCCTGTACTGTAATCTTTGTCCCTTCTTCTCCCCTTTCTCCGCTCGCTTTCTCTCCGTTACTCCTCCCATGCGCTGAGATCTCTCGGTGTCCGGTTGCGTTCGCCGGAGCTCTTGCTTCGTGCCTTCCTGGCGCTCTCCTGCGCTTGGCGATATTTCTCCAGCATGCTCTTGTGTTTCCTCCTCAGCTTGTCGTTGCACCACATCCTCTCGCAGTACTCCTCCACGTGCGGCAGGTTGGACGGCCCAATCAGCTGCATGATATCCTTGAACCATGTACGCGATTGGCCAATTTGGCTCGATGAGCCGCTCCTGCTGTAGGCACTGCAGGGCATCCAGGCCCTGTAGCCCCCTGTGGACCGGTCTTTGAACGAGTCAGAGAGGCCAGCGGCGTCGCGGGCCATGAGCTCGTCCACAATGTCCCCCTGGAGGACTTCGAGGGCGAGGCGGGCCAGGGTCTGCGTGAAGCCATGCTCTCGAGAGCGGCAGATGTACACGCCTTCATCCTGGCGGAAGACACGACGAAACAGGAGGCCCTGCTCCGTAGACATCACACGTTCGTCCAGCTTCACCTGGGTGAGCAAGAGAGAGAATATGTCTATTGTTTTGCTTTTATACATGATGGAACAATAATACTGTTAAAATGTTAAGACATGATACAGAGAAAAACAAGAATTAATGGAAGAATCTGTGACATTCATTTGAATTTTGCTGTAAAATCCACATATAGTTCTGTTTCGCATTGGACAGTGATTTTGCAGTCACATTGTTGCAACATTACAAAAGAAGCAGTTGGAACGCAGATATATTTGACACCTATAAGCAGCAAAGAGTCTGCAAAGTTGCGAGCCAACCCTGTAACAAATGTTTCCGTTAAATTACAGGAAACAGCTGGCAGCTACAGTTTCCAGCACTCAACTGTAATTTTACAGCATACCTCCTGTAATTTACAACTGTTAAATATTACAGTACAGTGCTGTATAGAAAAGGAATTATACTGTTATTTTACTGTTCCTACTGTAATGCCCATGAACAGTTCATTACCGTAAAATGTATTAAAGTACTGTAGAATGTATATTTACAGTGACACGGCGGCCAGAAGGTAATGATTTAAAAATGTTACATTTAAAAATAAAACCCCTGAAAATTGCTAGCATAGGAACAACTCAAGAGATGGCTTTACAATAAAATGATTTTATTAAAGCCAATGCAATGTCAAACACATTCAACAACAATTCTACAGTGATCACATTTTGGAAAAATACAAACAATAAAAGTACCATTATAAAATTGGATACATTAAAGCAAATGTTACATTCAATAGCAAAAAAACATTTTAAATACATTTTTGTATAATACAATCAGACCAGAACACTGAATCATGTTAAACACATTCTCAACAATCTATATAAAACTCAACAACAACAATTTGTAAAAGAAAACAATCTGGAACTGCACATTTAACGATAGAACTGAACAGAACACAATTTTAAAACTTGTTACCGGAGGAGAAAAGACCACCAGGATGCAGTGTGCTAGCTCTCCTTCCTATGTGAGGTCCATTGTGGAGATATGCTGTGGGCTACATAACGCCCCACTCAAAGTCCAGGAGGTTTTTGATAAGGGTGGCCACGTGGGGATTAGCAGTTGCTTCTCGATTACTTTTTCACATCGTTCAATGGATAGCTCAAAAACATGCAACGCGTTAATGTCAGTCTGTAACTCGTAGTGACAGTAAATGGGTAAAAAGGTAAGGCCACTCACTGCATTCTGAAATCTTTGTCTGATTAATGTGGCTTCGCTGAAGACAGAATGTTGTTTTCATGAGGTTTATCACTTCTGCCTTGTCACCACCGTGAATACCTTCCTGTCTGTAGATGTTGAGCAATTGTTGCCGCTTCTGCTCCACTGTCTCTGTGGTTTCTTCCGGTGGCAGTTCCGGCTAAAATTGTGAGCATCCGTAAGAATCATTTGGCTTCCGCAGTTTCATGATCTGAGTTGTTTCAATGTCCCTGCACGGTTTATGTTCTCAGTTCGTATTTTCACTTGAGAAAGGAGTGAAGTAAAGCCCCCATCAATGATGACGCTGTCATATCGGCAAAACTATTTCGAAATACTTTCGAATTTCATCCACAATGATTTGCGTCATCTGGCATTGCTTGTCAGGAGCAAGTCTCTTGCTGTTGGCAATGGCTGACACTTCCCCTGGCATTTGAGCCCATGGAACTTTAACGTTTTTGTACCATTTACTGGACATGTTGGCTGTTTGGCTCACTTGCTTCAAAGTACACTGTGATGAGTGATGATGCTCGTTAATAGCTTGATAGTGAAGATAAAGTAGAACAAGGCAATGGACTGGGGACCAAAGACGGTATGTGTTGAGTCATTGTGTTGAGATTTGGACGTCAAGTGTGACTGTAGTAGTTTCTGAAACATATACAATACAGACACATTTAAGTAAAGTATATTACATTAGTTTTTACAATCTTTGTCTCGTATTCAAATTGATGTTGTGCTGGATGGTCTGGCAAAACACAAGAATACTCTGGCAGTGACTGAGTGAAGCTGGGGCTTACAGGTTCATCTCAATGAATTAGAATATCTGGATATTAGGATCATAATATTATCCGTAGTCTCACAACAACGACTGAATGGCGGGCGGCTACGACCGCTACTTCAGGTGGACCAGCAGCCCTTTGATTCAATAACAACGGGCTGGCAGTGATGGCGGGCCAAGCTTCTCAACGCTGATTGGCCTACGCCACGCAAATTTTTCGCCCGAGTTGAAACATTTCAACTTGCGGGAATTCACGCCGCCCGGTAGAACATTTGCGGCTGTGCATTGACTTTGCATGTAATCTACTCGGGCATCAAATTCACAACGCGTTTGGTCTCAATGCAGCATTACAGCTAATAATCCCACATTCATTCTCCGAAAATTGTAATATTGTGAATAAGTTCAGTGTTGTAATCAGCTAATTAACTGAAAACACCTGCAAAGGTTTCCTGAGCCTTTAAATGGTCTCTCAGTCTGGTTTAGTAGGTTTCTTGAGCCTATAAATGGTCTCTGTCTGGTTCAGTAGGCTACACAATCATTGTCCAGATGACGGTCATGGATAAATAGACTTAACTTTTCGATGATATACTAATTCATTGAGATGCACCTGCATACTGAATGGAGTAGGTGCAGCAGCGTGGGCAGGTGAGTGTGATTGAGCTGAAGAGGTGAGACAAACAGGTGCACTCAATGAACTGATTAAGTGTGCGAGAAAATGGAAGCTGAACTGTGACAGTTCACTGCATATGTCAGCGTAGTGTAAACAGTATTGTTTTTTTTTTAACTAAATACTGTAGCTTTAACTGAACAGGAAAACAACTAACTCACTAATTTGATAATAATTACACATTTTGAATGCTTCCAGAAGTTTCCGTTGCTGTATAACAGGCAAAAGGTCTCTGATTTCATTCTGCTGCACATATTTGAGATATTCTATTGATTCCACACCAGAGCTTTCAAGTACAGTGATAACCTGTTGTTGAGTATCCTCACACAGGTAGGGCCAAACTTTGAGGATGATGACCTTTACTTGCTCACCGATGGATGACATGAATCTAAAATGTGGGCACAGAATGGTGAAGAGTTAGAAAATACATGCCCCAAACTGAATATTTAGGCAGTGGGTAGTATCAAGTCGCTCTCCTCGACTGACACAATGGTAGGCTCCCTGTCATGGTGTAATGTGAGAAGTGTTATCGTAAGTACACTGCTGAATTCTTATGAATGACAGCATTTTTTTTCTACTACTAGGCCATCATCATTATGACCGACCACAACAAACATGTTGCTCTTATATGTCCCTTAACGGTCACATTATGACTAATGAGGGTATTTCGAGGATCAAAGTTTAGATGAGCAACTGACGGTCTTATTGTCTCATTGTAGTCTCCCACGTTCAATTCAGTTCCATTCTCTACCACAACAGATGGTGGGAATAGACTCCCAGCACTTAGGAAAGACTGCAAAAGCTGATGTCTTTCAGCAAGAGTTACACAAAGGGTTTTGAAGTTATGCAGCTTTCTTGCACACTGCTTGAAGTAAGGTTGCTTACTTTCAAATCCTAATGTCCACAAAGTTTGCATCTGCCTGACATGTGCAAATGTATGCTGCAGGTCTAAACTCATATGCTGCAAGTTATCATCTTTATATTGCAGCCTAACGTGCTTTAAAGATATAAAATGTTGTGACTCGAGAGTAACGTTAAGGTATGGTAGCTAAAGTTAGCTGGAAGCGTCATGCGTGCCACATGCAGTTAACAAGTCACATTATCGTCAAAGACTCAATACAATACAATGTAAATCCAACACAAAGCGACTGAACACAGTAATGCTGACTTTGATAACATCTATGTTACCTTGTTCAGTGAGCCACAGGGGCAGCATGGACTACGGCGTCCGCTGCGGTGTTTGAAGGCCTTGTGGAGTAGCAGGTGGTGCTCGGTCCACTTCGGTGCTTCGTTTCGAGTCCAATGAAAATTGTCTTCACAAATTTACTCTTCTTCTTATTCTTCCACCCTGAATATAATCACGAATCTATGATGTCTACGTATTTTTTTTCCCTAAACAGTAGACGCAATGTTGCTTTTGAAGAGTAATGGGTGAACTTGGAGTCAACTGAAAAAGGGATAAATACTGTAGTATACGGCAAGATTGGACAGTAGTGCGCTGAAAATATTTTTCTTCTAGGGTGTCAAGATTTTTTTATTTTTTTATTTTATTATTTGAAAATGTCAAAATTGAATATCACAAATGATTGCATTTACAAGAAATGTGCTTTTGAGGTGTATATCAAATTTCCAATTCCTTTTTACTATAAATGCAGATATTTTAAGTGGATAAGTGATAACCCAGTGACAAAGAAGGAATTTAAAGCCCCCTTCTGTAGCTTCTTTTAAATTATTCTGATGATAGACGTCTTGGTACATTATTGTCAAAACTGTTGCTGTCTATTTTATAGGGTGTTTGTATCAAACACACTATAAAATGTATATGAGGAATATGTTGGAGAGGATCATTTAGTCCACTTCATAGAATGAGAAAAGAAAGGGCGAACTGGGGTCTTTGTGCTGTTTTCTCAGCAAGAATGCACCAAACAATCTAGTCACTGTCTCTTTTTCTTTCTTCTCAGTCTCTCTTTTTTTCCCTTACCACACCCCAAGTCTCTCATCTATTCATTTATAAATTATCGTCTGTATCCACCTCCTACCTCCCCCCCTTCAAATTCCATTCCTCCGCGTGTCGATCTATCCCTCCGTGCCAACATAAACACGGCAGCCTTGTCAGCTGGATTGGCAGCCAAATGTTTATTTGCACGAAATGGAGAGGAGTGGTAATGCCTTTATACTTGGATGGCTGGCTGAGGCCCTTGGTTAAGCTTGGAGAAACATACCCTAAAACAAGTGAATGATTACTTTGGGTGTGGGCACCTGTAGCAACTTCACTTTCTAAGCCGTCTTAAAAAGACTTTGCATCGCTGTGTTTAAGTCACAGTGGCAGATAAACATTGAGTGACACTTCAGCTTTCAGTGGCACACTGTCAGGATTTGACTCGGATAGAAAGAGTGGTTGTGCATTTTGCTTTGAAATTGAACTGCTTAATTTAAACCATATGTCAAATTGCTGTTGAATGTGTCAACCGCTTGCCAAATTCACACACAAATCTCACTTGAAAGGGCAATTACTCCGGCCACTGTTGGCTGTTCCTCCCGTCATCTGTCTCCCAAAGCCCCCATTATCATTGTTATATATATATATATATATATATATATATATATGTGTATATATATATATATATATATATATATATATATATATGTTTTACTACCACACTCTTGATCGATTCATCCGATGGTTCTTTACTTATCATTTATCATCTTACCTCCTCCTTGCGGTCATCTCGTTGGACGAGCCAGGTAACGGTAGCTTGTGGGGAGCGAGGAACACACTCCAAGAAGGTGCTGTTGTTCTCGGTCCCATACACCACTCTGTCTTCTGTCACGTCAATGTCCTCTGGTGGATAGAGAGATTATTTGAATGAAAATGCAGACTGTGTGCAAAACATGTATGTAAGCATCCACCAAGTAAGCCTAAAGTTCTCGCACCAGTATGAACCATGTGCATTTGAGACAGTTTTACGCATCCCCAACTGAATTAAGTGGTGAAGACAAAAATAGAAGATGTTATCTAAATCAGCGGTCCCTAACCACCGGGCTGCGTCCCGGTACCGGTACGTGGGTCCCTTGGCACTGGGGCCGCACAGAAAGAATTAATGAAAATAAAGGTTGGAAATATATATATTTTGAAAAATGACCGGATGCATCCGTCTGTGCGTAATCTCATACGTAACCTCTTGACACATGTTAAGAGGTTACGTGATACATTACCCCAAAAATGAAACTTAAAAGTCTGTTTCAACTCTGCTGGTGTTCTAGATTAAAATCAAGGAAGAATACCCTGAGATCGCTAAAAAAGCTCTGAAAACCTGCTTCCATTTACAACATCCTGTCTTTGTGAGCGGGCTTAAATTACGGAGTAGACTTGACACAAACAACACACGTCAGGTGTTATTGTCTCCCATCACCCCGAGATAGGACCGGCGTGTTGCAGAGAAACAAGCTCAGGGCTCCCATTAATTCGGCGTAATGGTGAGTTGTATTTTTATGCACTTTAAATTGTCTTTATGCCGGTTGTATCACTTTATTACGGCATATTTATCGCCCACACCGTGACGAGTTTTAAAGGCGCTGAAACTCGAGGCAGGCGGAGCCAGGCGATCTCTTTACCCCTGTTGGCAGTCGTTCTGCAAAGCTAAACTAACTGGCTGCTGGCTTTACCTTTTAAGAGAGTCAAACTCTCAGCAAGAAAATAAAAAAGCTTTTCTAAAAACGTCTAGCTGCAACCTGAACCGCAAATTCAGATGCTATCAGTGGGATACGAAAGTGGTCTGGGCACATAGTTGGTAAACCAGGCAGTATCTGTTCCTGTACCTTGCGAAAAGTTTGTGAAGAATCTCTAACAAATAGAGAACGTCTAAAGTTATAGAATGACGTTTCAATCTGAGCAAAGACAACACATACCTCTGGGACTTTTACTATTATAACACCTTGGCACAAAGACACCTCATGAAACGTGGGTTCATCCACAGGCCGCATATCGAGGCAGCATATTTCATCACCTCAGTGCCGTACCTACACTCAAAGCCAACACACATCCAACATATGCACACATCCTTTCTTCTCTGTCTTCACAGCTTTGTTCTTTTTGTTCTCTTTTTGGTCTGCCTTCACACTTTTTCATACATGAAATGAAGACCTTCACATCTAATATCTATTTTCTCCTGCTCATTCGTCTTTCTACTTTTTTGTTTGTTATAACTTTTTGATAGGATTGCCGATGGCTTTACATAACCTCAGTTTGAGTTCATCTGTCAATCTCAGCTCTCAAACACACCATCATCTTTCATTCTGTCTTCCTATATCTTCCAAGGTTTTTGAGGATGACGGCAAAAATATGGAGATCTAAATGTCTCAAAAGCCCAAAAGGTTGTACGATCTGGTGTACAATGTAATTATCCATGTTGTTCTTCTTTTTTCTATCCTTTACAGCATATGTCTTAGATAAACTGCCAGTACAAATCTGATTCCTGATCCTCACAGACTTTACTAACACAACTTTGCTCACAAAAAGTTCAGAACATGACATTCACTGACGTCTTGTGGGATATTTAGAAGTAATTTGGGTTGTTTACTTGAGTCATCTCTCATAATTCAGCTTTCCTTTTCCTTTCTCAATTTTTCTCTCCAATTCTAAATGGTGGAGCAGAGGCCGCATCCTAACCTGAATCTTTCTAATACACCCACCCTTTATAACAACTTTGACCACTTGTAGTGTGACATTTGTCTGTGATGTTAAAAGAATAGTTTGATATTTTGGAAAACTTACAGTGTCTCCAAATCCCCATTTATATAGACCTCTGCATTTTTACATCTGAGGTTTGTATTTCAGATTGCATCTTTCTTTGTGTACAGAGTATTGAAGATATCATTTGCGATTGAGGTTTTGAGAAATGCTTTCTGAGGATTAGATGAGAAGAGTAATACCACTCTCATATCGTTATGGTAAAAGTGAAGCTACAGCCAGCAGCTTGTTAGCTTAGCGTAAAGTCTGGAAGCAAGTGGAAACATCTGGTCTGGCTGTGTGTCTAACAGTGACGGTAAGTCTGACTATTAGGATCTCTAAAGCTCATTAATTAATATGTTGATGTCTTGTTTGTTTAATTCATCCCAAAAAAGTGTAAAAACTAAAAGTTGTCTAGAAAGGACTATAATTTGGCCTGGTGCTGTGACATCCTGGAGTCTAGTCTCCGCTGGTTGCCTGGGAACCTCACAGTTGCAACAAGCCTCCAGGAATTCACTGGACCCAGCCAAAAAGAAGGCAGAAACAAAGAGTTTAAATAGGTCACACGTACCACTCAGATTCTGATCCACACATTGTAGCACAGGGTTTCCGTGCCTGATGTCCTGTCTGCGGTAGCGGCGTTTGCTGTTGGGCGCATACTGCGCGCACAATGACCCGTCCCAGGCGCAGTATGGGTCTCTGGCCAGGCAGCACTCAGCGCAGGCCTTCCCATAAGTCTCACAGCGATGCAGCTTAACCTGCGCCACACCAGCTGGAGAGCCGATGTACAGGGCTTGCTGTTTGAAATCATGATGGGAGGAGAAAAACAGGCGTAAGACAAGATGTTGGGAACAATAAGATAATAGAAGTGAGCGTTAGTTAGTAATAGCAGTCAGGTTAACGTACCCTTTTCACAGATATGTCCATCGATGTTATTGGAGTTGGCACCTGCAACAATGAAAATGATTCAGGTATTTCACAATTAGAAAAGCAATGCATTCATTATTGAACATCATTATTTCTGAAGAATGAGGAGAAATGATGTGAAAAGGTTTTTCTTTCAAGACATCTCTGTGGTTCCTTATCCGTTGACTACAAAGAGGGTTAAGAGACTTAGTGAAATAAATATGATGAATGGCTGCTTCTTCAATATGGACTAAAAAAAACAATATGGGGGTGGGGGGGGGAAATGGAGAACAGAGAGAATAAAAAGACACGTGATGGGGTAAAACGTACTTTGAAGACTTGTAGC
This sequence comes from Taurulus bubalis, assembly GCF_910589615.1. Taxonomy (NCBI): domain Eukaryota; kingdom Metazoa; phylum Chordata; class Actinopteri; order Perciformes; family Cottidae; genus Taurulus; species Taurulus bubalis. Next base: position 19,228,578 of record NC_136599.1, on the reverse strand, counting down.
TCCTCCAGTGTGACCTCCTCCGTCTCCAGGCTGTTTCCACTGTGCAGGGCTAGGACCTTTAATACCGTGCCAACATCTGAAAGATACAAACACATATCAGTGACAAAGTTAAAGAACAGGAACATATCGTTTCATGTTATCGCATATTATTCTCTAACGCAATAATCCAGGTTCCCCACAGGGCTTGATTTCGTTACACACTCGTATTACCTGTGCCAATGAACATAACGTCATACTGCCCGTCCTCTGCCTCGACCCGGTCCACCACGATTTGTTTCAGCTTGTAAGGAATGTTTGCCTTTACAAGCACAGGCTGGCGCAGAGCGGGATACACCGGCCTCCACATCAATGGGTGGCTGCGGGTAAACTGCAGCACTGAATCAGGGAAGTCCTTCGTGCTGCCAAATTCTCTGCCTGGCTGGTTGGTGATTTTGCTCGGGCACTGGAGAGGCGATGGGAGGGATGAGAGGGGTGTGGAGAAACAAAGGGAAAGGGAGAAGAGTTTTAAAAAATAATTTGGGGTAAAAGTATGATGGTAAAATCTTTGGCTGGCTAAATGCAGACGCTACACCGGAAGAGAGACAATAGATGGCGACAGAGATGGAGCAACATTCTGCCCATCCCCAACATGACCATCTTGATAGTTCTCCCAAAAGAAATGAGACCTAATCATGGTCTTGGCGCCTCCTCGGAGAACCCTCATTAGCTGTTTTATGGTGCCTGAAAACTTTAGATGAAAGTTCAAAACCACAGTTGTAAAGTTATGTGTTTGGAAACAGCTCTATGGAGGCCGAGTTTGTTGTTGGTTAAAAATCCTCCCATTTGTGTTCCTGTAGTAATGAGAACATTAATGTGATGGTACTTGGCTGCGATACTGCACCACCTGTATCCTCAAAGAATTAAAAGGGTCGAACGCTGTCCAATAAGGCATGCATGTAAATCATATGACACTTTTGAGTGAGTAAGAAAACGTTAATTGTTCTATTCCGAAGTATTAGGCTCATCTTGACTGATGGCTTGTTAAACTCTTCCTCCATTGAAAGCCGATTTACCCTCCTGAAAACTGAATCTTCACAGAGCTTCTGTCTGGGTTTTCAAGACTCCAATCTTGTCTTGTTTGGCCAAAGAACGCACTACGCAAAGGCTGCTTTTGGGATGCATCACTTGGAAATATGACTGTGAGATGCTCGTAGCTGCTCTGTGGTGATTAGTAATTTCACTAAAACTTTGAAATATAAAAAAAAATTACCTGAGAGGCCTAACAACAGTTTTTTAAAGGAGAAGGTTGGGATGTGTTGCTTTTCTGTACTTTAAGTACAGAAAAATAACACAGCAGCAGTGACTGCCTAAAATGAAAACATATGTCAAAGTCATGAGCTGACAATTATCATGAATTAAGGCTGGGAGATCGACGAGAGTCTCGAGAGAGCAGTTTGTCATTTGACTGCTCGGTATTTTTATAAATCTCAATATTGCTATTCCAGCCCGTGCTTCCATATGGTAGAAATATTGTTACTCCTCCTTGTCACAACAGAAACTGATCCACACAATAGCTCTTTAATGGTCTGGATTCAATTTCCATTTCAGAAGGGGGGGGATCTTAACTGAGCGGGGACTTTCGACTCAAATCTGCACAAACCATTGATGGAAGGTGTGGAATGTGTCAGCAAATCCAAGCTCCTTATCCAACTCGCTGGCTATAAATGCTTCTTTAAAATGTTTCCTTAAAATGTACATTCATGGGTGGACTTTTCTTGCATGAACTGTGATGTTGACCTAAGCTGTGAGTAAGACGTGCGCCAAAATCAACATCATTGTTATTTACACAAACGGAAACTAAACGACACGATCTTTTGTACTTCCCATTAGGAACTGCCAGGACTATTTGTTTTTCAACATGTATTTATATAAGATTTCCTCAACACTCATACATATGTAGTTTCTAATGCACATCCTTGAGTGTTTTAAATTGCTCACTCAACTACTCCTCATCTGCACCTAAAACCTAAAATGGAACAGCTCCAAAGTGTCCACTCATTCAAACGTTGCTGCAGCAAGTCGACTGCTTTCAATCTCCAACTGGGAGCCAAGTGAGGATTAATGACGGCGAACGAGGAGGTGAGCATGTTCAGCAGACACATTGTGCATTGTAAAAAGCCTGTTTGTATTGCATTAAAATGAAATGACTCCATTATAACAAACGGAGGAGAGCCAGATTAGCTGAGGCTCAAATCCTGGAAAGTGACTTTCCTCATTTTCACAGGACCCTCTCTAGTTTTTACTCTTCTGCAATTGCTCTACGTTCAGCACAAACACAACTGAGCCCACTGTGATTTACAATGTGATTATGTTGCATGAATCAGGGACCAATAAAATGCTCACTGGTTGCTACTGTTACTTAATTGCCGGTGCAGTGGAAGAAAACAACACAAATTGGGAGGAAGGGATTTTGACTTTTTGGCAAACCGACATAGTAAACAATAGAACACCAACCTATTTTTAGGCCCTTTCCTCAAATTGCATACCCAAACTAAAAAGGGTGTATCTCTGCAACCACTAGGGATATTTGAATAATTTGGCTGTTATAATAAAAGGTACACATGTGAGATGTTGTTCAGATGTGTACATATCTGTCTATATGTTACTGGTTAAGAGTAAATGAAGATGACACAGAAAAAAATTAAAAGGTTTCAGGTCCACCTAGAAAAAAAGCACCTTTTTTGGGCTCTTTTTTCATAAAACAAGCTATGATTTACAGTTTTATATAACAATCGCTCAGTCTGCCCCCCCTAGGGGGGATTGTTTTTTAAAAGTTAAGAAGTTAGCAGAATCCTCTGTTTGATTTAAGAACATTGATTATATCCTTTAATTTCATATGTCGAACCAGAGAAGGCAGTTAACATTCCTGAGACAAAGTTCGGTCCAGGTAGGATTACCAATAAAGCTTTGATAAATCTGCAGCCAAGGACATCCCATCATTTCCTCTATTACAGAATGAGTTTTGACACCATGTGCAGTGATGTTTCAATCCAAGATAAATATCTTGGAGGATAAATCCACAAAATCTTTCTCGCATCAACTGAGCTTGTATTTTCCAGTCCAGGTTACGTTTTGACAGGTGAGTAAGGAGACGATAGATATTACAGTCTAAAGTTGCAATGAAAAAGTTAATGGTCTGTCTGGTGCAAGTGAGACAGTACTGACATGTCGAGATGTTGGTAAATGATTGAATATATTTTTGCAACTATTATATATATATATTATATATGTGTGTGTGTGTGTGTGTGTGTATATGTATGCATATATATATATATATATATATATATATATATATATATATATATATGTATATGTATGCATATCTATATATATGTATATGTATGCATATATATATATATATATATATATATATATATATATATATATATATATATATATATATATATATATATTCCTTTACATTGTGCAAGTGAGACAATAAAAATCTTGGTCATTATATTTATTTTACAAGACAATAGGGCCATATTATTTTCACTCCAGCTAAACATTCATGAACGATAGCAAGCCATTCTTCATTAAATTACTTTTAATTAATCTGTTAGTGAGAAACTGTCTATCTTCTCACTCTTCTTTCCTTCACATCTGTGCCTCCTTATCTGCCTCTCTCTCTCTCTCTCTCTCTCTCTCTCTCTCTCTCTCTCTCTCTCTCTCTCTCTCTCACACACTCAGTTTTGGGCCAAGACATTCCTGTTAATCAAAGAGTCAGCAGAGTGAAACCACAGCGGTGTCTTTTCTTTTCTCACATATTCATATTCCTTCTGCCTCCATATGCCCTCCTGCTCTCCGGTAATGAGGCTGAATTGCATGCGCTGTGTGTGTGTGTGTTGCCTTTACACGTGTGTGTGTTTGTGTGCATAACGAGTCTGAATTACAGTGATGTGGTTGAGAGAATGTGACAGAGCTCCTCTGAGAGTCGGGAGGTAAACCAGGAGACGGCTCTGTGCTGTGTATATTCGGCCCAGCTGCACTGCCACATACAGTAGTTTACTTTACTGATATGAAACTTTTCTACGCCTCATTTTTCATGGTCGTATCCCCGTTTTCTGTTCTAGCACACGCAGTAGGCCTGAGCAACCGCTCCTATGAATTACATTTATACCCAACTGTATTACATTCGCCTACAAAAGACGTGTTTTAGGTACAGTCATGATGGTGGTTGATCTATTAGGTACGCCGAGCTGAAACCAAGTCCTGCAACTAAGACCTTAATTAAGGTTGTAATGTTCAAATTTTGTTGAAAGTGTTCTATGATAATTTTTTCAGGCTGTAGTTTGTGCTGCTGCTGTGTTTGAAAACGAGCTGAGGTGTTCTTGTTAATCCAACCAAAATAACATTGCAGTGTTTGACATATTTAGTACAGATTCAATAGTTTGTATTGTCTAAATCTCACAGGTTTACTGGATATATGTTGTTCCCCTGATAAATAAAATAAATGATGAAAATATGATTGAGCTTCCTGACCACGGTAAGTACATTATGTTTTAATTACAGTTTGGGTTGTTCAATCAAAACATCTAAATAAATGTTGGGTTCGAGGTGATGTGCAATCGCTCACCACGCCAGGTCTTGGATAAGGGACCCTGCCTTCATAGGCCCCCCACTGGTAGTCGGGGCCCTCTTTATGAGCGAAGGGTCCATTGAAGGCTTCTCTGATGTCAGCCATACGGTAAACACACACGGCGAAACCCTGGAACACATTACTGTGGAGGAAAGGGGGGATACACAGTTGAGCATGTCCACAAATAACTATTATTTGTATTACATATTTGACAACAAATATGGGATTGAAGATTGAGTTACAAGAAACGTAAGTATGCTGCAATAACAATAAGATAATGATATTTATGTTAATAATTCAACATCTCTGATGATGATGATGATCCTGTAAAGACTTTGATGCCATGGTGTACTGGTACACCCTTGAGTCTATGAATACAGGTGATGATATTCTCATATGTGATAGTGGAGTTTTTTAACCATCAAAGGGCACTACCAATTTACAAAATAGCTAATATTAAATTCAGAAGAAAAGATACCCCACAGTACGAAAACCATAACTGAACAATGAAGTGCTTAAGGTAAACATTATTAAGGTAAAATAAGGCAGAATATGTAATGTGTAGATAACCTGTCCACACATATGAAGCTTCATGGTTATTCACCTGATGGTGCTGAAGATCGCGTAGACATCTGGGTTCCTCTCATCCTTGGTCCTCAGCAGGAAAACATCCTCTGTTTTTTTAAAGGCCATTTAGTACATGTGTTAGATACTGAGGTCTGACAATAACATGTGTGAGCTTGTGCTCTCATGCATGCATACGTAAAACCTTTAAAAAATGTGTGTGTGTATCTCACCCAGCTGGTTGAAGTGTGTGTCGATGCCGTGAGGTCCTGGTACAGAGCAGACCAGCCTGGCTTTGATGAAGGTACTCCACTTGTTCACCAGCATTCTCTGGCCTCCAACATCATTCTGGTAGAAATGAGACATGACACACAATCTATAAAACACAGCTGCATACTCATTTCCAAAGACACCTTTTTATTGTTCGGGCTCTGTGCTCTTGCACACTGTGTTGTAGCCCAATGATGTGAACGCAAAGAACGTTAAGGATTGTCTCAATTTTTTTTTGTCAGTGTTGTTTCCAATGACAGCTTTCCAGATGGTTCTGTATAACAAACCATCCGGGGTGTCCCATTAAGAAAAGAGGGTTGAGGAGGAAATACTACAATATGTGTAGGAAGGGGAGAGAAAGAGAGATAGATGGGAAGAAAGAGGAGTAAGAGAGGGGGGGCTGAGGATGACAAAGAATGTTAAAGGTTTAGGTGGTTTTCTGGCACAGTCGACCAGTCTTTAAGGCACTGCTGTGTTATTTGTGTGTATTCTTCTATGCATCGCTATATTTGTGGATGGTGCACACGGCACACATATGGTTTTCTAAGACAAATCAATCTGTGAAAGAGTGTGACAGTGTGCAGAGCAGATGGGGGTGACAGTTGGCACATTCGACAGTTGTGTGGGTTTTGGAAGGAGAAAGAATTCATATGATTCTGAATAGCACTATGCCTTCACAGACCTGTTAGGAAATGTAAATAATATATTGCTCCGAAATACATTTGTCTTTTTTCCAAGAGGGTTTGGAACTGTCACAGGAACAGAATAAAACCGATACAACTATTACCTCCTTGGAAGCAGAAACCATGTAGAGACATACTTATCCAGCAGACCTGTTCTCTCTACTTGTGTTGTCATATAACCATCTTCATGTGGACTGAAGTGGGAATATGAATATATTCCTTGGACTGAAAGGCCAGGTGGAAACTCCCTAGAGAGCCATATAGTATCTTCTAGAGAATAAGAAAGCCCCGCAGGACTCCCAGATCAAAACCTCCCCTTCAAGAAAAACACACCTTCAGATGTCTCATTCCTGGGACTGGATGTGTGTGTGGCCATAAGGAAGTGCATTGGGGAGCTCACCGGACCACTTTCTGTGTACGTCTGTATCTAACTTCAGCCTTTGGAGTATCCTGAGTAACTAGAGAGGGAACCACGGTTTATCATGTGACGCCACAAGACTCAACACCGCTACAAGTTAAATTATCTCCATACCAGTTTCCATGTCTCAATAGAAACATCATCGTGTCCTAAAAAAATGTGTTTGCGTGAAGAGTTTATAAAGTATCTCACCGCACACACTCGTCCGATGCGCGTGTGTATGGCCCCCTCCCGGTCCCCCGGCTCCGTGGCCTTCTCCGTGAAGAAGAAATACACTTTATCGTTGTCTTTGTCGTCGTTGTCTGGGATGAGGTGGGCAGCGATGAACTTTGGGTCTGCAGAGGAAGACATAAGGATGGATGGAGAGTTAGCATGAAACGAGAGAGTAATCCATTTTAAATCTAAATACCAGCAAAATCCTTGTTGTAGCAGCAGAGCCCATCTTGATGCTAAAATGTAATATACACCACCGACCCTGTATCTTGCTGAGACTAAACCAATGTGGTCCCCCTCTCTCGTGTCCTTGTATAGCCCTGAATCATATGCACTGATGAGGATGAACATGTAGTTATTGCCATCATTGTCTTTTAATCCTTTCAAGAAAGGCATTTGGAGAATTCTAGGTTTGTTTTGTGTCTCATTCAAGAAGATTTCCGGGAGATAGTTTGTGCGTTCAAAGAAATATTGAGAAAAGTACATTACACAGCATATAACCAAAGTCATTGTGCTATATTCTTGATGAAATGGACCTGATGATGAGTTTAAAAAGACATAATATAATCAAGATAATACACTCCAAGGTGTCCTGACATGGAAGATAATGTTGCATTGTCTCATTTCTGTATCGCATGAAACAGGTGGATAAAAGAGTGAAACATTACCGTGGAGAAGCTTCTGGTCGGTCTCTGTCCTCATGGTGGAGCGACCTCCCATACTCCTGAAGATCACAGAGTCTCTCCCCAGGAAATCTGCTGTCAGTCCGGCGTACAGCTCCCCACCTAGAGAGAGGCAAGACAGAGGTGGTGGGAGATGGAGAACAAGTTCAAGAGTTTAAGAGAGCGGTAGAGGAGGACAGGAACGTATACAGACAACAGGAAAAAAGGGAGAGGGTCGAAGGGAACAGTTAAAAAGGAGAGAGAGATATGAAGAAACAGCAGCAATGAAGGGAAAGGGAAAAAAAAGTTGGGAAATCATGGTGACGGAGAAAGGAAATTGTGGTTCAGACAAATGAGGCATGGAGGGAAAGAGGAAATATAACACGCTGTCCAATATGCTGAAAAACACATAGAGAGTAATCTGAAACTGAAACTGAAACGCACTTTGTACAGTACATCCTCCACGGACCAGCATGGACTCAGTCTCAATTTCAGCAACTCAAATTATTGATTTTCCTGCTTATAGATACTAAATCTTTCCTCTGGCACTTGGAGAAAACCTTTAGCAGCCAGAGCTATCAGCTAGACAGCAACCTCAGCTAGCCTGCAGACAGAAATCCCTCCAACTCAGACGATGAAGAATTACGAGGGATATTTTTTTGAGAAGAAGCCCATTCGTTTTATTTTCTTCCCAGCACAGGGACCACTGGAGAAAAGGACTACAGACAGTGATCTCATGGGGTAAATGTAGTCTTATCTTATTTGGCTGCAATAATGGCATTAGAAACACGCACATCTTTCTTCACCTTTCTAACAGATGCAAGCACACAGTAATTGGGGATGACAGGGCCTGTTGAGTTTTGTGTGTTTTGGGAAAAGATCCTGAAATTGAGGAGAGGGAAAACCGTATTGGGTTGATAGCTGATGAATAGGACTTTCATCGTCTTTTACTGTTTCATTCTTGGCATCTCTTGTTATTTTTCATCACACGCTGTCATATGTTGGTCAAGCTCTATTTATTTATGCCTGTGTGCGTATTTTGGCGGCACTTGAATGTGTACTTTATTCGTTTATCTCGGTATTTGTTTCTTATTTTATGGATTAGTTTCAAGGCTGAAGTGCTTTACATCAGAGGACGACTGGAAATGGGAGTGTCGCTTGGGCCAATGGGAACCCTTTTGCTTTTTGCACACCATCGATCTCTGGGAAGAGAAATCCATAGAGAGGTCAGTGTTCACGTCAGAGACAGAGACAGACCCTGAATATAGCAGACTCAGTTAAACTCCTAATGTCTGGTCTTCTTACACAACCCTGCTGACCATGAGGACAACGACAGATCTGCCAAGTCAGCATTTGTTCACTTTCAATATGTTGAAAGTGAAATTTAAACTGTTGCCGGTGAACAAACCCTCCTCTCTCCGCTCCCGGCATTCAAAAGTCTCCATTTGTCTACGATAGACTTTTTAAGGCCTAATGACATTCCTCAACAGCTTTGTGTGTATTGTTCTGTATCCAACTTCAAACTATTCAGTACTTGGCTGTAATTGAAAGATTTCCTGCCAAATTTGATGCTTCGTGGGATGAATTCTGATGCTGAAAGCATCCACAGCAGCTGCAAAGAGAGGAAGTTGTGATGGAGGGCTCCACGCACGCACGCACACACACACACACACACACACACACACACACACACACACACACACACACACACACACACACACACACACACACACACACACACACACACACACACCACCTGGCTCAGCGGCTTCCAAGATTGTCTGTCACTGGTATACATTTTGGAAACTGGACTTTAACCCTAACCATATTAGCTAAGGAAACCACCTGAGGATTGTTAGAGAATTATAAATATAGACAAACCAACATAGGACATACCATTAAAGGTGCTTGCGAAGGGGAGGCTGGGGTCATGTGGAACTTTGCCTCTTCCATTCTCCACATTTGTAGGATCCATGGTGAACACATGCTGAGGAAGAAAATGACACATAGAGGATTATAAGTCATACATTCATGCGGTACGATAAAATGTATCCAAACAGTTTTCAGTTTCAGCCGATATGTTTTCAGATTTATTTGTCCTCCCACCGAACTCTGCGTCCGTCTGAGAACTAAGACGGCGTCTGAGAGACGAGAAAATGTAGGATCAGTGCAGTTGCCAGAGTTTAAAAAACGTTTCCCACATGGTTCTGAGGATACGGGTCAACCCTGAGAGCTGAACTGTAAATCACGGCGCCAACAGGGTAACAAAGGACATCACACTGTTTGCAAATAAAGACTACACACTTAATATTGAAACTTTATCAACAACAAGTAATTGTGACAGTTCATATGAGAACAGCTTGTATGACCCTGAGGTCCTAAGACACACTCAACACATACTATGCAGTAAGTGACCAAGACAACATAATACAATACATAGAAGAGCTGATTCGTCATTGATCAAAACTGAAAGTAAAAAAGTGCCAAAGGAAAAGTTCATGGATCTACATTTAACATCAAACTGCAGACTCCATCAGTGAAGACATAAGGAAGCAATTAAAAATAATAGAGTGCTTCTTTCTACGTCATTCACCAGTTAGTCAAGTTCACCTGACGAACACTGGCCACATCCTTGGATTGTGTGATTCGCCAGGTCAAAGCAGGGTCACTCTGGACAAAAGACGTTTTGTTCTTGGCCTTTCTACTCCCACCTCGAGGACATCAGTGTACCCGGCTGCTTGGTCCGATCAATGTGAGTCGCAACGTATAGTCTACTTTCAAAAATCAAAAGGGAATGCAAGGCGACAGGACCTACCGTGAGACATCCTGTTTGATTCCACGTTACTGATTTAAGTGTCCTGACAGTGAACTCTGTGTGTGACTCTGTTCCTCTTACAGACAATGGAGCATTGTTATTGGAAGGGGGAGTCTTCGACTGAGCAGAGATCACACGGGAGATGATGACATTGAAATCAGCGGGATGAAAACACTGTTATGAAACACGGTGAACAATATGCACACCCACGCACACCAGGTTCTGTATGTGCACCAACACACACTCACGTGGTGAGCAACATGGACACGGCAAATTCAGCAAAATTGTATTTAAAAGGTTTACACCAATGTGATGCATGAGGACTTCTGCACGGTAGATTATGTATTCATTTATTATTAAAGTTGGACCACAAGTCTATTATTTGTTTCAAAATTGGAAATGCATAATTTAAGAAAAGTTATGTTTATTTAGAAATTACACGCCAGCAGAAGATGATGGCTTTGTGCAAATCTGATTGTTTTTTATTATCACACAGATACTGAGCCTATTCCTTTCTTTCTTCCATCTCTCTTAACCCGTTCATTCTCTCTCTCTCTCTCTCTGCTCTAATTTCCATCTGTTTCATGCTCTCCGTCTCATTCTCTGTCGAGGTCTTTTAGTTCCCTCATTAGTCTTCCTTATTCTTTCAGCACCTCTTAGCTCTTTTGTTACTGAAGCAAGCGCCACTGAATCGCTGTGTGTGTGTGTGTGTGTGTGTGTGTGTGTGTGTGTGTGTGTGTGTGTGTGTGTGTGTGTGTGTGTGTGTGTGTGCGCGCTTCTGTGCCCAATTTCCCACTGGTGCATCTTATACGTTCAAGAGACTGTGCAGTTTGGGGTGTGTGTGTTTGTGTGTGTTATCTTATTATGATCCGGAGGAATGGTGTGGCTGCCTGTGCAGCTGATTAGACTGTCAGAGTCACTTTGGCCAAAGCTCTGCCAAGATAAATAACAAGTGCTGCGATAGACAGAGAGAGAAGACATCCAGGCCACTTTGTCTTCCGCTGTGCCAAGCAAAATACATCAGGACCCCCCTCCACCAAACCATTCAGACAGGTGACTACTGACACACACACACACACACACACACACACACACACACACACACACACACACACACACACACACACACACACACAGATTTTGTTTTAGCTTCTATCCGTTTATTTTACATCCATTATACAACCTTACCATTTACAAATCTCACATATGCAGAATCTGTAGACAACAGGACACAAGTTTTCCTTTGCTATGGAAGCGTTCTGGTTTTAATCTGTGGTCCGAGTAGAATCACGTCGAGCAGCATTGGTTGAATGCAGGTAAAAGGTCCTTGTGGAGATCTCAGAGCCCACTGGCTGTCGTCTGGCGATGATTTAAAGTCTCATTGGTTTAAAAGTAGCTTGTAAACTGGCTACTTGTCAAACATTCTGGTCGTATATGTAGTCGCTCAGTTTCAATCTCAAGTTAATGGAACTGTAAACAATGAGCAGAGCACGGAAAAAGAAAGTCTTGGCCCAGATATCCACTGGCTACCCGCGAACCCTCAGAAATAAAGTCCCTTACCCACAGAGGTTTATTGTCGTCAGATCGATAGCCGATGGGTTCGGAGATTGCCAGCTTTTAAAATCAAAACCTAATGCTGGCTCCAATCTGGACCCTAAACCAGCTGCCTTAAAGTGAGATGAAATAGTACACTTCTCCTCTTACGAATGAGAAGTTAGAATTTACTAGCCATAAAATGCACCCTTGCTCAATTTAAGATGCACAGGAGTTTCACTGCTTTGGCCTTACCAAGTCTGCTATGACCATTAGGTTATTGTTTCTAACGTTACCGCTTCCCTCTGCCTTCTAACGTTGCACCATGTTTTAGCATTTAGCATGACCACTATTGTCCTTTTGGGCCACAGTGGTCGCTGCTCAACAAAGTTACATATTCTCCTTTTAAAAGGAGCAATCCACCCTAAAACAAAACCACAACTGCTTAATGGTAATGGGTGTTTTTTGTTTCAGTTCCAACGAATCAAAGAGCTTCTTTTGAATCACTTCCAGATTCATCTATTTTGCAACAGCATTAGGTCATAGAGTGACAAATAGTCATAGATGGCATTTCCCCACATTTAGTAGCCTCAGTAGACACGGTGCAATGCAGCCACATGACAGAGTTGCATTTATACATAAAAGACATAAGAATTAAATTGCTCTTATAACTGAGATTTTCAAATCACTGACTGCATACAACCTGTTAGGAAGTGTCTTTGTGTTTTAAAAGGAATTCAACAAAATTAACTAAGTAACTACCAGAAGTCACAGCAGGGTGGGAAACCAATAATTTACCTTAATAACAATACTTTGATTTTATATAGCGCTTTTCTGAATACTCAAAGACGCTTTATAGGAATCAATCACCCACTGATGAGAGGAGCTACCATGCAAGGTGCCACATCAGGACTATCTAACATTATACACTGTAGGCGCAGCTACGGGAGCAATTTAAGTGTCTTGCTCAAGGACACATCGACATGAGCTAGCGGAGCCGGGGATCAAACCGCCGATCCTCTGCTTGAAGAACGACCTTGCTCACCACTGAGCCACAGTCGCCCCAAACCTTACACTAAGATTTTCCAAACAAACTCTTAAGATACACTGAACACAATACACGTCATTACACAGCGATGCAGTTACATGTAGCATCTCATGTGAGTCGGCAGAACTGGCTCTTTAATCGCTCTTCATTGACTTTCTGTCTTTTGGAGGACTTTAGGACCTCATCAGTACAAGAAACAAAGAAAACAGTGGATGGACCAAACAGCTTCTCTCCCTGCTCTCTTCCTCTCTCCTCGTTGAACAAAGCAGACGTCCACATTTTGTCCTCCCATCTCCTTCCAATCTCTCATCTCTTGTCCTCCCTCACTGTACATGTCATGATGAAGAAGAGGTTGATGTGACATGAGTGTATGCAAATCTGTACCACGGCTGCCCTTTTAAAGTGAAAGATTCAAAAAATCCGTCGAGGGTCAAAGCTTTTGACTTTAAATCCACAGATGAGCTATTTTATTAGATTTTTTTCCACGTTTATTAATCAAAGTTAAAAACGGGATACAAGTTTAAAAAATGTTTACTGTCAAATGGTATAGTCAGGTTTGGACTCACATCAAGCATCCTAAAGACAACTTGGCCAACCAACAGACCCCATTAGAAATGCTATTGTGGTTGGCCTTTTCCTCACTGCCCAGTCAAATGATGGCTGGTCTCTCTCCCTCTCACCACTCAAAGTTTATTCTCTCATTAAATCTCCTTTGTTCTTCATTCTCATCCATTGACAGAGCACAGGAGAGACAGGACAAGAGCTGATTGAGAGTAATGGTGACAATTACAAATAGGGATTATGTAAATGGAGCAAATATTAGGGAAAAGGCTGAAGCCGTAAAATAAGCACTCATTTATCTCCAGCTTGTGGGGCTTGGATCCAAAGGCAACATACATGGGAGAAATAAATGGACGATTTATAAGCAATTTATTTTTGATTATGCTCTAAATCTTTTTGGTCCTCTTTTTTTATCCACCATAATGCAATAGCTTAGTTTCCAAAAGGACTTAAAGTATCCCATGATGTGTAGCACTCACTGAGGTCGACAGGGAACTCCGAGAGGAAGTGAGTTACTCAGCAACGTACTATCTGAGTGCCAAAAAGCAGAACTGCCAAGGAAAAGTGGGCTTTTACTGAGAAATGGAGCATCTGAACTGCTTTAGTCTCCAAGTCTATAATGTTGAGCGGGCCAGTCTGCTATTTGTGTGTCCAGCTTTGAATTTAGTTTTTTCGATCTGTCAGTTGTTGTCAAATATATCTGCTTTCCCCTATGTGTTTCAATCTGTGTGTCTTTCTGCACATTTGCTTCTATATATTTAGTTTTATGCTTGACTGTGCATGTCTGTCATCATGTTTGTGTGTGTTTCTGTCTGTATCTCCAAAATGTATATGTTAAAGTTTGTGTCATGTGTTTTGTTTGACTGTGTGTGTGTGTGCGTGTGGGGTCTAGTCCTCTCTATGGCGTCATTTATTTTCCCATCGATGACACTGCTCAGGCAGCTGTGTCACTCACCATGGGCGCTCCAGCTTGTGTGTGTGTGTGTGTGTGTGTGTGTGTGTGTGTGTGTGTGTGTGTGTGTGTGCACGCCCGTGCGTGTGAGAGAGAGAGAGTGTAGAACAAAGAAGGAGTGGGGCAAAAACACATTGACCCAAGACAGATTAGAAGTTCAGTGTCAGTAATATGAACACCATGTGGTGAGAATGAATTTAAACATTGTTTTCACAATCAAAGACAGACAATAAAGACATGGCTACTCATTTATTGGATAAACTACGACATGCTGTAGGCTTTTTGTGATTAACCCTCTGAAATTCAATCAGTCCAAAATCATTTTGGTGATTCGGAAATGTTCTTCTTGAAGACCTCCCAGAAATATAAAAACTACTGACTCTCCTTTTCATCAGGACTGCACGGCCATTGGTCGGAAATACTAGAATTTTGCAAAATGCATTTCTTTTTTTAATCTTTGGATGAAAGCATGAAATATAGTTAAGATTAGCTGACACTGGAGAACAGTAACTGCTCCAAGACTAAGACATTTTTTAAAACACAGTTTGACAGTAGGGGAGCCTATTTCCTTTTCACTTCAACACACCGATGTAAAATGAACCTAATTCACATATTAAATTATACTATATTATAGTATTTCTTAATACATTGATAAGTTTTCCATAAAGTTTGGTTGACCAACGGCTAGACCGAAGCAGAGAAAAGCTAGCATGAGAAAGACAGAAAGAGTGTGTGTCTGTCTGCCCCTAACTGGGCTGTAACACCTAAGTTCAAAGGTCATCCCACCCAGAGTCTGGTCCGAGAGCTCGCAGCCTCGCTTCCCTCGAGAGGTCAAGCAAACAGACGGGTGTGTGTTCTTCACCAGTTAACGATTGGCTAAATAAATGGACAGGCTCCCTGTGGTGTCATCCATTCACGCAGACACTCTGACTCGCTGAAAGGTCGCAGTTGTGGTCAGAGTGATGGAAGGACACACACACACACACGCAGACAACTACACACAATCACACATCAACTGGTATCTTAACATCAGTCAGGACAGCTGAGGTGGTCTGAGTGTTAACGCACATACAGCTGGAACACGACCTGGGAGTCATTTCATGCACACCTGGGCATGCACAGATACAAACACGCTATCTCTCTATCATAAGCACATTCCCTGGGGTAATTTAAACAAATGCAGCAGTGTTTAGGAAGAAAGCTGCACGACAGTCCCCATCATGAACTAGTGAACAACAGATTGAAACTCCTTTATTTAAACAGATTAGGGGTTGCTTTAAACTGTGCATGTCATGCTCGTCTTTCCCTCAGTACCCACAGACATTTGTGTGTACGATCCACCGCAAACCTAGAAATTGAGAAAAGTCTGGCTTGTTTTAGGCTTTATAGCTGAATTATGTCAACCCAACACAAATATGCAAAGGTTTTGATTATTTGCCAGCAAATTCATTCCCAGAGCGTCGAATAGCAACGCACAAGGCACCCGTTAGTGTGGATGTGACGCACCGGGCTTTCAACAATGCAAACCCATCAGTGTCAGACATGCTCAAAGCAACAGATGTAGTATCAAGAGCGAGAAATCCTCCGAGGGCAGGAGTGAGGAGAGCTATATGGGTCTCACAAGCACAGGACACACACACATTTCACTCAGGGGACCAGCGTGCCTTTTATTGACGTTGTGTCGCACGATGTTCCGTAGAATGGCGCCAATGAGTCACATGACGTTTCTGTACGTCTATCTCATACGTTACATAACAAGTGTATATATTTTGAGCCAAACCATGATGTTTTTTCAAACCCCGAGTGGTTTCGTTCCACAGCGTCAACCAGGTCATACAACGTTAACCGCGCCAATATCAACCACATGCGTCAATAACAGTGACCCTGGCAAGTAGAAAAGTAGGGATGAGATCACATTGGAGGATTCATACATGTGACCTACTTTTCTGTCCTTTGGCCCAGTACTACCCTCTAAAGATTCCACTGACTCATTTTTTTTCATCCAGACTGCTGTATTGCGTATTGTAACTGGGCACGAAGTTGTTCAGCATGAGCAGCGCTGTTGTTCATGATGTGCAATGAAACCCGTGGCCTGAAAACCACACAGAGGATGACAGATTGAGGGGGAGGCTGAAAATGACACCAAGGATAGTACACACACTGTGACGAGCTACTAAATCTGCAGGAAGTCGAAAAGAAAAGAAAAATGCTGCAATGTACCTTCTGTACACACACAGTCCACCACACACACTCACTAAAAGGTTAGTAGTCTCCCACACTCAATGTCTCACTTCCCTTTCCTGAGCTCTTTGCCAACATCCAGCTTTCCTCTCTCCCCATGCCCAGTTCGACCCCCTCCTGCTGGGCCAGGCGGGGCCAACTGGGCAGCGAACTGGAGGACCGGCGCGAAACAGCGAGCTACAAGTCCGTCATAGCTCCATTCATTGATTCTTGTCTTTCAAATGGCTCCAAGAGCAAGCCTCTGCAGAGGGTCCCACTGAGCTAAGTGGCTGTGTGGAGAGCCAGCCTGTGCAGTTGAAAAGACGTATAGAGGACCCAACACTGCGGCTGAGAGACTCATGGCAGAGCTGCCTGCTGAAGCTTAACCTTGAACCCAGAGGTACTGAGCTCAGAGCACGGCCAGTCTGAGTTGTGTTTTGGCACCGGCCACATTTGTTCCATTACCCCGGTGTCCTCCACAGGACTGCTTAGAGGACACCCATTGATTCCCTTATCATATCATCTGCACAATACTTTCTATGTATTATGATACAGTGGCATCCTGTCTCAATGCTGCAATAATAACGCAGACATTTCTTCATGACTTATTCATACTGTGAACTAGTAAGACAGCCATTCCTCGGAAGTTTCAAAAATCAAATTTCCCTTTAGTCAGCATGAATGTACTTTTCCAACTTGGTGTTTAAAATGTTATTGAACACTAGATGTAATCATAAAAACCTAACCACAGGTTTTTGTGGCGGTTTTCCAGCCCTGAAGTACATGCCATACACAATGCTGTTTCTTCTCTATGTCTTTGTGTTACGTAAAATCTTTTTTGTAATGCTGAATCCACAGAAAATGCTCTTCAAACTTAGTTTTTTAACTCTTTTATCCCACTGTTTGGGTCTTCAGATCTGCCCATTTGCTGTGTAGTCCAGTGTTACAATCCTCAATAAACCATAATTCCATATAGGAATAACTTGACTGACCCGTCACTAAAAGTCAGTTAGCGACTGTAGCTGGTGAGCACAGTTGAGCATTTGGCAGACAAAAAGACAACTATTGTTTTCTCAGTAGTTGGTGGAGGCCAAACCAGAGTAAAATGAGAGTGACTTTAATTCAACCTGCTTTCATCAGGTGGATGGACTCGATAAACACTTGCTAAGGAGTAACGGTAGAACTCAACTCATAGTCAGTTGATGTCAAAGTAAACTGCACAGTCCAAATTGAATCGTCTCTCTAATGGCTCCACAGTGCATAAAAGTGAATGTAATCTACAGTTTCCAAACATTTCCTTTAGGAAATGGAAACAGAGTGCAACAGTACGTCAGCATGCATTAAATATAATAAAGGTCTTTAACAACTGTTACAGTTGTATATCACATAGTTTTCCTCAAAAACCCCAACTGGAAAACAGTTTATGTCTATGTATTTCTCTTTCTGTGTATGTTTGTGCATGACTGATGTACTGAGAATTTCTCTCTCCCATGATACTTTGTGGGCCCCCAGCCGTCACGCACGCACACACGCACGCACAATCCATACACACGCACAATCCATACACACACTACCTATCTTCACACCGGCTTACCTCTCCTCTGTGCCCCACGTAGATGAAGGCACACATGGGCTGGAACGCACCGGTGCCACAGGCCAGGAGGTGGGTGCGGTTGTAGGGCTGCAGGAGGCGAACAAAGTTGGCGCACTCCGTCTGAAAAACACAGGTACAAACACACAGGTTAAAAACTTGCATCACAAATAAATATAGGAAAGGGTATAGTTTATGTTATATACAAATAGTTGTATGTGTGACCGATCATCAAATACCAAGATCGACCAAAGTTAATTGTCATTTTTGATCTTTAAGAAAATTAATAGTAGTTTTGCCCACACCCTCTATCACCACTCAATTAAATTTGTTTGCACCTCAGCTCATAAACTGTGTTTTTACCGACTGCCATTTTACCACTGCACATGTGCCACTCTCAAGATGAGAAGAAATCAAGATGGCTCACTCTTTAGTTAGTTCCCTCATCAGCTCTGGCTAAAAAAAGATGATTTACTTTAGATTTAATAGCCCAATGTTTCATTTTACTTCCCTGGGGCAATCCTTTTTGTTGAGCCCTGCCAGGATGTAAACATTCACTCTAGCGTGCATGTTACACACATACTGTACGGCACACACATACACACACACACACACACACACACACACACACACACACACACACACACACACACACACACACACACACACACACACACACACACACCAGCGAAGGGCCCTTCAATAAATCAAATCTCACACTACAAAGTTACCTGTCATCCACATGCAGATAAGTACATTTTCAGGGTACTGAAGAGAAACAAAATGTTTTTCTCAACAGGGCTTATTGATCCCACATGTGTGCAATGAGGGCCAAGAACAGAGCTTTATTAGATGTAACGTGATATCCTCAGTGTCCCACATAGGACTCGTATCTTTGATTTTTGGATCTCAGCCAACGTGACATGCTGATGTTGTAGAACAAGTTTCATCACATTCGGGTCAAAGGAACATTGTCAAGATTTGTAAAACACCAAAAGAGGGATAATGTTGACGTGATATGTGAGTTGTGGGTCATAACGGATGTGAAGACACCAACAATAATGCTGGGTTCAATTTTGATCACTTCAGTGAACTCCCGAACGTACTAAACTAGAGCTAAAACTAGAGACAGAAGGCCTGAAATGGAAACAAAGATATCCAAGTGGACACAATGTCAAAAGGCCAGACACTCAAACACACATGAGAGAACAAAAGAAGTGGCGACTGAGGAAACAAGTATCAAGACATTTCTGCACTACACAGGAAGCAGAGGGCATGACTACTTCCTGTCTGTTACAGAAGCGGCTGACAAAATGGGTGTCAGCGGAGAAGGAAGGGATCGGCCGGGTTGTCATTCACTCAAGTTGACGAGGTCAAACTCATATCTGCACAATGAGCGTCTGGTGTACCTCTGGTGCAAAATGTGTGCATGCATGGCGTGTGTTGACGTCGAATTAAATGAGTTCCAAGTGCATTGGTGCATGCTTCCTGTGAGAACTTCTGTGTTGTTTGGTAGTTCCTGATGTATACGCATGTGCGCTAGTCTCTCACAAATCCCAAGTCTAGGAAATCTGTCATTTTGTGTGTGGCCCATGTCCGTCTCGTACTCACAGTCAGACACTCAAACATTTCCTTGAGTGCTTTGCGGCGCTGCAGACGTGATGTAAACCATGTCACTGCAGTACGAGAAGTAGTTTACGTCCCCATATTGCCCTTTGCTGTGGGCTCATTTCTCTCCCCAAACAAGACCAGACCAGTAATAAACTAAACAGAAACACATTTGCATTAAGGACGCTTTCTGTACTAAAGAAGGAGCAGCTGCGTTTCACATATGGCGGTATATGTTTCTGTTGAGGAAGAGAGGGTATCGTAAAGCAAATGTGACATGCTGTTTCTGTCAAATTATTTATCCCAAATTAGAATTGGATGGCTTCATCCGTGACACAGCCTACTGAAAAGGTTTCTGTCTCTATTACAGAAGATATATACGAGGTCTAGGAGAGCTTATCAAGTGGACTGAGAATGAATAGAAATGTGTCTCCTTCGTTTCCTTTCTACTACTCTGGGACGCATCTCAGAGATCTGTGTGGCCGAGGAGAGCAAAGAGTGGAATGAAATGTTGAAAAGAGGAAATATGTCTCTGCTCTCCCACTCTGGGATCTGGGGTTCTAACTGTCTGTGTGGTCTTCCTGAGATTAAGTGGCAATACAGGGAGTGGTGTTAAACAGAAAATGAAGTGTGTTTGATTACTAAATCTGGGTTTGTCTCACTGGGAGATTTCAGGGAGTAGTCTTAACATCCAGCCAGCATTTATTCACTGCATATACAGCACGGGTCAGGCTAGTTGGTGGACACAAAAGCTCACAATGTTCATGTGTTCACCTTTGATGATCAAGGGGAGGTTAGCTGACCACCCATGCTCCTTCCCAGCAATACAACGTTGCTGCTTCACAATGTTGAAACTTTCTAACTGACCGCAGAACCCATCGTCTTGGGGGTTGAAAAAGGGTATGGATAGAAATTTAAACACCAAATTATGACTGCATTTGCTCTGAGACCCATGTGTCATTAACATAAACAAACAAGAGCATTGCCAAGACCTCTGGCAGCCTCTCAATTTGCAACTCTCATGATTTCTCATGGGGTATGGTGATTTTGGAGCGCTCAATAGGAGGACATTGTGGTCCAAACGAAAGCTTAAGATTTAAAAGTTCGATAACAGATTGAAGCAAGATCACTTCCTACACGCACATTAACAGGTCAAACAATTGTTTCCCTGGTTGAGGAACCTTATCCAGTCCAGTGGATTAATTAAATGTTTATTTTACATCCGACTTCTTTGGCTGAAGAAGCAGAGCGGGTGACTCCAGAGCGAGTGGAGACAAATGTCTTCTTCATGACAGAAAGAAGGTTTATGGTTAATTTATTGTATTTATTTTGAGAAATATGAGCAGTAACAGTACCACAGGCTACAAATCATTTGATTCATGCATGGTCTGATTTGTTTAAGTATAACACAGTCATAATTTGGCATGGACGCATTAATCTTTTAAATATGCTCTGTCTAAAAGCAAGAAATTTGCTCAAAGACCAGGAAAATGTGTCTCATACTTTGGCTTCTCCAAGTTTGTCCTGGGCAGGCCAATAATTCAGGACTTTCAACCTCTTTGGCACCCAGGTGCATGTTTGCCAAAGAGGTTTGGCAGTGATTAATTACTGTGTAACCCAAAAGGACTGAAAGGGAAAGATGGCATTATTAGTGTGCCATGTCAGAAATAATTAACTTACTAACCAGCAAAGTATTGTTTACACCTCTTACATTTTGCTAAATGCCAATTGATTTTTGTTTTTGCTGCTGCTGTTGTTGTTGTTCTGGAAGAACGTATATGTTTCAAAAAGGAAAGGGGAATGAAGGAAGTTTGGACACTGCAGAGCTGCTGTCTGGATAATTTTACTTTATCGTACTTTACTTTCATGGCCGTAGCCAGTTGATTATGTCCATGAGGCGTTAGAGCCAGCATGGAGCCAACGGCAAAGCCAAACATGTTCTCTGGAGAGTGACCCGGGCAGGGAGAGGCAAGTTTGGACATGGAGAACAGTTTCCAGTATAAACAGCCAATGTGCAGTAGAGAGAAGTCGTAATCTGTAATATCAACAGGACATTTGGAACCAACACATTCACACACAGACATGCAATTGTACAAGACTACAGTCAACAGGACCCCTCCCATACACAAACACAACCACAGACACACACAAATATAGTAAAAGCAGTTCAAAGCCGGACAGCTGGATGAACTAGCCTTTCAAAGTCTTTGGTCTCAGCAGCTGTTTGATCAAGAAGAAACTTTTCTACTCTCCACTAGCAGCCCGGAAAACATTAAGTCATGGCAAGTGACGTAACATAATAAACATAAACATAATTTACTAACGCAAGAGAATCAAGGACTTAATACTTTAAGGAATTATATTTACGTGCCACTCTTAAGAAAAAACTGGGCGTTTCAATTGTAGTGCTACTGCGTAGTTGGCTATGGTCACAGTATGCTTTGATAAGTATATTTATTAAAATTGTAAATTACAAAAACAGTATTTTTTTCCAGTGCTTTATCATAAAGTGACCCCAAAAAGTATTTCCATTCCAACCCTTACTTATAAGTGTGTTTTAAGTTGCGGATAGCTTTTAGCAACTGAACATGCATGTTAACGATAGGGACACGTTGAAAGAAATCAATGTTTCCAGTTAGTGGGTCTAGACAGGATTAGCCTCTCACTTTCCTGCACTCAGACACCAAATGCCAAACACTAGATTCAAACAAAGCAGGAACTGATCACAGCTCTGCTGATAAAGCCAAACCATATCAAGCTTGTCATGACAGAATAAAGCACAGAATTGAGCGCACAAACCACAAGTTTTTGTGGAGTTCTCAAAGCTGAATTCTACACACACGCTAAGTGCTGAATTTGCCATCTCTGCTACGATCCCTACTTTGCGCTCAAAAGTGTTCTTCGTTCACACACAGCATCATAATTCATTAGACGGCAGAGAAAACTTCCTGATTAGATAATCAGCCCTATTGTAAGCAGAAGATGCAGATAGATGCGGCAGAAACATGTGTTAACAGCCAGAGCAAGACCCTGCATGCTTGGCTGAAGTCCCTGAGTGCCTCCCCTCGGCCTGTTATTTATTTGTCTGAGCTGTAATTAATGATCCTGAAGGTTATGAGGTTGTGACTCTGGGAAGAAACACTATCAGTAAGAACATGTTTAAGGTGGTGGACACTTGTCAGTAGAAGGCTGTGGCGCTTTCATGAAAGAGATTTAAAAAAAGGGACTAGTTAACTTATTCTTCACTCAATTTGAATGTCAAGGTAGGAGGACGGTCATGCAGCTGCAGTAGAGGACCGGCACGTTCCCTTTTTCATTCTGTCTGTCTCATATGTACTTCTCTCTATCACCAAACAATGTGAAGACCTTTCACCTTTCAACCTCGACCACATTTTGTCAAACTCAGTTATGTTTAACAGACGCAGACGGCAAACAAAAGAGATGGATCGTATGTGTGTGTGTGTGTGTGCGCGTCTTTTGCTTTGTAGATGCCAGTGGATACAGCAGCAATCAATCTAATTTGACACCCAAAAACTCAGGAGACGTGAAGGAATGCACAAAGATGCCTGTGTAGTTTAACAAAAGCAGACAAACATCTCTATATTTTACTCCCAACATTTGTCACACACACACACACACACACACACACACACACACACACACACACACACACACACACACTCTTTATGAAGTAAGGTAGAGTTACAGTTTGAAGACCTGTCTTGTAACGCAGTTGGACTCCTCCTCTCCGCCATGGACAGTACGGTAGCACTCACGAGCACACACACACACACACACACACACACACACACACACACACACACACACACACACACACACACACACACACACACACATAGCGCTGTGCAAGCCCTGCGCAGAGGAAACACCTAATAAAACGGATATAAGACACCCAAGACACACCTGCCACTTCAAACACAGAGAACATATAGCCCACCTATACACACACACACACACACACACACACGCACACACACGCACACACACACACACACACACACACACACACACACACACACACACACTCTCTCTCTCTCTCTCTCTCTCTCTTACCAGCTCCAGATGGCTGTCAGTGCCATGAGCTCAAGTAGACACAAAAAGTCACAGTCATTTAAAAACTTTGAAAGCAGTGTCTTCATGTGTGTGTGTGTGTGTGTGTGTGTGTGTGTGTGTGTGTGTGTGTGTGTGTGTGTGTGTGTGTGTCGTGTGTGTGTGTGTGTGTGTGTGTGTGTGTGTGTGTACACCAGTAATTGGTGGCAGTTGTTGTATTCTGCGCTCCACTGAAGCCACAGAGAGCTTTTTCTCCAACCGGGACCAAATTTAACGACGTCTCAGTACATCAAAGAAAAGAATCAAAATCTCTTCCTTCCTTCCCTTCTTTATTTATTCTTTCTCCTCCTTTCTTTCTGTGAGTCTTTCTTTGTTATTGTCCACTTTATCTTGATCTATTATCCATCCTTCATTGCTTGCTTCCTTTGTTTATCTTGTCATATTAACAAGACTAAGAGTCCACAGCCATGTCCGATTTTGGCATTGAAAGCGTTCTGGTTTCCGTTTGTAGTCCAAGTAGTAAGAACTGATCCAGTTGCAGGCTTTGGTGGAATGCAGGTTAGCAGTCAGTGTGTAGAGCAAAAGGGGTGGAAGGCTTGATTTAGATTTTTATTGGTTTAAAATTAGCATGTAAAATTGTGTATCTAAAGTTTCTCACACAGAAAAGAAAGTCTTGGCCCGAATGTCTGCTGGCTAAACCGGTTAACTAGAAATAAAGACCCCGGCCCCAAAAGTCCATGGATCCCCAGATTGATTAGGTACTAACCAAAGTAAGGGACACATTACATTTTGACGTGATGATGGCTCTTGGTGAAAAGTTCAGGGATCAAAAAAGTTAGTAGATCATTCATCCTAAGGAGACTTTTCGCTCAAGACCACAAATATTAACCCTGATTGTAGCGTCAATAGGTTTCATCCTCTGGGGAGCATGAATGTCTGCACAAATATTTAAGTCTTGACCTAAGTGGTGGATCAACCTACCAGACCGGCATTGCCATCCCTGGAGCCACGCCTGGAGCCATGCCAGTTGCACATCAAAAAGTTAGACGGTTGCACGGCTTTCTCTGTCTTTCTTTCCCGTGTATGATGCTCCTATAACCGTAATCATCTTCATCTTCTGCTCTCTTCCCCTCCTCATCTGCGGTGAAGTACAACATACCTCATCCAGGCTAACAAACAGAAAGCTGAGTCAGCTTCTGAGGAGGGAAACGACTCAAGGTGCTGACACATTCTTGGACACTGGTTCCATTCATGATAGCTTTTTTTTTAAAGCTGAAATTTTACTCCGAAATGGTTTGTTTCTTTACATTAGTGGAGGTATTGGATTCAGAATCCCCCTCTCCTCTTTTCTCTCGTTGTAAACATGGTCATAATTACATGAACACTATCCTCCCTTTGTTTTTCTTCTCTTATATTCCCCTCTTATCCCCATTTCCTTTTATTTTCCTTAATTCCATCTCCTCCTTCCTCCCTCTGTATTTCCAGCCCTCATTAAGAGAGGAAGTCTTGCCTCAATTTTCCTCCTTCACAGAACCAATACGTCTTTATTTGGCCTCATTCAGATTTCTTCAGATTCATTAATAGTCTATAGTTTATTGTGGGAGCAATATGGCACTAACTTGTCTAAGTATGCAATTACTGTATTCTAGTTTGTTATACTGTGGGAGGCACATTCTGCACTTTCCATCACATGGTGCCATTCAGGGACTGTTGAAAAAAACAACTGAGAGCAGAGTAGAGACTGAATCTCTGAAAGCACATACACCAGCTTGACAAGCCAGGGTTTGGAGGTCACAATCGCCAATGCGGAGAGACGTTTATCTGCTCTTTACTGGAGGCCTTTTGGCCCAAGGTTCTGCTCAACAGTGTCGGTCAACTTAGTCACTTCATTATTGGAAAAAGCAGAATCGGTTGGGTTCATTTTTGACCACATTGTCTGTCAGAGTTCAAGTTACTGGAAACGGTAATGGCAATCCAAGTGGAGACAGAAAGCTCAGCTGGTTGAATAAAATGCTGCCAAAATAGGCAGACGGCCAGGCAAACAAATTCAACAATCAGCAAACAGACAGGACATTGGCAACAGAGCTGGTTTTCAAGAACAGCCAGGAAAGTGGCCTTGACGGCTACAGCAGCAAAGCAACATGGACAATGTTGGAAAGACTGAAAACTGGCCTCTACTATATATTCTGTTTACTCCAAGGCTCCTTGAATGAGTATTGGTTGGTAGGCTGGTGTTCGGCTCAGGTAAAGCAGGATATGAAAACTTCCAGAACCGACACTCTGGGAGACGGAACAGAGAACGTGTCTCTAGGTGTATTTAGACACATGTTTTATGTTGAAAAGTAATCCACTATAATGTGTGCAATTTGTATGTAATCCATGCAATCGTGAACCAGGAAATACAACATACATGAGGCCATACAAGCGTAGTATAGTTTGGGCCTGATGGGTGAGTTCAAAAACACCACTGCTGTTTGTGTCCCGTGCAAAAACCAGAAGTCAGTGTTGATTTATTTGTAATCGCCAAAACCTATATAGCGTCCCGTTGTATGAGGATACATTGCATTTCTAAATGGAAATGTGTTAAAACAAGCAAGAATTCAAAGTTACCTGTGGTTCCTTCCCCGTTTGAATGCAGTCCTCTCTGTTGCCAGGTAATGGAGGCCAGGTAATCTATAAGGGCACAAGAGAAAGGTGGAGGAACAGAGGAAAAAAGAAAAAACGTGTGATGATTAATAACTTCATATCTTTGAAGAAATGCAAACAAACATCTAATTCAGCCATATTGCAAAATGCAATTGCTTTGTTGAACCCACACAGTGTTTATGTGAGTCTGTGAATGCAATCAAAAGATACTAGTCAGCCCATGTGTGGTTCAATTTGAGTTATTTTCTCTGCAAATTTAACTCCAGAGCAATGAGAGGCATATTGAGCAGAGCAGAGCTCTACAAGTGATGAAACAAAGGCTTTGGAATGAAGCACTTTGGGAGTTAACTTTTGACCTCTAAAGCTGACACTTTGATTGAGAGATGACACCATTTATCATTACACTTACAGCGATATAAAAAGATTGGTTCTTCCAAATACAATAAAAAACAATGTATTATAACACAGATCATTTTTGATTTTATAAGTCCAGGTTGGGAGAATATCTGTCTCTGATATTTCTGCCTGCACGATGCTGACACTGGAGACAGATACATATCTTAAAACCAAAACTATATGCATGTATATCCACAATAAGTGATAAACTAGTTTTGCTTCTCATAATTTAATTTATTTTCAACCAACTTAAAATAAAGTCTGTCCCTGTCAGTCAGTCATGTATTCTGTGCCTGAAATGAAATTATAGCTTTGGCTATAAACAACAGGAAAGCTGTGCTCAGCCAAACCTTCAGAGTATCATAACAAGACCATCTGAAGCTTAATAAAGTGCAAATAAATAAAAGTCTCTTCAATTTTCATCTTAAGTTCTCAGAGTACCGATCCAAGATTTCCTGATTAGGAAAGTCCCACAGTCGTCCTCTCATTCTGCCAGTGAAACAAGGAAAAGAAAAAGCATGACATATCATTTGGACCTGAAACAATGGGACTAGTTTTCACACTGCATTCAGAAAATGAAAAATTTAGATAATAAAAAATAGAATTGCCACTGAAAAGGAGAGACCAAGTCTGTCTCCGTACTGACACCATGACGTGTGTACGGTACTACCAGAGGATTTATCTCACACAATAATTCTTTGTTTGGGAACTGGCTGTGTTTTGGGTAACAGGGAGAAAAGAAAACCAGAGAAAAAAGCAAATGGTCCTGACTTGCATTACAATGTATAGTTGAGCGGCCGTATGGGGAGCATGTGTGTCGAGGGGCCACTGAGGTAGCTCTGGGGTTTTGAAGTGAGTGTGAGAATGGGAAGTGATAGAAATGCAAGTAGAGAGAGTTGAAGAGATGAGTGAATGTTTCTCCTCCCTGGCTCCTCACACCCAGAATGTCATATCAGCAGTAAAATCTGAGACGACTTTTGTCATAATTCCAATTCATCACAGCAGACTCGCTGTAAATCAAGATGACTGAATCCTGGCTCACAGAGATTTTGATTATCTGAAAAACCCTGTCCGGATAAAGGATGTGACATTGGAGTGCCTGAAAATACTTTAACCCCCGTAATGTAATAGAAACTGACGATTCTTCATATGAATTTAATGTATAAGATGAATGAAATAGCAGATATCAAGAATCAAGTTGAAAGTACATTAAATAAGTCTCCAGGGCAAACTGGCCTTTGGCTCCAAGGAGTTATTTAATATCCACTGGTGATGCAAGTTCAAATATGTGTAGCCTATAGACTTAGTCTCGTTATCTAGGATCAAACCTACTTTATGTATACATATATATGCGCACATTCTTTCTTACTTATTCGACAGGTACTTATTTTGCTGTAGGCAGGATATTAGGTCAATTTTGTATCATCTTATGCATATCATATTTGCAATAAAGACAACAACCAAATTGAACCGAGTTCCTAACTATAAGTATTTTCTTAGTAAGAACTCAGCATGAAATGGACAGTATTAAAAACATGTTTTTAATAGACAGCTCCACCTTCACATCCTCTGATTGGAGGGTCCGTCTGACACCCACCCTACAGTACTGTTGTCTCAAAGCCGACTTGCGAATGTGGGAATCCGTGAGAAACAACTATTTGTTTCCTGCCTGACTGAAATAAATAAATAAATTAGGGCCGGTCTAAAACTTGGCATCAAATAGGCCTAATCTGTGGACCAGTTTCTTTGGCACGATGCTGGAGTGATACGAATGCGTGCCTGTCCAAAGGCCTGGCTCACACACGCAGTTTGACCTCAGCAGCCTTCTTGCATGCCTGACTGATACTGATATACTGTGAAATCAGGCCCTGCCTCAGATCTGGCTGGCAATGGTCTGAGTCAGTGCACTGCAATATTCCATCTATCGGCCCCAAGTCTCGCTCCGCACGCTTTAGGAAATTTGTCCAACCTCCACCAGTCATCCACGTTCCGTCCTCTGTTTATCTATTTCTTGACACTTTATCAGTGTGTCTCTTTGCTCTTTCATTTGTATTCGCCCCTCAGGCATGATTCACATTAGTTACGTCTTTGATCTTTGAACTTGGAACAGTGTTTATTTCAACTGCAGAAACATCTATCCAGAGCTGGAAACAAGTGAGGGCCGGAGGCCATTTGTAAAATCACTGAGGAAGCACAGCAACACGACACACTGTGTGTACGCGAGTACACACCGAGCAAAGTCAACCAGCTGTCTGAACATGCTGAAACATATTTGAGATGCCAACCACATTTTCATGCCAAAAGAAAAAATAAACTTTTAAATACACTAATCAAAGATTCCTGCTTATGTTTTAAGGAAGGAGACAATTGAATATTAAGTCCATCATGTGAAACATTTACATGATGGACTAAATCCCTATTTGCTGTTGTTTTTCCTGGGTAATTATCATTGGCAGAATTGTTCTACTTTCCAGATTAGATTCAGGAAGAACTGGATCCAGTTTGAGCAGAAACACACATGGTTCACTGATTTAATGCCATCTGACTTGCTTTCAACCAAAGCCTTGTGTTTAGAATTACACCTCACTCCCATTTCCATTTTTACTACACAATGTTGGTGTTATAGTTATAGTGGAAAGGGTGGAAAACAATAGGCAGTTGTTTGAGCTGGACAACAACATGCTTGTGTAAAAGAGTTCACACCGGTTTACAACTATATTCTAGTTGTGAAAGCACACAACAAAGTTTACGTTTTTATCAGGTGCACAATAAAAAGTGTGTGAAAACCACAAGGCTGATCTGCCTGAAGTGCAATGGATGAAACAACGATAGAAATAAACAATATCAACGCTGATATGTGGACGACAATGAATAGAAACGTTTCAGTCACATAACACTTTTAGACGTATCAGTGCGTGTTGCTGCACTAGATGCTGAAACAAGGAAGCGGCTGACAGGATGACGACATTCAACCCCAACACACCCATCTTGACAAAATGAATGTAAAGGAACAAGGAACAGTTACCAATTTTGGGACACAAATTCACTTTCTTTCGGAAAGTGAGATGATAACATTGATTCACCGATTTCACGATGGTGCGTCATGGTCGTCATGGTTAGCCTGCCTTAACATAAAGAGTGGAAGTTCAAAAATACACCTAGCAGCACCTTTTAAAGTTAATACATAACATATTGCACCTTGTTCTTTAAAGACAGTCTGAGGTTTTATGGAGAGTTTTGTGGTGTTGGTCGACATACTTCTGAACTTCGGAGAGAGCCATGCTAGCTGCATCCTGTCCTTGTGCTATGCTAAGCTAAGCTAATTGACTACTGGCTGGAGTTCAGCTGCATGTGCATGTGTTCTCTGGGAGATAATTTATTTTCTGAAGGTGTACACACTATTTATTCTGTTCGTTTCTCCTTCTTTCAGCATTGGTTGTGGTATTTGGCAGATGTGTGTCGTCTCTTCAACCTTTGTTTCACTGAACTGCCTTCACGGATGAATTTCATAACGACTGGCTTCGTTAGAAGCCCGGGCATTAAGGCCCCAACAGCTTGCAGCAAACCAGAGTTGATTAACCCGTATGAACATGGGGTTAATCAGCCAAGACAGAGAGCATTGAGAGGAGGCTGAGACAGGAATCAAAGTAAGGTGGGCGACATCTGGCTCTCTGTGTACATACAGTCGCCCATGTATGAACACACACACACACACACACACACACACACACACACACACACTGCTGCTTTTAGCTAAAGTGCTTAAGCAATCCGGGGTTTTCTGTTCTCGAAAGTTGTTTCTGTTCTGTGCTTACGAAAACAGTCTAATGGAACATCGGGTATACTAAACGTGAATTAATGCATGCTGCACATTTTCCCAGAACTATTCTTCAACAGATATGGAGATGAAATGTTTTAATCTAAATCTGTTCATTTCTCTTGGGTCAAAGCCGTCCAATAAACTCAAAAGATATCACTCTACAAATCACAGCTAAACGTATCTATATGTATTCTGTTCTACTGGGTGAATGACATGACATTTAAATTCCACTCTAATATCAGTTACATGTTTTTCCACTATTGTCAACATACTTTATCTGGTCTAGCGTGCCAAAGCATTGCATCACAGTAACATGCACTCTGATTCTTGACATTAATACATTTCATTTATACAGCTACGTTTAAAAAAGAAAGTGATAATAAAAGCATTCCTCTTTCTTACTGCAATAAATGTATTTTATCCATACATTTGCATGTATACTGTATGTATATGTATATAGTATAATTGATCAGTACAAAATCCAAAATGTATTCCAGAGAACAAGTGTGTCATCTATTCATTTTTATCGGTTTTTTTTCTGAAAACTAAACTTGTTTAATAGTTTCAGCATTGTTTTCTGTTCCAATTTCAGTGATGATGCAACAACAGTAAAATAGAATAAAAATGGCTGTTCGGGTTGGAGTCATCGCGTGAATAGTTGATTTATGAGTGTAAGAATGCTTTAACAGATGTTCTGCAAAGAACGAACTCTGGAAAAAACACAAACTGTACACCCATCCCTAAGTCATATATTATCTTCTCAAGATTGAAACCACTGCAACGTAAATCAAAATGAAACGATGAACGTAGACTGTGCAGTGACTGAACTTTTACAAAACATCAATCACCGGAGCAGAGTGCCATTAAAATACGTATAACTCTCAACATATGATATTTATTGTCTCCAAAAGCCTCACCTCTTTGGACTCGCTGCTGACAGGTCCCAGCAGGAGAGAGTAGAGGACATCTTTTCCTCCCAGGAAGAGGCGGTCGCGGTACTCGTCCAGGAAGACCGCGCTAACAGAGAGCTGGTCGTGGTGGCCGCTGAAGATAGTTGACCTGTTGGTGGACAGCAGGTCTGCAGAGAGAGAGAGAGAGAGAGAGAGAGAGAGAGAGAGAGATGAGAAGAAGGATGAGCAATGTCATCACTTTCATTTGCACACAACTTAAAGAAATTCCTTTTAGGCAACAAAGCATGAAATCCAAGCAGGAGAAGATTAAACAGTGGTGAGTTAAAAGAAGAAATACAGTGTCTGTCTCCAGAACCCGCTCCTGTTGCTTCTGTCAACGCATCATTCCCGTGGATTATTAAAGGATGTTCCCAAAAAAGACCTACAGAGTCAACCAGAACAGGAAATATTGAAACATGAATTCAATTCAATTATTTCGTATTGACCAAAATCACAAATTTGTCTCAAAGGGCTTTGCAGGCTGTACTCGTACGACACCCCCTATTCCCGGGACCCTGACATTGGTCCAGGAGAAACTCCGTATTAGTGGGGGATCCGTCTGCACACACCAGCCTGCACCTGGCTCTCCTCTCTGAACTTGCAGCAGCTTCAAATTCAAAAGGTTGATGCAACGACTCTGCAGGAGTGGTAGAGAGCGGGTTGAATTCAAGGTCAGCCAGACATGGGGTGTCTGGCTGACACACACGCACACGCACACACACACACACACACACACACACACACACACACACACGCACACACACACTTCCACAGCGTCGAAAATCCACTTTCTTACTCAAACGCCTGTTATATCAGTTATATATATATATATATATATATATATATATATATATATATATATATATATATATATATATATATATATATATACTTTCCCTATATGACTCTCTCTCTCTAACGAGATGAGGAGATACATTTGACATTTGAGTGGGAGAAGATGTCTTCGGTATGCCAAAACTCTCAGTGGCGTCTTTCAGATGAATTGGTTTTCCGTCTACCTCTCATCACTCGTCACTCGTCTGTCGCACTTGATATTCCTCTCGCTCCTTTTCACACACACACACACACACACACGGTGAGAAAGTAGGCCCAGTCACTCATCACTCAGTAAGGGCATTGACCGAGTGAAGCACAGGGGCCTCCTGTCCCAGCAACACCGTGTCCATCACTGGGGCACACACACACACACACACACACACACACACACACACACACACACACACACACACACACACACGATTAGTTTTTTGTAGAAATCTCAGTTTCTCAAACTCCCAAGCTTCCACGTGCACACACCTGAATACTTGACAGTATAGGGCTGCATTATAGCCCCCCACACACACACTATATACACAGACACATTCACACACCTTCACCCTAGATCACCCTCATTACCAGTGCAGAAGAAACTTCTTTGAACACTTTCAACAGTGTAACGCTCTATCATGTTTACTCTGTGTTTACACTCGTTATGGCAGCTAAATCAAAACCTGAACCAGCATCAGCTTGTTTAACAGCCTGTTAAATCCTCTGTAGACAGTTATACAGGGAATAGTTTTGTAAGAAAGACTTCAAGCTGCTGGCGAAGAGAATAATGAGCCGACGCACAAGCAGGCAGACGTTGGGGATGCTCTGCAGCGAGAGATGGAGTTAGAGAATGGGAGAGAAAGTTGGAGAGGGAAGGGCGGGGGAGTGTTGTGGCTTTTAGCAGCTGGTAAAAGTCAGAAAATAATGAGTAGGAAGAGAGATAGGCGGGCAGAGAAAGCCACAAGACGGGCAGAGATTGTTGAGATGTGTGATGGATTTATTGAGACTGACGAGGCAAGCAGAGGAAGATCATCCGTAGATCTGTTTTACATTAGACACTGGAGATCTGTACCGCTGACTGATGTGCAGTTTGAATGCATTCATTATTGTGACTTTTGTATTGTTTTAAATGAAAGCTGATATATTTACGATGAAACATAACCGCCAGGCACAAATTCAACATCAAACACCTATTCACTGATACCGGGAGACATGTAGAAGCTGGAATAAGGGTTTTCGTGACACAGTTTATCAGCAGAACATGAAGGCAGCTCCACACACCGTCAGCTGATGACTGTCTGTCTCCATGAGTTCAACTTTTTCCACGTAGCTCTGAGCCCTGAGATGACCTCCAGCTCCAGTGAGTGATGAAGAATGACGAGTGACGAAACTGTGTGTGTGTGTGTGTGTGTGTGTGTGTGTGTGTGTGTGTGTGTGTGTGTGTGTGTGGGTGATGGTTGAACGAGTTGTTCTGTGTGTGTGCTGAGACCTTCAAAAGATACTGTAGGTTTTGGATCGAATGTTCACGGCACACCTCTTTGTTTTGACAGGAAAGATTGCAGAAGATGGATCATGTCCCGGTTGTGAAGGTTAGGGTTGGTAGTGAGCAAAAGAAGTGATCGTGTCTTTGAAAACTTTCATAACTTTAGGGGTGTCTGGTGGTATAATGTTTAAGATGCATGTACCACGCTTAATTCTTCACCAAATTTGATGATAATGCGTCCAACAATTGTTGAGAGTCAACCCCACAAATGTAGACCTCATGGTGACAATAAATGAAAAGTCTGTAGGACTCATCCTCTGGGGATCGTGAAGGTGTCTATAAAATATAATGACATTCCAACGGTTGAGATAATCAGTCTGGACCAAAGTGGTGGACGAGCAACCGATAAACCAAATCTAGATAAAAAGGTGCAGGTGTGACTTCATGAAGTCCCACCGAACGGATACTCAGTGTGTCTTTAGGGCGCAGAAAAAAATTGGAAGTGTGGCACTTTATCAGAGAAAAAGGAACAAGGGTGTTTCAACTAGCATTTAACATGAACATATGTGTCTCTGAGCAATGATTGTCTGCTTTACACGCACAATACCATAATCACAACTCTTTCAGTATTTGTTGGCGTGCATTCTCACTCTTTTTTGATCACCTATCTATTTCTGTGAACAATAGTTTCACAAGCTATCATCTGATTCTCTCGCTCAAGCTCAAGATGATTTATTTATATTTTCACATTATTGTTACTTTTGAATCCTGTTTGATGTCTCGGTCTTCTTTCGTTCTACCTTTGTATGATGTTAGTCACACAGAAGTATCCACAAAAATCTTCCTCAAATAACAACAAAAATGTGCACGCATAAGTACCACACACACACACACACACACACACACACACACACACACACACACACACACACACACACACACACACACACACACACACACACACTCACACAGAGGGGAAAGGTGAGCTAACAGCTTCCATCTGCAGCTTGTTATCACTCCGGCAGCTCATCGCCTCACTGTGGAAACCACACCACTGTCTCACCTCTCACTAACCGTTCTCTCCTGCTGTCAATCCATCCTCACATCTCCTCCGCCTATCCGTTCAACCTCCCTCTGCTCCCCATCCTGCTCCGTCTCTACTTTCTATCCATTTTTTTTACTTCCTCTCTTTCCTCTCTTGAAGTCACTTCTTAACATGTCTTCCATTTCATCTCTCGTGTCCGTGCATCTGTCTTCCTGTCTCGCTCCCCTTTTGTGGCTCCATATTTCTCTCTGGTCTCCCTCTTCCTTGTGTCCTAGGACCCCCTATATACATCCACAAAGTCCCTCACAGCCTCCATATAGGGAGACGTCTACATCTGTCTCCAATGTGCCTAAAGGCAGCGAGCCGACGCTGCACTGACAAACAGCGGAACCGAAGCGACACGCAGACGAGCATCTGGTTCCACTGGAAGTGTCAAACCTCTCGCAGCGTGCAGCCTCCGCCACTTCAAAGATGCGTATGCAGTCGCTGCTTTCTGGGATGTGTTTACATTGTCAATGTTCCACTTAGTCAGATTGAGGCGTGCCCCGGTGTCCGTCAAATCTCAGAGTCTGACGACTCAGACTGAGCAATCGAATTCGCTGCTGCTGTTAAAAAGACCTTTTGCTTATTTGCATATTTTGGTTTGATCTGGGAGCTTACACGGTTCTTTCATCACCCAGTGACATGTAAAATAAACTTCTGATTAAAGTTTTTTTTAAAGATTCTTGTGTGATGAAACTGAGGGCAGTATTACTGCTTAAATGTATTTGGTAAAAAAAAAAGTCTGGAAAACAAACAAATCTAACTGAGCAGAGAATGAATAACAGTTGACTCCCAAATCTCATGCTGACATCTCTAATGTACAAATTGGGCACAGGCAGAGTGTAAGCTGTGTTAAGCTTGAGACACACACACACACACATACGCATGTAACTAGGCACATACACACACACAATAGTATCATTGTTATCGTTGGCTCAGTGGGAGGGAGGGACACATCTGAAGCCTATTAAACCTCCTGTGCTATAAAATGCATCCCAGAAACACACGCACACGCACACACACACACACACACACACACACACACACACACACACACACACACACACACCATCATGAATTAAAAAAGTCCCTAGTTATATCACACCTATTCCCACCCCTGCTGACAAAACTCACAGACAGGCTGCTATCTCCAAATATAGTTTTTTTTACATTTTGTTTTGATATACTGTGACATAGACACAGACACACACACACAGACACAGACATAAATAAAGACCCATTAGACTCATTACACCGCTGCTTCAAAGCGTATCATTAGATCTCGGCTGTATATTGTTGCAGTGTGCCAAGTATTTCTGGAATCTGCCGCATGCACAAAAAGTCATCTGCTCCTCCTCCTCCTCCTCCTCCTCCTCCTCCTCCTCCTCCTCCTCCTCCTCCTCTCCCAGGTCTCATACGCTATCTCAGTTTGCCTGCATGGTTTGTTGTGACATGTGCACAAATTGCCTTCATTATGTATGGCTTTCTTCCCTATAAAAAGAAGCAAATGTAAAGAATAAATCATGCAAACAGCAATTTCTACTGCACTATTTATTGCATCTATTTTTAATTGATGTGAATGTGACAATTTCTCTTGCTGTAGAATGTAGGTCACATCACACATATCTAGATATTGAGTGTGCTGATAAGTGCAGGAATTTAAAATACTAAACATTAGAGGTGTTAACACCACATACTGTAACTTATAATTATACATACTGCACAATTGCACAACTTCATGGCGGCTGCACTGTGTTAACAGCTGATGTTAGCCTGCTAACACGCTAACCAAGCATGGTGAATATGTCAACCTCTAATTTTTTTAAACTCTTCTCACACTTCTACAAATGATTGAGACACACAGTAACTATGGTAAACCAAAGACTCCAAATAAACTGGGACGCATTTGTTTTACGAGCTCATCTACCCCCAGTGTGACTCAAAGAGGGGTTTCCACTTTTTTTTTAAGTGGCAATTTTGAAATACGTCACATATTTCACAATTGCCACTTAAAAATAAGTGGTGAGCATTGCTACTCTCGCCCTGTGTCTCTTGTGTAAAAGGCCACAGCGGCAGATGAAGATGATGTCAGATGTCAATATAGTTGCAAGTTAGGCTTCTATATTATCACTATTCTATTTCACGTTTATTGTTTAAGCTCCGTTATGTAGAATGTGTTAATTCACACCGATAATACCTCCAGATATTGGTTCCCATTGTTTAAATTCACAGCGATGTGTCCCAGCAGAGATCTCACAGGCCAGATAGCGCATGACAGAGTAAATCCTGGGATTTCCTGCCAGCCTGTTACCGCTGCTCACTGAGATGTCATTCCACCATGCAGCTTGCATTCCTAACACACTTGATCATGTCATAAAACCATGAGAAGCGAGATGAGTGCCAAAAAAAAAAAGCGTGCGCACAAACCAAACTAGTGACTTTACTGTCAGATGTTAAAATATTTCTTTCTGTCTCTTTTTTAAAATGATTTCTTAATCTTTCTCTCACACGCAAATACTGACTTATTCAAGACTTCTTCTCTCTCTCTTCCCTATCAGAGTTCCTGATACCTGATCTTCCCTTCCAGGCCAATCAAAACACAGCACATGGTGTGACCTCATCGCCCTCGATCCTCATCAACCCTCACCCTCCTCTGTCTCTCTTTTGTTTCTCATTTCATCATCTCTCCCTCCCCTCTCTCTCTCCACAATGTTCCTTTCTCCCTGACGGACAGTTGCTTTCTCTCGATCCATCTTTCTCTTCCGTGCACTTTCATCTCTTTTTTTTCTCCCATTTTGAATCTTCTCTTACTTCATTACTCACCCGTACCACACGCGTCCCTCTCATTTGATCTCTCTCATCCACAACATGCCCGCTCTTCTTAACCCGAGCTTTCCTCCTTCCTTTTCTTCATACCTGCTTCTTTCCTTTCTTAATCTCACCCTTCTATATATATATTTTTTTTTACAGAGTTACATTATTTAATTTGTTTGATTTGTGTTTCGTTTGTTTTTACAGTAATTCTAAAAACATGTTGATTAAGTTTGGGTTTGAAACCAAAAAACAGCAATTACTTCACGATTATTTGTACTCAAGATTCAATTATGGACTAAACGAAAGCCTGTACAGCTGATGCTCTATTTGGCAGCAAATGCACTGAATACATGGGAGGCCAGTAAGATAACTGGTTTCAATACACATTGTCAGATGCACCAGAGCATTCACACATGCACACACTGAACCGAGCGTCTCCACTGGTAGTTGTTAACGGTGATGTTTGTTTGCATTTGTCAGCGGCTGTCTAATAGATACATCAGTCCACAGAGGAGACCCTTGTGCTCGGCTCTTCTTGTCCAGTGGAACTAATCGATTCGGTTGGTTTCTGTGGAAGGAGGTACAGCACCCCACTGTTTGTGACATGTCCTGCATTAGAGAGGGTTCCCATCAGCCCGGTCTGTTTCTCCATCACTTTGCATTGGTTCTGAGCCAAAGCGCAACATGGAGGACACTGAAGTGGGGTTTCCATGTGTGTGTGGGCATGTTTTATCCATCTTGTGGGGACAGAAATGTGATTACACAATCACATTTTGGAGATTCGTCTACTTTTTGGGAGCAATATGGGGACAAAATGCACGTCCCTGTAATTTAATGTAAATAATCATATTTAAGGGTGAGGACTTGGTTTGAGTTGGGTTTAGGTTTAAGTAAAGCTTATGTTAAGAGTTAGTATTCAGCTGATAACGGTTATGGTTATGGTGAGTCTCCAGGAAATCAATTTAAGTCAAAGTAATGTCCCAAAAAGTCATGAAAACACAACTGTGTGCATGTGTGTGTGTGTGTGTGTGTGTGTGTGTGTGCGTGTGTGTGTGTGTGTGTGTGTGTGTGTGTGTGTGTAATCATCATAGTAGGTTTTTTATTCTGTTGTTCTTTCTCTCTGTGCTTGCTGCTCTCTGCAGGAGAACCCAGCTGCACCACTGTGGATGTAAAGCCTCGTAATCCTTTAATGTCTCCAGTGAAAAAATACACAAGCAGAGCTGATGGTGTTTATATATCTCACAGGGTGGTGGAGGGATGCTTCTCGCTCAAGTTGGAACAGTATGACTTGCAATAAAACACTGGCAAGGCATCTGTCACTCCACCACCGCGACCCAGCATGCACTTGGCGGACCCAGACCTACAGGAGGAGGCCAAGTTCAACATTAGTACAACTGAGCACAACGTTTTCACAAGGTGTTATTGTGAGACTGTGATTTGTTGGAAGTATTAAACGCTTTGAGTGGACATGAAGATCAGATGGTGGTGTAAGTTATACACTATAGTTCAATATTGCCCATGTACTGGTTTTCAATGATTGTTGGCAAGGTGGCACATAAGGCACCAACACAGGTCGGGGGTCATGTTACTTTGCCTTTGTTGTATAATTACAGGCGCCGCAACAAGTGGTTTGAGTTGGTTAACCGTTTGGGGAAAATGGTATTTAAACATTTCATCACCCAGTTTCTCTGGAAATATAGTTTATCAAACAAAACTATGTCTTCTAAATTTGTACAAAGCTGTTTTCAAATAAAAATCCTACGCAGAGAAGCTTTTTTTATTATTTGGAGCTGAAATGTAAAGGAACTAACAGCAGCAGAACAGCAAAGACCAGTTCAGACTAGAACAGAAAAGGAGAGATAACAATGGATCGGATCAGTACCAGAGCGGAGGGTGGGTCGGACCTCCGGGGTCTGAGAGCTGCTTGGCCTGCCAGAATGTAGAAAGCTTAGAGAAATGGTTTCTCAGGACTTGAACCCCCCTAGGTGAACATCCACTGCTGTGATTTTTGCAACGCTCATGTTAAAACGACGGCAGAATTGGTTTTGGCCGGCCTCTTAGCACACATGCACATCTATTCTTTGACTTGCACATGCTGGTCAAACAAGAGTGAATAGACATAATGATTTCACACAGGACGAAGACACAGGATACTCCCACAATGTGCACAAGACACACACACACACACACACACACACACACACACACACACACACACACCCCATAACTCCAGTCTGTAAGTGGGGTACTTAGTAATCTACATGACAGATGGTCAAAGCCACATTGTTGGGACTTGAACCCTCAACCTTTGCTTCTCAAAGGGACCAGTGTGTTTCAGCCTTCAGGTTAGCCTCTCTCCTCCTTTTATCCTTCTATCTGCCATTCCTCCCTCTCCCTCATCTTTCACACTACCCTACCCTCCTGTCTTTTTTTCCTATTCTTAGCCTCTGTCCGTCTTTGTTTTTTCATCCATCCATCTCTCCACCACGGGCCCATGACCTCTTTTCATCCGCACTTTCATCTCTGTCTAATGCTCCCTTTTCCCTCTTTTCATTCCCTCTGTCATGGATCCATCATTTGTTTTCTCTCCACATTCACAAATCGTTCATTCATTACTCCTCCGTTTCCCTTTTCTCTCTCTCTCTCTCGCTCTGTTCTTTGAAATTCATTGATGTTCCCTCTCTTTCATTGACATTCCCCTCTCCCATTCACCCTTCAGTCTGTCGATTCATGCCAGCATTAGGGGCGCATGTTTTAATTCTTAGTGCAGTCCTGGTTCAGCCAGTTGAGCCTTGTAGAGGCCTGTGTGCACTGACCTTTAAGGGGTATCAATGCAGTGTTTATCTGGACATGTTTTGCAGCAGGGTTAAGCTGTTTGAGTCCAACAGGGGTTTATCAGTTTATCCTTGGACTTTAGGGGCGTAGTGAGTGTTAGATTTATCTCACAGGGGTACTAGGAGGCGTTTATCCAGAGGAAGTTGTTGAGTTTCTTCTTTTCATGGCATTTGTTGAATAATGTTAGACTCATCCTTTAACCACCTTTGTCTCCTGAAAGGTGCAGTGTGTCGGAATCTAGCTGTGAGTTTGCAACCAACGGAAACTTCTTCATGTGATTTAGAGTATAACAACGGCTGATACAATGATTTGTACATAAGCCACAACTTTACGTATTATTTAATTTCCTTTCATATGCTGAAGAAATTATAGGAAGTCATGGTGAATAATTATCGGCACGATGGTTCAGCAATAAGAAACAATCAAGCACAGATGTTTTCATCTACTGTGTTAATACATTATTTCTGATTTGAACACCTCATGGCTTCCTTTTGTGTGAACTTTAACTTTCTTCTTTAAATTATTTTGTTGCCTTTTTTTTCACGCCGTCCTTTTTCTTTGGCCTCAAACATCACAGGCCCTTTTTTTCTCTTTATCACCCCAGCTTCCTCTCCATCTGTGCTCTCTGATCTGGCTTTGTGTTTATCTCAATCCTTTTCCCAGCTCCCCTTCGCTCACACATTGACAGTCAATTATCTCTCCACCTGTCTCTCGTTCCTCCATCTGTGTGTTGTCTGTGATCTGGCCGGGTCTGGGATCGGTCACAAGAGTGAGGCTATTGATGCGACACCCAAGTGACACTTTGAGTCTACATCAGATGCTATTGGCCCCTCTCTCTTTCTTTGACACACAATCACACACAGTGCAATAAAAAAACACACACTCCAAAGGGTTAGTACACACAGATGTTTACATCAGAAGCAATGTGTCTCTTTTTCTGTTACACACAGGCACATTTTGCCCTTTATACATTCACAGAATGTATGAACTCCTACATATATATTTACAAAAGAAACGCCTATGCTAAGGCCTCAGCACATACTCACTGTAGCTCTCTCTTTTCTCTCACACACACGATCGGTCTTCATCATGCCCGTGGTGTCAGAAACATGGAGTGTGTTTCCTCTGTCAGCAGCTCCACATACCAGACAGAAGACCTTTCGGCGGTGTCTTTGGAGCCTCCAAACTAAATACGGCTGATTTTCAGTGACTGGACAAAGCACTTTTGTGCCGCTTCCATTGTAGCATTGAGGCTAATAAATACAAAAACCACACATGTCCAAGTGGTTATACCATGGTCCATCCACAGCAATCTATTGTTGTTTTTTTGGGCTATATTCTCTAAAATCTATAGAGATGTTGTTAGATTTAATCTTTGTCAATCTGAAAACAAACTTTACAGTCAATTTGTATGATTATTTGGACAAACAATGAATTAGTGTGGAGCCCCTCTTTAAAAACATAAAAGAGAGAAATGATGAAGGCTAAATGAATGAATAGTGCTCTCGCTTTGTAACTTTGTCTACATTCATTTATTTGCTATCAATTAGTTGTGATTCATTAAACAAATATATTTTCTAAATGGCTTACCTATTTATAATATAAGGTGACATGGAAAAACCGTCAGGAACATTAATCTACACACAAATTTGCTCGTCTGTTGACTTTAATATAAGACCAATTGTGAATATGGGTTGCCATGGTATTTTAAAACGTGGGTAAAGTTTGGGAAACACTGCTCTAAAGGAGCTTCAATATCCATCCTTAAATATGGATGGACATTTAAGAGAAATTGCCATGATATTGGCAAGATAATTCCCTCCAAATTATTATATTCAACGATAGAGTGTAGCCGCTCTGACGTACAACTTCACCCCTGACAGAATACACAACATCCAGCCAATCAGAATGTAGTATACTCCATCAATGCCATGAAATATACTTATAGACTTCAAAGACGTACCCATTAAATTAGTTATGAGGCTTCCCCAGTGGAAAAGTTTGGGACACAAACTTGCATACAAAACTTTGCCTCTCGCTAAAGAAGCCTTCGTCTGAAAGCTTAAAGGTTTCTCAAACTGTTCCAACTCCATAAAAAGGCATCTCTTAATCACTAACGGAGACAGCTGAAATCAATAAAGGATTAAACAGCCTGATCTTCATTTTTTCAGACTCTTATTATTCCTTTTTCTTCATTTTATTAAACTATTGGACGATATGGTTCACTGTGAACTTTAAATATTGGCTATATAGCCAGCGGGGTAAAAACCTTACACAAACATTTGAAATTCAAACACATGTCAACCATTACTGAAACAGTAAAACCTCTCTTCCTTCTAATATTTTTTAGAGCTGAAGCTTGTATACATCCTGGTAAAGGAACATGTGCCTGACAAGCCAATTGGCTTGGCTACTAAAACCTTCAAGTTCCTCTCTTTTCTTTCCTCTTTTTCTTTCCTTTACTGGGTTTTAGATCAGTCCAGAGGCCTGGGAGCACTTAAGCTGAACTTGGGGAAATGGCAGGAGAGAGGAAGGCTGCAATGAACGAGCTAATACGTGGAGCAAGGAGCGAGAGTGATGGATGAAAAAGAAGAACGGAGAAAGAAAGGAAAAAAGCTGCGAGATGAAAGGATGGGAGCCGCCCTACATTTCAGCAGCTCTGGAGTCTCAAACAGACTCCGGGTGACAGATTACGCCGCTCCGCCTCAGAACAACTAACACCCGTCTGTATGTACGCATCTGGGCCGCGCCGACTAAGAAAACAAACTCATTAATTCACAGGCTGTAAGCATAAACAAACAGAGCCTTTCACTCTGAGAACTAATGCAATCTAATCGAAATGAGACACTGTGTGCCCCCCCCTGCCTTTGGTGAGACAAAGTGAATATTGTATTAGACGGAGTGTGTGCGGCTAAAGTCAGTGTGTGTTTGTGTGTGAGAGTGAGCACACCAACAGGCACACGGAATTCAAATGAGTAAAGAATCAGACAGATTGAAGAAAGAGGAAGACAAATGAAAGACATACAGAGACAGATGGAGAAAGGCAGAGAGATGCATGATGGGAGGTTGGTATAGATGCTTGGCAGAGGGCTGGGAGTGCAGTCAACCACACACACACACACACACACACACACACACACACACACACACACACACACACACACACACAACAAATACCTCAACGCCTCAATGTCACACACACACACTCACACTCACACTCTCTCTCTCTCTCTCTTTGGGTATAAAGAGATTGAATTGCAATTTTTTATAGGATAAAAATAGGATTTTATTCAAACATGTTCTTATCTCAATAGTTTCTGAATGAAACAAATGAATGGGGAATTAATTAGGAATAAAGAACAATGAAACGACTAAATAAAGTAAAAAAGTAAATGTTTACTCTAGGCTTGTTTCAACATGTCTGCATCTAAATGAATGCACATGTGTTTAGGATCCATTTCACATTTACATTAAGCCATTTTAATGTTGTCGAAAGACTTGGTGTATGTTGAATATATGTCTAAGAAAGATCATCTATTCAACTAATTTTACTTTAGTACTTTTAAAATGTATTTGTTTTCCTGCATAGGCTAAAGTGATGCCGACTGTGACGCGTGAAGTAAACATAAACAGATGAGAGTACTTTTATAGTTCCGAGGTATAAATGGCCTTCTTCCTGTTTGAACTTCTACCCACTAATTGATTGAAATGAGATAATGACAGCTTTTCCTGTCGCTAAATTACCTCCACTTCCTCCTGGGAATACAAGCGCCCTCTGGGCTTCCCTGGGTTCTGATGAAAGAGAGAGCGATCGAGGAAGAGACACACACACACACACACACACACACACACACACACACACACACACAGAGGATAGAAAGAACACTGAGGGGAGACGAGAGGAATGACAAATTACACTTGTGAGTGAGAAGA
Source organism: Taurulus bubalis (assembly GCF_910589615.1). Taxonomy (NCBI): domain Eukaryota; kingdom Metazoa; phylum Chordata; class Actinopteri; order Perciformes; family Cottidae; genus Taurulus; species Taurulus bubalis. The sequence goes on along the minus strand of NC_136599.1, from coordinate 19,183,959 downwards.
TGAGACACGTGGAGACGTGGAATTATTTCCCATTGAAAAATCAAAAGAGGAAAAGAAAGACTTGAGTTAAGGGGTAAATTATGTAAAACAAGGCAAACCGTGGGGTCAAATCTGAGGTTGTCAGAGAGGAAGCGACAAATTGGTCGGTCACAAATGAGAATTTTATTAGCAGAGTTTCTTTCCATACTCCTCATAATGCTTACAAAATGAGAGGCGGATGTTTTCTGATGGCAGGTCATGAAGAAAACTGGTTCTATATGGTGAAGTTTATTGCTGGACCGAAGTGAAAATGGATCGAGGTAAAAACAGTCTCTAAAGTGCAGTGACTCACAATCTTTGTACTGCTTTTTCCACCTCTAATGTTTGCCCAGGTCATGACTTTGTTTGTTCAATAACTGATGTTCCCTCCACTGCAATTGTGTTGCAGGTTATATGTAAAAAAAAATGTATTCAGTAAAGTCTATGGTATGGCAAAGTTATTACATCTGACATCACTTCACACCAAACTTACTCTCAGGATACTTTACATAAAACTAGAACATCAAGTAAAGAGGATGAAATAAGATTATCTTGATATTTTGTTCACACCTAGATACCAAAGTTTTACAGTAAATGTTACAAACATTACACAACCTTTTTACCATCAAACCGGAAGAAGTCATGAATATGACGTTATGACCTAATAACTAATATATAACATGTTCATATAGGCCCTGCTGCTAAAACACAAATAGGATATATAGTATAAAGCATCCTAGTTGGTGAAACAAAGATATTGTATGCAATCCCTTTGTTCTCTCTCTTTTCTCTCTCCTGAGCAGTATTTCCAGTGCAACCAACAGGAAGACCACTAAACTCAGCTGGTGACTTTTCTCCTGAAAATATGGAGCTGAACGGGAGGAAATCCTGTGCGATATCTATCGCTAGTGATGATGATTGCCGACCCGCTGCGGCCTGAGTGGAACGAAACAATGAGGATGGTTTGGCAACAACACAGTCAACATCGCTTCACAAACAAATACACACACGCACACTGGGTGAGTCGTGTCCAACAACAGGGTTCAGATTAGAGAGAGGAATGTGCACATGTTCAAAAGGTTACTGTATAAGGCAATGTTTGAATTGTGGTCATTTTGGCAGCACAAAGCCTGTAATCAAGCCCATAAAAGCAGTGTAATCATACTCACATAGTGATAAAAAAGGTGAAAGGTCACAAGGTTACATAAAGTACAATAGCATATATATATATATGTACTTTTTAACGGCCTGTGTTGTTAGGTCTTTAATGACATAATGCTGAACACCATTCGTCCATATGTACCACAATATAAACAATACTTATGTCATATCCTTCTTTGGTATTTCCGTTGCGGTTGCCGCTCCTAATAAACCTGTTTTAGTGAGGCGGTCGCACCTCGCTGTGTCCCACCGCAGAGCGATGAGCTCCAGCCAGAAGCTCCTCTGCGGGACACCCCGCCTGCACTGCGGAGCGGCTTCAGGCTGGAAACCAGCAAAGCAACGGGTGCGTGCCTCCTAAAACACATAAACCTCCCAAAACAGAAGCCAAGACATCGACCCGGATTTAATGGCCCCAGTTCGGACCACCGCGAAGAGAATAATTAGTTTGAGATAAATATACACGTGAAAAATGTGCCCTAACGCGCACGTATGTGTTAAGTTAAAAGACTCCAAATAGGTCAAATCGCCAATTAATGCCACCTGCGCGCGCACAGAAAAAGGTGATAGCGACCATCTGCGTAAACATAGATAGATAGATAGATAGATAGATAGATAGATAGATAGATAGATAGATAGATAGATAGATAGATAGATAGATAGATAGATAGATAGATAGATAGATAGATAGATGATTACTTAATTACCTTTATATGACAGTCTCAGCCGCGGTACATTTAACTTGGTCGATGAGACGGTGGCGACAAGTAGTGCGACGAGAATCATGTTGAAGAAAGGTGTAAATCCCTCCATTCTGCTGAGGAGATACCCCCGGCTTTTAATTGATTCGAACTAGACTATACAACTATGTTGCCTACAATCAAGAAGTATATTCCAAGATAATTTAAGGGGTGGGGGGGCAGTTGTTGGATCCTTGTTCTCAGTCACAGTGCCAACATTTGCGTTTTCAGGTGGAATTCCTCCCGGTGCGTAATTGTATTTTTGGCCGAACAGCTGCGTCTTCTGCGCGGAGTGACTGCTGCTCTGCTCTGGCTGCGGAGGTGATTCACTTACTCCGCTCTAAAGACTGACACTCCTCCAGATCACTGCCCAACAGAAGGCTGTTTCAGTCAGACGGAGAGAGCGCGAGCGCGTGAGAGAGAGAGACACCACGCCTTAATAGAGGGAGAGAGAGAGAGAGAGAGAGAGAGAGAGAGAGAGAGAGAGAGAGAGAGAGAGAGAGAGAGAGCGCTTCAAGTGACCTGCCCCTCTTTTACGCACATCAGACTCCTCGGACAAGGCACACTTGGAGGCACGCACTTACAGATGATTCATAACACAATTTCAACTTCTAGTAAAGTGCATTCATCACGTATAGCTTTAAGAAACTTTTATAGAAGACATTTATCGTTTCCAGGCGGTATATATATACATATACAACTTTAATAACACATTATCATGTGGACAGTAGGACGTTTGAAGTGTATGGATGAAGTGGTTAATACACCAATAAATAGCAAAACTATGTTCCGTTGGAAGCCATTTATTGAATGTATGCATGTATATACATACGTCAGCAAAAATAGGTTCTGAGGTTGAATTAGATATGAAGGTAAACAAAAGATGAACTGTAGAAAGACCCTTGGCCAAAATAAAAAGATACTACCTAAACCTAAGTTAGAAAAAAATATAAATATATTTTTGGGGAACTGGCCCTTTAAGCAGGTCGTACCCCTGTAATAGCACAGAAGACCTTTTCAAGATATTCACTAAGACATCAAGAAGCTTTATGATTTATAGGCTATAAATGAATGAAAAACATCTCCATCTCCACATTTCTCTCCACTATGAGTCCTGTGCATGCTTGAACTTTCTTAACCCCCTCAGCGCCAACGGGACGTGTTCAGTAATTAAGTTGTATGAACCCCCCCCCTCCTGTGTGTCTATTCACAAGCAAGCCTCCAAGTGAACACAGGGGTCTCAGCAGGGTGAGTGAGAGCCACTCAAGGTGTCAGTGTTACAGGAACCCAGAGTCCTTTGGGAGCATTTGTTTGTACCGAGAAAGAGGCTCCCTACATGTTTCATAGAGACTGAGAGGCAGAACATGGGGGAAGTGGATGCTGGGTGCTTGAGATGACATTGTGTCTCTTGGGCATGCAGAGGGCTTGTTTTTGCCAGGGAAGGGGCTCCCGTGTGCACTTCAAGTTCCTGTTTCATGGAACCTGTCATGTCCAGGCAAATCAGTGGAGTGACTTAAAGAGCCGATCAGTATTGATTTGATACCCCCAGTTTGGTCTCATGTCCTTTCATGAATGTTTTGTAGGTTTTGATTGTGATGAAATAGATGTATTTTGGAGAATCCCAACTTTGTAATTATGAAACAACAAGATATCACATTTCTTATTTATAGGCATATATTAAAGATGTATATTTTGGCTATATAGACAACAAAACCTAAGATTACAAATGAAGATTTTCAGAGATTTACAAGGATATCTAATATGCCATGTCTGAAATGTTTTTGTGCAGTGGTCGCTCCCAATTATTTTTTTTTACTTTATACTAAATGATAGATCGATAAGTGCATTCAAAAAGCTAAATGAAGTATTGTAATACTGTGAGTGAGAAAGGATCAAAATGCCTCTGCATAATTAGTCCAGACAAAGGAAACCGCGGCGCTGACAGCGGGCCGCCTCCGTCTCATTCCAGTGGTATTGTGCTTCTTAATTAAGATCATGTTTCCATAAACACGGATGCTTACTGATGAAATAAAGATGTCGCTACTTGTCCTTGTCTTCAGGCACATGTTTTTTGTATATTTTAGACGACAAACATGTTCAAAATAATTTTTCCATCTGTTCTTCTCTCATTTCATTATGTTCCATAATCTCTACTGTATCCCTTTATGGCACAAACCAAGAGTAAACACATGTAGTTAATATTTCAGTTTTCAAACAAACTCAGACACAGTGGTGCATGATGCGACATGTTGTGTGGAAGCTGAGTGATGGTGTTGGGAGTGATGTTTTTGTATTATACTTTATGACCATTGTAGTGCTTGAATTATTTGAAGTATTTGAAAATATGAGATAATTAATGGGAATGTTTATGAATCCAGATTGCTTTTAACCATTATAATAATGCTTAAAAATATAGTTTATTCATTTTAAGACAAAGAAAAAAATTTCACTTTAATTTATGACATGTCATATTAAATGTCTGTGTTGCATTTATTCTGTTGATTATACAGTATGTGCAAGCAAAACCAAATGTGGCTTTTTGCTGTTATAAAAAAGCATTAATCAAAAGTATGTTGCAACATTGAAATCTGAATTATTCAAAAGGATTTGCACATGCATGTTGTTTTTAATGATGAGGATGCATTTTATTCAAAACAACCAATTTCACAAGTCAGTGAAGTGGTTCTGATTGGTGCTTTTGTTGGAGTGAAGTGCTCTCAGGCCTCCTGGCTCCTGATTGGACAGCACTCGTCCTCATGCAGACTCTTTTTGAAGGACAAACAGACGTGGGAAAGCAGCAGAAGAGGCCAAAGGCAGCGGGAGTGTTCAAGAGCTGAATTCATTAATTTGTCAAAACACCATCCTTGTGAATGAAGGTCCCCTGGATTGTACTGCTAACTGGAAATGACCTCTCTAAAAATGCCTCTCGAACCGCATCGTTGTAAGAGAAACATGAGGAGCTGGGCTGATTAAACAAAATGAATATATTTTTGCCCCGTTTAACTCTTTTTCTAACTCTAAATCCCTCACTGTCGTTACCAATCAACATTCATACAGGTTTCAAACATGGTGCTTGTTTTAAAAAATCCAGCGAAGGATATTTTTTATGTCTCGGTATCGCCATCCAAACTCTTGAAAAATGTAATTCACTCCGAAAGAAATGCCATACTTCTCATAATTCCCTCCGTTTAAGAGTTGCGGTCCATTGTCTGATTGAATTGTTCTGTCTGAGCGAACGGACCTTCTCTGCATCTCACAAAATCCTCCTGGGGCTGAATTATGCTCTTCAGGCTGTCAGAGGAGATGAAACGTAAAACCACTTACCAGCATCTTGACATTGCGTCACTTTGACAAATCAGACTGGTGCTCCTTGAGTGGTTATTGGGAATGGCAGGGCAGAGGTTCATGAATTCACAATGTGGAAGGTAGGTGCAGAACAACTCTGAAGCAGACAGCTGCTGCGTTTGTGTGTGCGCTTCAGGGTTCATACATGTTTCATCCTTTCTTGTCAATAAGAGGAGAAACCCGGATATTGGAGTTGACACGAGTGGAGACACAGTCAAGGACAAAGTGACTCTTGGAAGGTCAGAACAAGGGAATGCAATGTGCTGAACGACAAATACCGCAGTGCACCCTGAAGGGTGGATGTCGCTACTTGCTGCTTGTGCCACTGAGGACCCGCTGTGTGCCAAGCTCAAAGAAAATGTTCACAATCATGTATTCCACATTTTTTAAGGTGACTCCGTTACATCAAATAGAGAACGATGCGAGTCCATATTTTAAACTATTTTCAGGGACATTGGCATAACAGTATTAGTATCCTTGAAAAACATTTAAGCACGGCCCGTTTCACAGCAGACGTTTCACTATAGGAAGAGCACAGGTGTTACTAATCACATTAACGATGCCTCTGTTCTATTCCATTGTCCCAGTAAGTCATGACAGTGTGACATATATATGCGTATATATATATATATATATATATTTTTTTTTTTAAATTCACAGAAAAGGGTCCATTTGATCCTTTTCAGGTGAGCTGACTGAAGAGTGACTGCAATGGGACCCAACACAAGAAACATCAATCCGTTTTCTGGCAGGGGGGCAGTGAGTGTGTTTGTTCTATCTGCCAAATGCTGAAATGTAGCAGAAGAGTTGCTAACATTCGCTCAACTTCCACACGACACCAAACAAGGATGTATTGAGTATGAGAACGAATCTAGAGAACTATTTGTTAGTTCACCAGGCATGGATGCTTTTGCCTTTTTCACACATATTATATGTCACAAACACTCTGTCTTTTCTTCAAGTTCCAGGAACACTTTTTTTTTATCGAGAAAACTAGTTAAAACATTGCATGAAAGCTTTTCTATAAGGAGCATAATGCAAAGCACTTTCCATCAATTGTATAAAAAAGAAATTGAGAAAAATACTTTTGCAACAGCTGCTGCATCTGTGAGGGGAGTGTACTGACCCAGTTTCCACACAGCCATAGATGTTTGTTCGAGAGAAACTTTCTTACATTGAATGGTTTTTGTTTGTTTAGAAGTTGTTTTAGGGAGATTTTTTTTTTACTAATTTGTATTCCACTCTTAATACCAAATGCATACGAAGAACAATTTTGCTCACAGTATTTTTATTGGATGTCTTGGGCCAAGTGTCTGTGATTATAATGGTCATTTTAAACACCATTCCATTGTGTTCTGCTTCATTATTTTCCTAATTTCAAGTGGCCCAAAGGCTGGACAACATAATCTAGAAATCATACTTTTCTTCTGAGCGCCAGTTTAAGAAAAGATGAGTGGACAGCTAATGAATGTGATGAAATACGGAGACTGAGAAGCCAGCAGTGATTCTATTTCGACATAGAGTTTCGGAAGAGTTATACACCAGAAGGAACAGCGACCTCCATCTCTTTCCTGTGTGGATTATTTGTCTTTTTGAGAACTTTATTGGCTGTAAGGGATGGATCATAACATTTAAGAAAATCCTAACACAAACACAGCTGTAGTAATTTTCTCCTCCGTCATCCAAGTTTAGCAAATCGAACGAGAAGTCCAGGAAGAACTGGCTCAATCCTCCATGCACTGCAGATATTACCACCACTATGATTTGTACAACGGTGTAGCCTTCCTACTGCAGCAGGGCTGGAGTTTGGACATGCCAGTTGGTCCACAGTGAAATATCAAAGATTGAATGGATTGCCATACAAATTGATACAGCCATGCATGGTCCCAAGAGGATGAATTCCCTGATCCCCCTACAAGACTAATGACATCCCATCTCCAGCTGTACACGGTTTACAAATGTTAGCATAGTAGCACACTAAACTAATATGTTGACTAATAGTCTTGTATTTACATGTTTTACTTTTAGGGCATAATAATGTTGTTCCTACTGCTGTAGCATGTCACTTTTCCTTGTTTTATATCAGAGAAGGGATTTGCAATATCCGATAACACAATGTAATGAGATGTATTTTCGCAATATATAAATAAACTATTACATCAGAGGAACAGATCAAATCCATAACTTGAAAACAAAACTCAGATGCAGCTTACCTATAATAAGGAAATACATCTGTGACTAAAGTAGCCTCATGAGATGAACTGAAAATATATAGATGATAAGTGGACATACATGATAAGTTAAAAGAAAGAAAAGATACACACAAAATATCTGATGAAGATATTAAAGAACGAGGCACAAAGCTGCCTTTTCAAATCACACAGAGAGACATTTGGTCTTTAACACATGTGGCCTGTGCAGTAGAGGGGGACGTTTTAATTTGGTTTGGGACCTTTGTACCAGGGAACACACACACACACACACACACACACACACACACACACACCAAACACACACACACACACACACACACACACCGCCTTTGGGACTTTTACGTGCCCCAAGTTACAATTTAGACTGATTAGAGCCTGACCTTAGCAGTGAACTCTCACACACAGGACTCCTGCCTGTCCTGATTGAGATGTGACCCTGCCACTGACCACTGGACACTAAACACACCCAGACCACGATAGAACACAGCTGACGTATAGAAAGAACACATGGGGGAAAAACTAAGTTGTGCAACTGCATGAGGAAGTCATTTAAAGATCCTTGTTCTGCTCAAACAGAGCGTCATTTTGTTCACTGCAGTGCAAAGGTTTCCTACTAAAATGACATTTTGACCTTTGATACTCCTACGAAACATAACATATAATGTGCTATCAATTACTTAAGAAACCTTTTTTGTTAGTTTCATTTGAATAATTGTTCAATGTATACCCACTGCATTGGTTTTATCTTTATTGGACTCCTTTAATGAGTGTATGCTCTTTAAATAGTTAATAAGATACAAATCGTAAAAAAAATTATGAAACATTTAAGTTGCATTTTTTCGACCCTGTAATTTTTCCAGAGTATGCTTGTGGTCATTTTCATCCAGATGTCGCCACCATAAAAGTTCCCCTTTGCGTGCATTGTGTATTTCTGCTGTTTCTGCTGCATTGTGTGTTTTCTGCAGAATTAGTTGTTTAAGTAAATATAAATGGATTATTATTTCTAAAGTCTGCATGTGTTTTGGCTTTTCTTTTGTTTTTTTACTGGCGCTCTACATTCTCTTTAAGTGTTATGACTCTTTCCTTTGTTCTCAAAGATGATTATCTCTATTTAATGTATAGCTTACTTCAGAAACCAACTGGCTTGTGTCCTGTAGTGGAGGAACAAAGTCAGGGTCAACCTTTTTATTCTGCTGCAAAAGACCGACACGCTTACAAAAACACGCGCACGCACACACTGTCCTGTCCTGTACAAACACAATCTAAGCACCATCTACTACTCATCCTCAAAGTGAGAACCGACCAAAATGTTCTTCATATCTAAGTCTTACTACCTTTGTGAGGACACTTCTTGTAAGGATACAAATACAAGCCCAAACCCAAATCCCAATTGAGAAACCTCCCTGTCTTTACCCTCCTCTCCCTCATCTGAGTCATCGACCCTCTCTCCCCTCCTCTCCTCTCCTCTCCTCTCCTCTCCTCTCCTCTCCCCTCCTCTCCTCTCCTCTCCTCTCCTCTCCTCTCCCCTCCTCTCCTCTCCTCTCCTCTCCTCTCCCCTCCTCTCCTCTCCTCTCCCCCGCAGTGAGCGCTGCTTGTTTCCAGTCAAATGTATAAAACAACCTGAGGAGAGAAACTAGCAGTGATTTCCTTATCAACGGATATTAAATTGTCTTTATGGTTTGCTGGGAGACATTTTCCTCAGCACAAAAATATTACAAAATCTGTTGCATGAGTGCTTTAAGTACAGCAGCAGTGATTAATGTCGATCTTTATTAAATATTGCGTGGTAATAACAGTATTTCATAACAAAGTCCTCTATTAGGGAAAAAAACAGCATGTTGCTTGTCATATATTTTTCTTCTTTACCTCTATTTAACCAACCTTCACGCTCTCCTCCCAGTGGTTCCAGTCTGACCCGTCGCTAATTGCTGTTTACCGTGTTCGAAAACCGAAAAGATTTGAACAATAACCATTAAATTAAAGCAAATAGCCCGGCGTGTGTGTCCACTCTGTGAGACAAAGTGATGACTGTTGTCTGGCTCCTACGGCACGCCAAGGTCGTGACCCCGCACCAGAGGTTAGGATCCCTTAATGTGGTTGATCATCATGATGGTGTCTTTAACACTTACGCGCAGACATTGGCCACGGTCTGTAACCTTTTGACCCCATACATCACGGTGCCAGATGTTTATTTGTTGATTCCCCCCATCCATCATCACTGTCAGAGTCAGGAAGGAGGGTGTGTGTGTGTGTGTGTGTGTCTGTAGCATTACGGATGCTGATGGTTTTCTGTGTTGTCATTATTAAGCTTTAATACAAATTAAAAGATGACACGGTTGGCCGTGGTGTGTGCATGTGCTCTTGCACTTGACTAATTGGAGTTTTGGGCCTAATTCGGTCTGGGTTGGGGTTCAGCATGTAGATGTGATGCTGAGATTGTGTTTGTATATGTATGGAAGATGGATGGGTTACACATACGTCTTAATGTCATTTAGCACTGTCACCTTTACTACTCCCCTGCAGATACACACACACACACACACACACACACACACACACACACATATATAAACACACGCACACACAGCCCACACACTCCCAGAAGACTAAACACGCACACATTCCCTAATGATAAATGAAAAACACAAAAAATTAAAAAATAAACACCATGTTGAATGTCTTGATGTCAGGTATAAAGAAAACATAACCAAATGTCACTCTTCAGACCGTTATACGCAACATACAGGTGCCAGTCTCTTGTGTGCCTACAGTATATTTCATCAATTCGTCCCATCTACTTCAATCAGGGATTTCATACATTTCCCATAATGACAACAATTCCCAGCCTCTGGCAATAAATCACTGAACAGAAGTATTTAATTAAGAGGATGACAGTGAGACATTCCCTTTGTGAACCTTTACTTCCCCTTTTCAAAAAGAAATGTCTGCTTGTTTTCTGCCTCCAACAGAAATAATGTAAGGTATCATCCACAGCTGTTAATGTGTGGGGTATTTACCCTTTAATACCAAGCATCCGACTAGACCAGAACTATTAATGTCTCTGTTATTTATTGATGTACTCTCCTTGTGTTTTATATAAGTTGAACCGTCTACTGCCATCACTGACTCTGCTGTTAAAGAGCAGTGATGTCACACATTGCTGTATTTCCGGCTGTCTGGAAGTCACCAATCCAAAACTAACAACTAAAGTGGATTGACTGAAATAATATTTTTCATGGTTTCATGGCACATTTTTCCAACGGTGATCACACACTCCAGACCGCCAGAGGTGGACCGGCCAACTAAGTCAAAGTAGCTGAGCATATTGACAAATGAAAACATTTAATTCATAACAAACTTTTCACTTTCGATTAAATGAAAATTGTGAGCCAAATTTCTAACGTTTCTTTTCAGATATATTATTTTTCCTGGAGGTGATAAACACCAGCCCTGCCCCTGCTGCGGTCCCGCACCACGTTTTAAAGGTGGGCTGTTTAATGTCCCGTAGCCCTCACTGCGTAATGGTTTTAAAACCTCTGAAACAAGGAAAAACAAGGTGCCACCTTAAAATTTATGAGACATAATATTTTTTCTCCATTAAATTGCAGTCAATCCATCATCATTAAGGCTTTTCTCAAAATAATCACCAAGCCTGTAAAACAACTTGACTAGTTTTTTTTAGCTGAGGTACAAGGACGAGGTGTGTGTGTGTGTGTGTTTGTGTGTGCGTGTGTGTGTGTGTGTGTGTGTGTGTGTGTGTGTGTGTTATCCTCTAACTTTCCTTCAGTTTGGGAAGGAATGAATTATACACTTTCTTCCTGTGTGTGGGGGCTGGTAGTCGTTCAGCTTCTCATCTCCAGGTATTTCTCTCATGAATAAAATATGTGTGTGTGTGTGTGTGTGTGTGTGTGTGTGTGTGTGTGTGTGTGTGTGTGTGTGTGTGTAGGCGGGGGTAGGGGAGAGAGAGATAGCATGCGTTGTAATGAGTTGCTAATACTTACACTTCTCCACATGATAACATAATTTATATATCATAATCACTATAATTATAAAGGGAGCAATCGTTTTAAATATGTTTCTACGAGGGAACTGCGCTGTTGCTGCAGCAAGACAGATACAATTAGCACATTAATGAGACATATAATGTGAATAAAAAAGATCAATACCTACCAATTCAGGATGTTAAAAATGACCACACTAGAATAAGAAACAATGTTACCTTCTGATACTGAAAAGAATATTTCAAATTAAACATAATAATATTATAATTATATGAGACAAATATGATATCCGAGTGTAAGGAAAAACAAATCGTCTCAGCACTTTGCAGGATGCAACACCACAAACATGAAAATTACATCAACGAGTAGATTCTCTCTGCTGATGATAATATGTTGGCGATTGGACTAGAGCTTTTGCCTGGGAAACAGGGCTTTGACAGGTTTTACACAAAATCCACTCACAGTCTTAAGATTTAGTCTTCCCCCTTACCCTGGTGCCCCAATCACCATGGTAACCAGTGACACATATGCTCGCACCTAAGAGAAAATGCAACAAGTTCTCTTAAATCACTCGAATGCGTTACAAAGAATTAATTTCTTCTGATCAGTGATTCTTGCAGGACCAATGTGCTGCACAACAGATGCAAAAAAGTGAAAATATTCATAACAAAGACACATTTGGGTGAGAGTATACCCCAAATGTGAATGGTTAAAAAATGTTGTATGGATTATTCCAGAGCAATTTATCAAATCGTAACTTAATATAACATTTTTCCAGTCCTTCTTCAGTCTTTTCATGTCTCCATCTAGTGCAGGTTCAGTCGTTGCACAGTATGGAGTACAGGGCAGAGGGGAGTTGCATTAAATGGAGTAATAGTCCAAAGACTCTTCAGGTGCCTCGACACATTGTTTATCGACGATCGCGGTAACTGATGGTGATCCGATGAAGAAATACAATTCCATCTCTTCACGTTTCACTTTCCCACCCTCCTCTGACTCTCCTCTAAATCCTTAAATAAAAGTCTCCACGCTTCGCTGACACTCAGTCGAGCGCCAACGTCTTTTCTCTCCTCTTAAAAGCCAGCGCCGCCCTTCCCCGTCGACAGAGCGAGCCAGCGGATGCTTCAGAGCGTGCCCAGTGGAGCCCGATTACAGCCCCCAATGGTTTCTGCCTGGCAGATCACAGCTTCACTGAAAAGTTAAGATGAGAACAGTTTCTAAAGCTCGGCTCAGAGTCACCACCACTACTTTTCCTGCCAAAATTGACGTCACACTTTTTTTTTTTGTTTTACATTATGGCACTTTTCGCGATGGGGATTTACAATGACAGCTGAATCAGCTCCTTTGTTACCAACATTACGGAGGCAACCAAGCAGTCAACGCTGTCGTTTTTTCTTTCTCTGACATTTAAATGTTGGCTGGGAAATCTTCTATGTATCTCAGGGGAAAAGTTGGGGCAGAAAAGTAGGAAAACCTAGTGTGACCCTTACCCAAGGCTGGCAATATTCTCAGAAGAAACCAGAATTTGACAGAAGCACACCGTTTGTTTTGATCATCTGTTCTATGCACTTATTTGATGATAAAAAAAAAGTACCGTCTGAGTTCACCAAAGTGCCAAAAGGTACATAAAGAATTGTCTGGTTTTATTATAACTCTGCGTGCCGTGTATTTGAGCTCCTGTCACAGGTGGCAGTTTCCTTGTCTGACTTGGAGCCGGACTCAGAGCCGTGTGCCGCAGTGATTAATGGTTTGCCAACACACCGACATTATGTGTCAATGTAAGCGGCAAGACCCAATGTAGTGGGCTTAGAAGTCAAGCTGATGCTGATAAAAGCTGCTCACACTTTCATCAGTCTTAGGTGTACTTTGGCTGAACTTTGGCTCGCATACAACTTCCATCAGCTCAATGAACGTGTACGATTACAGTTTAACTACAATTACCTGAACAACAATCATCTCAAAAGCAATGCCTGTTAGATGTCACCATGTAAACAGGGCAACACGGTTTAGGAAAATGTGGTAATGATTTTGAGAAACTGACAAATTGTATCATTGCTGTGTATGTTGGCTTAATATGTTAGCTTTAACAAATGTTTCATGTTGCACTTTTATCTCCTCCACCACTCATCTGGCTCACTCACTTCAGTCACTCGCTCTAATTTGTTCTTCTGGGGCCAAAAGTTTATCTCCTGTTGTCTCCTTTTAATTTTGTTCAAGCAATCTTTCTTTTTTTCTCTGTCACTTCCAGCCTCTCTGTGACCTCATTCCTCTCTTGCTTCCCTCTTTCCTTTCATCACATGCAAGCCCTCTGATGTCTTCAGTGTTTTCTTCCTTCCTCTGCCTGTTCCCTCTTGTCCTCCCCTTGTTCTTTTATCTACCCACTTTTCTTTTTTGCTGTTCTTATTAGCCTGTCTCAATGTTTTCCTCTTCTCCCATCTAACATCCACCAGCTCTGTCTGGATATGCGCACACACACACACACACACACACACACACACACACACACACACACACACACACACACACGCACGCACGCACACGCTCACACGTTTGTGGAACCACTTCTGTCAATTGCTTTCTAACATCATAAAGTCCATCGACCGTGCACATTAACGTGCACTCGTCAACCTCATAGTGTCTATAAAAAGCTGACTGAATAATGTTTGACAGGCGGCCGCAGGAATTAATTAAAGAAAGTGCTTCTATAACTGAATGGTATGCAATATATATATATATTTCATTTAATTTGCTGATTGTTCCTCTGTTCCACCAGTATCACGGTGTGAGTCACTTACTGCATATTACTTACCTTGCTTTTTCTTGTTTCGATATATTGGAAGTTTCCATTTTTTGTGACGCACATTCAAAACTTCCTCTGCTTCTGTTCACATGTTTGTCCCGTCTAGCTTTTCTCTTTTCTTTATCTCTAATCTTTTTCCGTGTGTCCCGCTGTCTCTTTTGCTCCACGTGATATCAATCCATTCAACCACCCTGATACATTACTGTGTGTGTGTGTGTGTGTGTGTGTGTCACATCAGACACTGAAAGTGAGATGGTAAAATAGAAATAAACCCCATTATGAGAACTTAAAACCTCAGTGACTTACAATAGGTGTCCAGTTCAATTACCTCTTCAATATCCTCAATTCACTCTCACTCTCTCTCACTCGCTCACTCATGCACACACAGACACACACACACACACACACACACACACACACACACACACACACACACACACACACACACACACACACACACACACACACACACACTTTATTGCACCTCTCACTACACCTGAGAGACCCAGGTCAAGAAGGGCGGCGAGAGGAATGGCAGCGCAGAGGAACAGAGAAAAAAGATGAATGAGGTAAAATGGGGGATGAAGGTAAAAACTGGGCTTTAACAGATGAAGTGAGTTTCTCTTCCTTTGCTAAACTGATAACAGTGAACATGTCCTGAATGGTTCATTATCAGTCATCGTATCACTTTCGCACTATACTCCCACGTTTCAGACTTCAGAAATCAAGCGTCTTGCTCAAGGGCCCTGCAAAGCGCTGGTTCCCCACCTACGCCTTTCTCCAGCTGCTCCACATTTTTCCATTTTCAACTTTCTGCATCCCGGAGGAGTCCAGCGTCCAAAGTTCGACTGTAACAAAATGTATCGCAACGTAAATCAAGTAAAGATGAATTACACCAAATATCTCAATGCATCGTTATTCTGCTTGTTCGTTCTCGTAAATGTTTCCTGATCAAAACAAGAAATACAGTGGTGAATAATCATCTACAAAAAAATAGTATTATTTATCCCTTAACAATATTCTGTAGACTTTTAGTTTGGTTTCACCTCTTTTACAGAATGAAATCAAAATAAAGGGTGAACTTTTCTGCACCTGGTGAAACTTTACTACACTGTTTCACCTGCTGATTCAAGGGAGTTATAATAGAATGAGGTAATTTCTGAAAGACAGCTAGAACAGTATACTGGATGTAGAAAACAGAACTGTAGTCTTTTCTTGAATCTGTTACTTTTAACTTATTATTATTATTATTATTATTATTATTATTACTTTATGTGAACGAAAACTCGATTTAACAGAAAACTGGTTTATAGTTGATGGCGGTTCTGATAAACAGCAGCTTTTAATCCTTAATTGGTGGTTTTAAACCCTCGTAAACACAGATGTGTTTTGATGACGGCTTTTAATAAAATATGCGTCACTGTTTGGTTGAGATGGGTCAAACCATCATCATTAAATACAAGAGTGGGATTTAATGAGCAGCATCACCCACATAAACACAAATATGATTTTAACAGCAGCGTTTAACTACATAAATATGGGTTTGTTTTTTCTGCGGTTCTGACACTTCTTCTGATCCTTCCACTCCTGACGAAGCACAGGCCGCCCCTTTAATCCCTCACAGCCCCCATCTCACCTTTAAGGCTGGCTTTTATAGTCAACATAACTCACAGCCCAGACTCTTGAAGTGCTCTTCCTATGAATGAGGCCTATTTAATCCCCGTTAGAGGGTCACGTGTGGAAGCGAATGTTGCCGAGCACTCACACAAACATCCACATCAAACATATATGCAGACGCAGACCACTCTCCATATGCGCAACAAAAACACCCACAGCCAAGGCTGTCTGCTCCAGAATATGTGTAATATTCTGCATAAGTGATTTAGGATACAAGTGGTGTGATGAGCATATGGAGTAGTGGACACAGGTGGTGGATGAGCCTGTATGAGTGGCTTAACTCAAGCAATTAGCATATTCTGAGCAAGTTTTATCCCTTAGAATTGAAATAATGTATTATTTAAATTTTTGCAGAACATTTTCAAATGCATGCTGTAAAGTATTTCTCATTCCCCTCAATTACAGATTGGGAGGAGTGAGATATTTAAATGAATAGTTTTGTTCCAGTGTACTTACTGTCAGTACTGCAAATTAGAAAAGGTACTTCTGTAAAGTCAAAAACAGATTTACCTTGGCCAGTTGAGGGCATTGGAAGCAAGAACAAAGCATTGACAGATCATCACCTTTCATGTTGAACCATCGCTTATTTACATATTCAGCTTCTACGGAGCAACAACGCCTTTCTGGTTACCTGATTAGTCCAATATTCAATCTCTTATACCTCCGTTTTTGGTCTCTATCAACTCCTGAGGGAAATATTTGGCTCTTTAGATGCTCGATGCTCCGCTACAATCACCGGCTCACTGACTGTGCCTGTGAGTCGTTGGTGCACAGTGGGTTTTTAGAGCTTTCTCTCTGAAAACAGCTGCCCGACGCTACACAATACTCAACCGAAGCCGTTAAGTTGTGGCTAAACAATAAACAGAAACTTACTTTACAGCTCTCTGAGCTGAAAGGAGCTGCAGATTTGGGTGATAATCTTTTAAAATTCATACCAGATACACTTGCACATTGTCATTTGATACACTGGGATCCTAAAAATACTGATTATGATTTAAACCAAGATAAATGCTTTGTCTAATCTTGTAAAAAGTAAAAGATAATAATAACAATAATAATAATAATAATAATAATAATAACTATTTATAGAGAAAAACAAAGTTTAGAAAGTGCCTTGACAGACACAGCAACAAAAGCAAGGCAATAATAACAACTGAAAGCTCAACAGTGAGGCCCAGCACAGCAAGACCAACTAAGGTAACAGTTAAACCTGATAAAAAGGACATTAGATTAAACCAATCGATTGTGGCCCTTCTTGCTAAATTATTTTATTTTATTTATTTGTTTATTTGTATGTTATATACAAATAAACAAATAAATTAAATTAAATAATTTAGTAAAATCCACAATAAAATAAAGCAGTAAAGTGACATCATGAAATCCAGTCTGTAAAATTGGGTTTCAAGAAGTGATTAAAAATAAATTACTGATTCTACGAGTCTTATCTCCTCAGGCAGGTCGTTCCAAAGCTGAGGGGTCCTGATGGCAAAAAGCACGGTCACCTTTACTTTGGAACAGCCAGAAGGGCCACACTTGCCCATATGGGCTTTAAAAGTGATCAGTGAAATCTACAAATCAATTCTAAAACGAACAGGGAAGGAAAAAAAAAAAAAAGTAAAAGTTCTCGTTTTTCCATTTTAATACATTGGATCTTTTTTTGTTACTGATTTATATAGCCAGTGAAGAGAGGATTGGGGTGATGTGATGTCGTCTGTTAAAACCAGTGATTAGACGAGCTTCTGCGTTCTGAAGAAGACGGGAAGTGAACATGTTCACGTATTTGTTCTGTTTGAAAGATTCCTTGGCTGAAGAAAATTAAATCTTGGTTGGCTTGATTATACATCGCGCTGTGGAGGCCCTGTTACTATATACCCAAACAATGAGGAGAAGTGCGGTTCTTTTTGCATCATCAGCATCCCTGTGCATCTATTCATTGCATAACTTATATTATTAGAATGTCTGTGGAACAGGACGTCTATTTACATACATACATCTACAAGTGTAGTCGAGAAAACATGTTGTTTGGACACACACACACACACACACACACACACACACACACACATCCATCCATTTCTATGACTATGCACACGCAAACTTCTCTTCAGCCCTGAGGCTAATTTACTATTTCCACGCGGCGCCTCGTCCTAATCCTCGGTTTGACTCTGCTGAAACGGCTCCTCAAGCTAAACCATAGACACACAAACACACTCTTGCACACACAAAGACTGCAGCCTTCCCACCAGCAGCCCCGAGGACGCCCTGAAGGCCTGTTCGACCTCACAGATGCAGATGTGTTTGGGTTGTGAGGTCATTTTAGGTATATATCATTAGGGACTTTGCTTTGAAAGTTATTAATGATCTAATGCTTTTTTTAAACATTGACAACCGTAATTCAACCATTAGCCTGCGTGTGAAGCTTTTACAGTTGCTGGGGCGAGACACAAAAAGTCATATGTGGATTTATAAGGATAAAGACGGGCATGCACAAAAACAGAAATATGCCTCTAAATCTCAGCCATTATGAATTATAAACAGATGTCCGATGCAGCTCGTAATTATCCATACAGGCTCTTATTCTTGTTTGGACCACGTTCAGTCTGTGCTCGGTCTTGCACATGGCAATTTCCTCTTTAGAGTGCCAAAGCAGCCAGTGTGTTGATGCAAGCAGCCATTGTACACCAGCATGATGACGTGAGCCATTAAGTCTTTTAATTGGTGGCACGAGAAAACCAAATGTAAGGTCTGTGAGCTGGTGGTGTTTTAGGTTTTCAGTTGGACAGATCATCTAATGAGAAGGAAGTAATACATGTTACATTTCAAGCAGTAACAACCCATTTTTTTTGACAAATATCATATAAAGTGAGTAACAATAGCCACCATAACTGATCATAAACGGGAGATAGAATCCACAAAGAGCTTTACTGGTTAACTCTGGTTAGTTCAGAGCAACAAAAGACTCACCAAAGAAAAGCATTAACCAAATACAGATATTGTAACCTGGCATTTTTACTTTGCACCACCATCTCCACAGAAATGAAACGCTTGCAGCAGCAGAATGTTGAGCAGCTCCTCAGTGTGACGTCGCCCACATTCAACAGTGACGGAAGAAAAAAACAAAGTCCAGCATTTATGAAACAGATTCAAACGCATTCGATTCCATCCAAAACATCAAAGAGCAAAATAAGGTCTATTGCTCAGCAAAGACACTGCTGATGACCGCGGAATAGAGAAAACAGAAACTAACACACATCACACACTATACATATACACGCACACACAAACAGAGTTGGTATTCCACTTCCTGATGTGATAAGTCTTAATCACAACTCAATGGAGCAGTCAAGAGTGCGAGAGGCGGCTTGGTGTGCACAGTAGTAGGTCTGACACACACTCACGCACACACATAATTCATTCAACTCATTGAGCAAACCCAATCCAGTGGTGGGCTGTGCAGACTCCCAGGGGACTCGCAGATTAGCCCCGGCCAAAGCCACTAATCCCCTCACATACCTACACTCAGCCTCAGACAGTGCCTCTGCCCTGCGATGGCCACATGCAGTCTCACTCAAACGAGTCCCTGAAAGTCGAGGAGGATCTACTTCAGAGTGGTCTTACACACACACACACACACACACACACACACACACACACACACACACACACACACACACACACACACACACACACACACACACACACACACAATAAATGAGGGATGGAAACTGAGAGAGAGGTGAGGGGGTTTGTCTCCAGAGGGTTTACTGAAACCATTGGGCTCTCTACCTTTAACCTCTCGTTTCTTCTGCCATCTGAAGGAATCCATGCGGGGAAGAGAGGAACACCTTTAAATGCTTTCTGAGTTTTGTTAGGCTCTGACGCATCAGCAGAATCAATGATCCATATTTTAATATCCTCTCAAGGCTCTGCAGGAATGCATGGGCGGGGAAAATGTGGCCCACTGTAAGATCTTTAGCCTGAAGTTGCTGGAGTAGTAACGCACTTTGTTGGGTTGCAGCAACTTCGTTTCCGAGTTCACAGGCATGTTAAAAGAAATGGCATGTCTTGGCCCACACCTGATCTATCTGTATTCTTCTCCTCAGCCAACACAAATCAAGCCTGTTTGCCTTCTACCCTAAAGAAGGGATGAGCTTTTTATTTTTTATAATGCAGAACTCACATTATTTACATCTGCATGCAATACTCAGTGTAAAATGAACAATAAAGCCGTTCAACAGTCCTTCATTCAGGACGGCGGTTTAACAACACGCAAGCACTCCCCAGCTACAACTTTACCACGTATCTGATGGTTTCACAGCGGCTAAGCTAACTGCGCCGTAACTAAGACGAGGTCACAAGGTCAAAGGTTAAAACCACACTGGCTCCTACTCAGAGATTCAGTTTCCCAATGTGTGTGTGTGTGTGTGTGTGTGTGTGTGTGTGTGTGTGTGTGTGTGTGTGTGTGTGTGCCTTGTTTAGCCACTTCAACACACCGTAACAATCACTCTCCTCCCGCTGACACCAATTCAATATCCTGTGTGCTTTGGTATGTTGGTTCAGAGATTTTTGCTTCTTTTTTTTTTATCCATAAACCTTTTTCTTCTTCTTTGCTTTGTCGTTCTTTCAGTCCGTCTCTCATTATTCCACTCTATCCTTAGTGTTTTGTGAATTTTTTCATTAAATCATCTACAGTCTTCATTTGCATTGTGTTTGTTTCTTTCTTACCTTCGCCCTCCTTTACAATAGGCTTTTCAATTCATCCACTTATGCACTCAATCCATCATCTAGACCTGCTATCAGATCCCCAGATGCCTATTGGGGGGAAAATCCAGCACCAAACTAAAAGCAGATTACACTTCCTTCTTAAAATGGAAAGATGAAGAGCGAGAGAACAAGAGCCGGTCCACTTTTAAAGGATTACTGGTTTTAGCCCCGAAAGAAAGAAAAGGATACCCTTCCAATTTTAAAGGATTACCTTTTTGCCTCGAAAACTGGACAATGCCCAAGAAGAAAATAAATCTGCCCTGTGGGTTAAGGTTTACTGACAAGTATCTACGCATTTTTCTTCAGGATTATCATTGCATTATACCTCTTTGGTGGTCTGTGATAAAACCTGAGCCCATCACACTCTCCATAAATTAATTAATTAAATAAATATATATATATATATATATATATATATATATATATATATATATATATATATATACTTGTAAAGTGCACTCAGTAGAATGGAGGTCTCTACCAGGCGTGTCTCCCTCGCCACTCCTAAACAAAGAGTTGAATCTTATCCATTTGTCCCTCACAGCTCCAAACAACAAAGATGGAAGCGAAGATAATACAAACTGGGATTTATTCCACTTCAGTGGATCATAACATATCAGGTATTTAATTCATCTGCAGTTTCTCCAGTTCAAAATGAGGCCAAACTTTGCGACCAAACTAACCCCTAACCCTAAACCTCCTCGTGCCCCTGTGCCCTTTGTGGCCCTCGCAAAAAGGCCACAGCTCTGACCCAAACTTAAACCTATGGATGTATTTGAGCCAAAGGTCAAAATGTGGCCTGCAACCGACTGGGTAAGGCGTGTTTTCAGCCGAGCTGGTTGCCTCAAATGCCGTTCGCTAATGAAGCAGTGGTTGATCCCTTGTGGGCCCTCCTGGCAAGTTAAGGGGACCGAGGAGTCAACAGTCCGTGACGGCATAAAACTGTCGATGTTTTTTCAACATTTGTGAATCGAGGCAACCACAGAGGACAATGAGCATAGCATACAGTCATGAATGAGCACAACAATATCGGGCTAATGGGTCCAGCAGTATGCAAGATTAGTCGTTGACAGACACACACATGAGCTAACGCATCATCTCCCTACAGGCATTCGTCTGCCATAGTCATTAACAACAATTGAAACTATTTCACCACACAACACATAAACCCCCTGGGATGTGCATTATTTTAGAAATATTTATCGTGTAAATTGTTTAGCTTTGAGACTATTCGAAAGTATCCAGAATATTCTATTACAGTAAACAGTAAAAGTGACCAAAAGCCCAGGTCTAATACACATTACACATAATGTATCATGTTCAGTCCACTTGCAATATACTTTGACTTTATTTGATGAAGTGTAAAGTACAACTTTAGAAGGCTGGATTCTCACAATCGCGGAATCTCATCGCGAATCTCATATTAAACCAAAATCCATCTTTCCAGGTTTACAATAATGTGTTGTGTCCAGTAGCACAAACCAGTCAGCATCGTGTGAGGAGCTACTGGTGTGATCTAGGTGTGTGAGAGTTTGTTCTAAACAACAATGGCAGCTCTTAAAGAGTTCTTCTTCATCGAAAGAAGAGCAAAGAATGGCACAAAGACTTTTATCGATGGAAAAGATGTTTTCAGGAAAAAAAGGAGGAGAGGAAAGTACAAAAACAGCATGGACGAGTTGAAGAGAGAAGTTTCAATACAAAGAAGAAAAAGTATTAAAAATACTGAGTGTAGAGGGAAGGTTCGGGATCCAATTGAGGAGGCACAACAAGTGAAGGAAGAAGAATAATGATAGAGGGGAGGGGGGAAAGGATGAGAAAGGAGAATATTAAGACAGTGGGAGGGCTCTTGGTATCCATGGAGGTAAATAATGAGAATCTCATGACATCAGGCCTCCAGGAGAGCGTCCCACTTTCCTCCCATTCCACCCCTCCTCTTCCTCCTCCTCCTCCTCCTCCTCCTCCTCCTCCTCCTCCTCCTCCCCCTCTTGTTTTCATCCATGGCCCTCTTGGCGGACTCCCTTTTCTACTCCCAAATCCTTCCTGCCTTTCTCTCAGTCAGCGGCACACACACACACACACACACACACACACACACACACACACACACACACACACACACACACACACGTATGAAAATCAACCACGGCTTGATTTGCATAAGAAGAGAAAACACTTTCTTTCTTTTTCAAATCCTCACGAAGCAGATCTGAGACGGTCATTAATGATTAAACAGTGATTACTGACGTGTCTGCCTTTTGAATCCCATCTGTCTGGAATGCCATGAATAAAAAGCTAATCTGCAACACAAACTAGCTCTGGAGGAATGTAAATGCTGCGTTCCCCCCGTATGACCCTTATATTTGTATTTATTTATCACCTTTATTTGATCCATATGTGATGTACATGTTTCATTATGTCTATGCAGCAAAATTGTCCTACTGATCTTGATCTACTTATTTGCTGCACGCACAACTAAAGGTTTGCAGCTGCAGAGCCAACAGCGACCCCAAACCACAGATATTCCCTCCAGCTCATCCGTGGTTTAAACATCAACTGCAAACTGCTGAATTTCAAATTCTGCAGATTTTATGGCCCTATTGAAGCTCCAAGAAAATCAGGGAATGCACCATGTAAAATAGATAAACAGAAGAAGAAGAGGAGGGAGAGGTAGAAGAATACAAAGAATGAGGAAAAGTAAGAAGAAGAAGTTGAAGGAGAGAGATACTAATTCATCTCTTTGATTAAAAGCAACATCACATGTTTGTGACCACTAAGATAGAAAGAAAGCATACTCATTGTAACAGGTGGCAAAACAACCACCCGCTTAACATCAAGCAAAAACAGAGCAATATTCATGGACATGCTGATGGACTTGTCTTTGTGGCCTATATGATATTTAAGTCTGATAGCCACCGGTCTGGTTTGGTCCACCAAGTGAAGTAAAAACAATAAAGAAAAGTGTAGCATTATTTTGTTCTGCAAGTGGCAGCCCAGTTTTATAATGATTGATTTTGTCTGCTCAGATAACAAAACAACACGCTGAAAGCAACTGAAGGACGCTGTGCAATCTCGGGAGTTTCGTCATAGCCGTGGGTGAAGCTGGTGGGAGTTTGTCGCTTTCATCCTGTTGAAAATTCACAACGTTTTGGAGGAAGAAGTTACAAGCTCGCTCTCACAAGGTCCTGTGTGCTCATTTCCCCAGTAGAAGTCACACTTTTTAACTGGTAAACCCTTTTCACGTGACGTTACTGTGACAAGCTATGAATTCAGGTCATGAAGGGGAACATCAGCCTAAAGATGAATAGATGGAGCTGAGTTTAGGTCTTTGTCCCTGTTCTTCAATTTGGATGTTTATAGCAGCCCAAACTACATCCCAATCCCCCTCTGTCCATGATCCCCCAGCTTCATTTCCTTCTCTCCTCTCAACACACATGTTGCTTAAACCTCTCTCCACTTCTTGGAACCCTCTCTTCTAAACCTCCTTAACCCCCTTACTTCCTTCTCTCCCAGATCTCTCCGTTATAAAATTCCTCTGGGCTGCCAAAGTGATGATAAGACCATGCATGCTCTCTCTCTCTCTCTCTCTCTCTCTCTCTCTCTCTCTCTCTCTCTCTCTCTCTCTCTCTCCCTTCGTGATTAGATCATGTGATGATTTAAGTGTGTTTATACCATTGGATTGACTTCAGAGTCAAACCACAGGTCGACACTATATAAACCTTGTGGAAACCTGTGTGTGTGTGTGTGTGTGTGTGTGTGTGTTTGTGCGTGTGCGTGTGCATGCATGCGTGCGTGTGTGTGTGTGTGTTGTCCATAATGGATGTGTCTTCACTTTGGGGTCAGCGGGGTAATCCCCACCTTTAAAGCAAGATAATCAAACACACTAGAAGTGCAATCCCACACAAACATACACACGGACACACTAATTCATGCTGGTAAAGGATTTCTGCAGCATTTGCTGAAGATCATCCTTATTTTCCACATTGAGCAGTTTTATTTTTATGGTTTTGGATGATTTACACTGCTTTATCAGAATTATCTATACCAAGTCTGGTGTATAGTAAGTCACAATGGAGAAGCCAATTTATCCGTTTTGATATTTATCAGCATTTATAAAGTTACATCCAAACTTTGGAGATGTGCACCACCAATTAATGGTGTGGATATATAAACCATCTAGAAGAGTGTATAAGAATATACTATTATTTTATGACAGTGGTCACCAAGATCGTTCAAGGACAAATATAAGATGAAGAGCTATCAGAAATAATAATCCACACCCCCTGTTGTTTTGTGACATGATGTCGCCATCTTCACCACCATTGGCTCCTCGTACAATAACTTCACCATATTTAAATCTGATACAACGAAAAAAGTGAATGTTTTTATGTTATGGAGAACAATAGCAGTGATGCCATATATATAAGGCTATAAACTATAATTGAGGTTCTGAAGCCTCAACTTCAGCATTTTGTCAGTCGCCATCTTGTTTTTTGCAACCAGAAGTGACACTACATGGTGGAGTACAACCGAACACTGTAAAAGATATTTTGACAAAATGTTACGATTAACTGTTCGACAAAAACAAGGACAACTCCCAGACAACGGTGTGGTAGCGACCTGTCAATCACAAGGTCGCCACAACTTACGTCTGTTTTACTCTAAGCAGTTTCATAATTTACTAAATGAACATCACGCTGTATTGAAGACTTAAAACTAGGCTCATGTTTTCAATGTTTATAGAGGAAATAAATCAAGTGAGAAGTAGTCATTTTCTCATAGACTGATGGCCTTTTTTACTAAGAATGCAAGTTTAAGGTCCTTCTGCATTGGCTTCACTTTTAAATCTAGAAGTGAAACTTCTGTGATAAATACATGGGTTTTCCTAAATGAAAGGCTCCATTTTATTCACCTCATTCAAACAAGTCTCGATGTGGCTCTAGAAGAGTCTAGCGCATCCATGTTTGTGTGTGTGTGTCCATTGTCATCTTTGCCAATGAAGGAGAGTCCTTACTTGTCCAGCAGTGTGACAGCACAAATTATACCCCCTTCAATCTACCATGCGCTACTGTCACTACACATTACAAGCTATACACACACACACACACACACACACACACACACACACACACACACACACGTTCAGTATTCTCATATGCAAAACTGAGCATTCACTTTTTTTGTAAATACATTTGCAGACATCCAACCTTTCATGACATGTTACAAACACATGCACTCATCCTGAGGGTCCCATCATAACCTGTAGCACACTCTTCATTCCCCTCTCTTTCTGTCATCACCTCCAGAACTGAACCCAACTTTGTTCAGTGTGTCTGTTTTAACCGTGCACTCCCCTGCTGAGTGACAAATCTCTCTGCCAAAGAGGCAATCCATCAAGCCTACACACACACACACACACACACACACACACACACACACACACACACACGAAGATTGAATATCACAGTAGCCTCAGATGATCCAAACCGATTCTCATCCCGAATTCTCATACGAACCTGCAGCCGATACAAAGATCACAGCAGGAATGCATGTTAAAAATGATCCAGACCAGAGTCCTGTCTATGTGAGGGAATTGTACACTCACACTAACGGAGAGGTATACACACACACACAGCAAAACACACACACACACACACACACACATGCTATCGTTGAAACAGAGCTCTCTGATTTGGTCTGCTCAGCGGGGAGTCCGTTGTCACAGTACAGTTTCCCATGGCTGGACTTTAAAGGGAAAATCCAGCTAAAAGACTACTTTCACATCCAGGGACACTGAGCATTACGCACTGCCTGGCATTGACAGGGAATTACAATGTCTGCCCAAACCCGGCAGCTACGGGTCATGTTCGGGGAATTTAATTTTGATACATTCAATCTACCTTGATGAAACATGCATTTAGCCTGTGTCCTACAGGGGATAGGGATGTATCACATTTTAATTATACACAGTGAAAAATCTCTTTTTTCATTCATTTTTGTTTGTATCTCCCAATGTATGAACAAGAGTAAGAAGTGTCTATCTGCTATACTCCACATAATATCTCATCTGATTCTGACGCGCTGCTGCATAGAGAATAAAATACAATAGTTCACTAGCTCACTCGTGTTTATAATACTTTGATTTTATATAGAGCTTTTCTGAAAACTCAAAGACATTTTACATAGGAATCATTCACCTACTGATGAGAGGAGCTACCATGCAAGGTGCCACATCAGGACTATCTAACATTCATACACCGTAGGCACAGCTACGGGAGAAATTTAGGGTTAGGTGTCTTGCTCAAGGACACATCGACATGGGCTGGCGGAGCCAGGGATCGAGCCACCGATCGGAGGACGACCCTGCTCACCACTACGCCACGGTCACCCCCAATATACAATGCCTAGATTCTCCCACTGAACTCATTAATTAGGAAGGACGCGACTCTGACCGACAACAGGATGATTCTCTGTGGATCGGTCTCCAAAATGAAAGTACAGCTGTGGTCAGACGCCCCACTGAATGTAACGTTTAGACAAGCCTTTCCCACAGTCAGTCTCCCATTTAGCATTAGCAGAGCAGCTCCAGCAGGTTATACATCTTAGTGACTTTTTCCGCTCCTCTCCTCTGGCTTGTGGCTTTGGAAGTCAGTTCTTCATGTTCACAGAGGCTGAACGTCGCAAAGACACAGGAATAACACATTTCAAAGCTGGTATCTGCCTTTGTAAGTTCAGCTGGTATTTGCCTTTAAACCCTTTCCAGAATGTATATACACACACAGCATTGCAGAAGGGCAGAAATAGCCCCGAGTGTTTATTTGTGTACCAGAGGAGCAGGGTCGTCTCACAGCTCTCTTTGTAAGCCCGGTAGATTCTATTGGGGTTCGGATTTTCCACAAAAACAGAAAGGCGATTCACTGTAATCTTTCCATCGTAGAAAAATTGGACTCTGTATGTTTTCTCTCGCTTTAGACATAAATGAAAATACTCGAGTCACTCCTGCACCTTTACCTCGCATGCATGTACTGTATTGTGCACTCCAGACACACAGACACACAGACACACACACACACACACACACACACACGCACACACACACACACACACACACACACACACACACACACACACACACACACAGTCTCCGTTATAAGCAAACCGTCTCCAGCACCCACTGCTGCATTAAGCCTGCAGGGATGTCGGGCGGTGAGTGGGAGTGATTTGCAGTGTATGTTTGAACATTAATCTCACTTTCAGAAACAAGATAATCCTTCCCTGGGCATGTCAGTCTGTCCTGCGGGGGAATTTGGAAAAAAGGTTTGTGGGATTTTAGTCCTGCATACCAGTGATTTTTTTTGCTGATTTACGCCCCAAGAGTCAGAAAACTTATGTTGGACATATGGACCTGCTGCTGCTCAATATTTCTTTTGTTTCCAGAGGGTTTTGTGCCGGTCAACTCTGATTTAAATCTCTGCATCTTTCCTGAACTGTTCACATTGTATTTTGTATTGTGAGTCATTACACTGCTGTAATATATGTTATATGGCCAGTATTTATTGGATCAATGATATGAATATGTCTTAATTTATTTTCTCAGTAAGTTCAGTTATTGTTCACCACCATTTAAATAACTGCAAGCATTTGTCATGATGTTCCCCTTTGAGACTCTGCACTGCTTTCAATGTCTTAGCATGTCAAGATTCAAACTTGTCTCATGGCATTTTTATGATAAAGTTTGGTAGTAGGAGTAGTCACTGTACAATAATCAAGCCACACAGGGAAAGATATTTATCGTCAGAAACATTATAGAAATAATGCTACACTGCAAATAATTAAAACAAATGTTCCAAGCATGTAGGGGGCAAGGTTAAGTGCAGGCTCAGGTCATAGCTCGCCTTTATTGCACTAAAATAGTTCTGCCTGGAGACAGTGACTTTGTCATGGTTGTTTATTGTACAGGTCATTTACTCCATTTTCCTGTCCCATGCATTGGTTTGCTGTGTTGCAACGCGTCAGCTGTTTTATCACAGCGAGCGATCAGAAAAAACAGATCAGAAGATACAAAAGTATAACGATGCTGCTTCTGTAATGTTACTTTCTTTTAACATGTTTCTTCTTTGTAATCAGTTCAAAGCAAATCGAGAAATTATTTTGTCACTGATGAATAACTGTTTTCCTAAAACTATTTTGACACTGATTAAATCAACCCTGTCTCCTAAAAATTACGTTCCCCAGAACTAATACGCATTCCCAAATACGTTTGATCAGAAACGTATCTCCTCCCTGATTATGTTTGTGTTTGACGTATTACACGTTGATTATACACGTATATGTTGATTAAACAAGTATGTTGATTATACACGTATTTTTGTTTTTATGTTTGTGTTAGACGTATTACAAATACGTTTATTATCGTGTGTTTGTGTTATTGTTTTCTTGCTTTATTTAAGCATATTTTAATTTTTAAACTCTGCCGAGAAAAAAGAAAAGAGGGGCGGGGTGAGGCCAGTGACAGCCGGCCAGTGAAAGCCGGCCGGCCCGGGCCGGGCGCCGGTCGCACCGGGAGCCCGAGAGTCGGTCGCACCGGGAGGCGAGCACCGGGGGGACCGGCCGCACCGGAGCACCGGCCGCACCGGGAGGCTCGGGGCTCGGTCTTCAGACGCTTGGCGTCGCCGTCAGGCCGTCGGTAACAGCCTCCTTCGCGCCGGCTCCGGTCTTCTCTGAGTCGGGTTGTTTGTGAATGCAGCCCAAAGTGTGTGATAAACTCCATCTAGTGCAGTAAACCACTGCGATCATCAGCAGACACTCGGATCTCTGTGGTCACATCAAGTGCAGAATCTGACGCGAAAAAATATTCAAACGGGCGGAAGAAGTCACGGGACCCAACATCCGGTTTTCAAAATACTAACTGATATGAATATGTTCAGAACATTTCTGACCACATCCACACATATTTACTGTAACAGTACGTTGTGTTTGACTTATTACAACATTTTTGTAAGACCAGTACAGTAAATATGTTTGGATGTGGTCAGAAATGTTCTGAACACATTCATAATCAGGGAGGAGATTCGTTTCTGATCAAACGTAATTGGGAATGCGTATTAGTTCTGGGGGAACGTAATTTTTAGGAGACAGGGTTGATTAAATGCAGTTGAGACGTACAAAAGCTACATCTTGTAAAATTAGTGAAAATGAATCCACACTAAAAGTTGGGTTGATGTTTGTACTCATCCATTGAAGTGCTTCACAGGAACTTTTACAATACCTTCATGTTCTGCTCGTGAAATGTTGTGCTTGACACAAGCTGGTTTTGGTCTTCTCTTGCTGGAATGAACTGAGCCTGAGCAAAATCTTTAACCTATCCTTTAGAATTTAGTCAACTCACTCATTTCCAAGAAAGTGGTCTTTAACTGGAAATATAAAATCAGTTGAGGAGAGAAAAAGGATAAATAGTGAAGCAGATGAAACGACAGAAAAAAAGAGACGGGGACAGAGGACTGTCGGTGGTGTATTGAATCTGTGGGTCCCAATGGGAGTAATGGAGAGGAGGGTTCCCAAGGTGCTGACCCTCAACACTATTCTTCCAAACCGCTTCACTTCTTCTGATTTATCACCCCATCATCCATCTTTCCACAGCAGAAGAGGGGAAGATTGGAGGGACCGTGAACCAAATCAGAAGAGGATGGAGGATTTATTGCAGAGAGAAGGAAATAAAAATGGTGGAATTGAAAGAAGAAGCGGTTTGTTGAGCAGAGGGAGGAGAGATGATAAGAAAATGAAGAGGTACGATACAGAATGAAGGACGGCTGAATTTTCTGTGAATGAAGTTTGAGTTTCTGTCCAACAGTTCCTTTCAGCCATCATCAGTTCAATGCAATACGACAGATTCCCTCAGGTAGCCAATAGATGTTGGTGTGACAATGAGTACAGACCTCATATAGAGAGTAGGAAACAGATTTTATGAACAGAAAAATGTTGACTTACTTTAATCAGAAAAGTGAAAATACACAAGACCAATACACTGACATAATAATCACAAGATTTGTCATAGCAGTTTGAGGTAAAGGTGAGAGATTAACATAAGGGGAGCGCAAGACAAAAATAGAGGTAAAGACAAGAAAAAAACGATCCAAAAAGGGGAAAGAAATCCACAAGGGAAGAGATGAAGGCAACAGGGATGGATGAAAAGAAGTGAGGGACGTGTTCGGGGAACAGCAGCCGTTTCAGAGGTGATAAATGTTGTTTTGACACGTGCGTATCCACAGGCCCGAAGGTCACAGTTTAACAGGAGGAACGAAGGTCACTTAAAAGTCTGGGTCAAGTCAAATATGATTCCCGAAGTGACAGGCTGGGAATTTAACTTTATGGTTCAGTGTAGCTCGATGGGTGAAGGATTAGCATGATAGCAACCCGGTATAGGTCAGGTGACGGGTCACATTTAGTCAAATGAGCGGAATGGCATTCATTTAGGATCATGTGGATACAGACATCCACCAAGATGATGGAGGTTGAGGAAAGGAAGGATGTATAAAGAAATGTTGACTAGACTGCACAGAAAGCAGGAAACATACAAATAAAACCAAGCAAGACCGATACAATATTTAGACTGACGGCATGCAAAAAGAAATGAAAAAGGCAGACGGTGAGAGAGGTGGAACAGAACTAAGACTTGAGATGAGCGGTAAGAGAAAAGGGGAGGGGGAATAACGCAAAACATAATAATTAATTAATGTAGCAGTTTTACAAAAACGAAATAAGTACAAACTTTTAAAAAAAAGAGTTGTATAATGTGTAAAAGTTGTTGTTGCACATTAAACGCACGGAGGCTGATTAAGTTTTGTTGCACTTTTGACCAGCAGACACAGATATCAACACACCTACCCAAAATCTGGAAGCAATTACTCTTTACCTGCAGGCTGTACTCAACTACTGGGTGATAAACACAACCCAGTGTGTGTGTGTGAGAGAGAGAGAGAAAGAGAGAGAGAGAGAGAGAGAGAGAGAGAGAGAGTGTGTGTGTGTGTGTGTGTGTGTGTGTGTGTGTGTGTGTGTGTGTGTGTGGCAGTGGCCATAGGAAGATGTTAATTGTTAAGTATGATGTCAACTACCTGCAGGAAACGCAAACATACACCAAGTGGAAAGTGTTGTCATCACAAATGCACACGTCCTCACTATGACTCCATGAAACATGGCTGAGCTTATGTCAATAAGCGGATCACGTCTGACCACGGGGAGATGAGACAGATCACTGAAACTGAACGCACGCTACAAGACTCTTGACAGCAGACCAGATAGCTGTGGTGGATTGTTCTTTGTCTCCGACCCAATTTTTTTGGTCTGGTCTCTGATATTTTCTGTGTTCTTGACTCGTATTTCGACCAAAGGCTAACACAAATAAGCTCAAAGAATTGCCTCAGACTCACAACATGCTTGGTTTTACACACACCTTTGAACCATTCGCCAACTCTTTGTGTTTTGCTGTTGACACAGACTCAGGTTTGCCCTGACTCTGTTTTGACTCGGCCGAGGTGGAACCCGACTCTGCACAAAGACATGGGTTCATCTTGAAATCAACGACGGGTGAATGCATGTCACGATCACACACGTCATCTCTGCCTGGAGTAGAGCAGGCTTTTCTCATACACTGTTCGTGGCTAAATCTACGAAATAAATAACCCACGTAATCAATATGTGTTACGTGTCCATGTAACCGTGAGCCAGGACAGGTGAAGTAGTACAAAAAGTAACAAAGTGGACAGGTGGGTCTAAAAACACCCGACTTTCATCCAGAAGAACGCCGTCAGTGTCCCGTGTGAAACCAGAAGTCAACGTTGACTTATTTGTCACATTACTTATGTATACGCCACTTCTGTACTTATTTTAACCCAAACCATGTTTTTCCCTCAACCTAACCAAGTAGTTTTTACCGCAGAGGCTTGCACAGCCACACTGATTGCTCATGTTGTTGAACATTGGTAGGTAAATGCATAAAAAATAACAAAATTACTTTTCGTAAGATATCATACAAATCGTTGTTTCATGACACGTTGAGCAGAGAGAAGGGCACATGCTCCAGCCTGGGTAGAAGACACCTGATCGATGCTGGTGGCCTATCCAATCATTTATGTGGAGTCAAATATAACGTATATGTGTATAATTTAAACATTACAAATTACATTTAATTAAAACTTCAGAGCAAAACATCACTGGAAAAAGTTCTGATTTCAATCAACTTTGACCTCCATACAATTTTCAAAAGGTTTAATGATTTCAAATACATAACAAGTCCTGGACCAGTCTCTCCAGTGAGCACACTGATACAACACTGATGTACCCATTGGGGATCAATCTGGTCCAAAGCCGATTAAAGCTTGTGTTGTTGTGGAATATCACGCAACATTTGTCTTTCACCACTCCTCTCCTCAGTGACAGAGACGTAAGAGTTTCCCGTCCCGGGCCGGACTGCTGCATCTCTCCCCAGGAGACAATCACACGGGTCACTGATCGGTCTCGGCCACATGTGAGAGATCTCTTGATGAACTGAGCCCAGTCACAACAAAGACGGACAGGCGAGCTCAGCACAGAATATGTGCATAAATATGACACTGCTGTGCACATTTGAGGCTTAATAATATCCTTGGTCCCCAAATAAAGTGTCATCATTGTTTTTTAAAATCTTTTGTAAACATTAAAGATCTCACCATGACACATTTGTCTTATGAATTAACTTCCACCCGCCCTCTGATCACCTGACTCAACGTTTCCCATGGCCAACCTGTAGTTTTGCCCGGAGTCAGTAAACGTGTTATATTATTATTATATATTCTACATCGATCTGTCTTTATCTCCGGAATGTATTGACCTCAGCTGTCAACTGAGACTTGACAGTTTTGGCCTAAAAGATCAAACTAAATATTTGTTGTATTATTCATCAATCCAATTCAATTACTCTCTGGGTCTAACAGTTTAAATAAAAAAACACAATAATAATAATACATAAATAGTGACCTTGGCAGTAAGCAAGGTATATATACCATATGTCCCTAAATAGTGTATTCTCATAACACACATTAATGTGTTTTAGATTTGAGATGAGTTTTTCAATTTTCACATCAAAAAATAAAAAATAAAAAAAATACATATTGTTGGTGTGTGGGCTATATACACACACACACACACACACACACACACACACACACACACACACACACACACACACGCACTTTACATTTCCCATACATGAAATAGTGTGCATATTTGTTTGTAACAATACATTATGTGTGGATTTCCTGTGACAGGATTGGTCATATATCTTTCAACACTCGTTGCCTCTCTTCTCCTTCATCCTGACTGTCTGCGCTCAACAAGTGTGTGTGTGTGTGTGTGTGTGTGTGTGTGTGTGTGTGTGTGTGTGTGTGTGTGTGTGTGTGTGTGGTGGGGATAAGACAGAAAACAGGCTGATGGAGGATCATAAATAAAAGGTCACTGCTGCATGTTCTTTGCGTGTGCCTCACATGAAAGGGGAGCCGTTAAATGGAAACACATGTTGGCTCTGTGATAACCTCTGTCATAAATGTACAGAGAGAACAGGACACTCAAAGAAAATCGGGAAGAGAAGATTAATGAGACGAGAAGCAGACGCAGCTCTTTCATTATGAGTCAATAATAATATAG
This sequence comes from Taurulus bubalis, assembly GCF_910589615.1. Taxonomy (NCBI): domain Eukaryota; kingdom Metazoa; phylum Chordata; class Actinopteri; order Perciformes; family Cottidae; genus Taurulus; species Taurulus bubalis. The sequence continues at coordinate 19,149,569 of NC_136599.1, read as the reverse complement.
ATCTTTCCAGACATTAAACTGTGTGTGTATTAACACTCAAGTAAATCTTCATTAGGTGAAATGTTCACGGACAGGAAGAGGAGCTCAGATATCAGGAGGAAGATCAGAGTAGAACTGCTTCTCCTTTACGTAAAAAAAAGGAACCGGTCAAAGAAGATATATATCATTCCCAGATGCATACTTGCATGTGGGGTTTCTAGTAGAATATGTTTACATGCTTTAATGTTTAAAAAAGACATTATGCTTCTACCGTCTGTCTGAATTTAACTGTACATTCACCCTCCGTTTCAGGGATTGTTTCTCTCAAATAAGCTCTGACCGGCTTGTGAAATAAATATGGTGCACCTTTGCAAATGGAGTTCTAAAGCCGTGGGTGGAGATACTCAGATGGAGCCAATATATCTAATGAGCCTATATGACAGAAGAAAGGGAGCCAAATCTGAATGGCTTATTGAATCACATGTTGTTGTTTTTTATCTCAGCAGCCCACATAGAAACATACTGGGTTGTCTTGTTTCACAGCTTGTGGGCTGGAATGCACCCCAGATACCCACAATCACTGGAAAAGTGAATTGTTTCTTCGTGATATGTCCCCGTTGGAAAAAACATACACAACACGACTTTAACCTGGTTAAATAAAAGGATTTTAAATTGGGGTTGAAAAAGGATGTTAAAGCTGCGAAAACCAAAACTATATTTTTCCTCATCATTCAGATAGTACGTTTAATTGTGTAATTACTGGGCCCGAAATATGGGAAACATACATTGGCTTATCTAGCAAACTTAACCTTGTCGAAGATTTCACTACAGTCTCAACAGAACATGTTAAATTAAGGTGGCAGTGACATAGCTCTTCTTTATTGAGTCTTAAGGAACACAGTGCTGCACCCCAGACACAACGATGAGCTAGACCAGGACCATCTTACGGGTCTGTCCTTTGACACCCTCACATCTCTCTTTACTGGCTGTGGACGGATGGCTGCTGATGTTCACATCACGGTTAGTTTACATGACGCTTGACAGGTGATCAATTTGGACCATCACTCGTGGTATTCGGTAAGTTTGACAGTGGACCCAGAACACAGGCAAATGCGGCATCCCAAGTCTCTTATTTGCAGTGGTGTATAAATTACCCAAAAGCCAAACTTGAGTAAAAGTAAAAATACCTTACTGGAAAATGACTCCAGTGAAAGTCACCTATTAGAATACTACTTGAGTAAAAATCTTAAAGTATCTGATATTTACTGTACTTAAGTATCAAAAGTAATTTTCTGATATTAAATGTACTTAAGTATTGAAAGTAAAAGTACAAGAAAATGCTGTAAATAAAAAGCAAAGGATCAGAATTTTGAGAATTATAAAGTTTATTCATAGGGCTTCATGTGCTGTGGCCACCATGACCAAGGACAAGGAGTTGGGTTGTCTGTGAACCATCCAGGAGCTTTCTCTGAAACAGTGAGAGAAAGACATGTTGTAACAACTTTAGGTAGCCCCACTTGCTACACACACTTGCATGCATATCCAACTCCGACGCGGTTCAAATCGTAATGCTGCGCTCTTGCGGCTCCTGTCAATCCTATGGTGTGGTGGCTAGCTAACATTAAGTTGGCTAACGTTAGCCAACTAGTGCTGCAATGATTATAGCTAAGCTGACTCAAATCAACAAAATCTCACAACTGCCAACCCTTCCTCAGCTCACCAACTCACTAGCGATCTGTCTACTACACTAATTGTCTCATTTGATTTACGATAGCTAGCGAACGTTAGCCTAACATACACTAACATAGCTAAATTAGAAGATCAGACACCTTCCCCCCCGCCACTCCAATCCTGTGGGAAACACCGCTACAAATCTTAACAGGTTTATGCTAGTTATGATAACTAAACATTAACGTTGTGGCTCATGGGATTAATCTTAATTTACCTCAATGTGTTCCCTGAGGTTGGATGGGGAGTTTTTGAATGCCAATATTTCAATGCCGATGTTGGTCTCATGATTCTTTTTTTTCTAAAGATAGATTTGATTTTGTAGCGAGTAAGGAAGGATTCAGGGTAAATGTATCGGAGTCAAAGGATCAGTTTTCTTTGCAAAATGTAGTGAGGTAAAAGTGAAAGTTAACAGAAATATAAATAATAAAGTAAAGTACAGATATCCAAAAAAACGACTTAAGTACAGTAACAAAGTATTTACTATACACCACTGCTTATTTGATTTGCTTGAACTGAAAGTTGTTCTCCCTAAATTGAAAGGTCATCCCAAAGGACACTCAAGAGCAGCCTTCACGGAAGTCGTTCAGCGCAAAGAGCCGACGTACTCGGAGTACCAACTCTACCTCCAATCTACAGCTGGCAAATTTGAGTGAGCGGGAATGTGGATGCAATTAAGAGATTTGGGATGCACCAAAAGAAGCAAGTGAAGTTAGGAAGAAAGGAGTTGATGGTGGGTGGAACGGGGGGGGGGGGGGGGGGGGGGGTGACACACACACACACACACACACACACACACACACACACACACACACACACACACTTTCTGACCTAAGACCATGAGCGAGGATGCAAGAGGGCAGCCTTCCAGAAAGTGTTTTTACGGACGACACGGATCACAGATTAAACTCAGGTTTTATATTTGATTTGTTTTCTGATTCACCATCTGGTTAAAATGTTTGTCTTCTCTTGATCTGTTACTTCTCAATACCATTTATTATAGATACAATTAAAGTCAGCGAGAACGGGAGAGAGGAAACACTTTTTACATAATTTATCGTCATTTCCATTCAGTCACGTCTCGTGGGTTTGATGAGTTATGTAATTTCAAATTTCTGCCGAAACATTGAGCCTAATAAATTGATTCCAGTCTTTAAGAGAAACCACATTTATATTCTGGGTTAATTAATAATGACTTCACAGTCAGAATTTCAAAATCTAGCGCAAATAATGAATAAATAAGGCAAACGCAATCTGCCGGTAGAAATAAGTCCTGCGCTTATAAGCAGTACACAGAACACAGTAGAAATACTCAATGCAGGTAAAACATCTCTACTCTGGCAGTGATGATTACTGTATCTTTATTAGTAAAAGTACAGTGATCATGTGTTTAGACACAAACTCCCTCAAAAGTCTCTCCAGCTGTTAAAGCTGACTGACAGCTGGAGAGATGCTTTAACTGCCGTTTTTCCAACGGAGAACAGCAGCTGCCGTCATCAGAAACAGACGTTGCTTCACGTTACGCTTTGGAGGAAAGGACGTCCTCTTTCTCTTCTCCTTTCCTTGTGCACGTGCACGTCTCTCTGTGCACCTCGGAAAGGACTAAGACGCGAGGAAAAGACCCAAGTGAGGGAAACGTGGATGCAATTAAGAGATTTGGGATGTTCCCAGAGACACATGGTGCACATATTGAGCATTTCAAGGGAATACTGAGTGAGCATCAACAAATTAGTGTGTCTGGGCCAGAGTCAGTGGGTGACATAGTGTCCATATGGATGCTCTTGTACGTCTCTTTGGGAGGACAAATCTGAGTTTAAGACCATGGGAATGAAGATGTTTTTGGGGATCTCTCACTTCTAGAATGGCTGTTTGAGGGGTAGGATTTGGTTTTAAAGTTAGAAGTAGGTTGCTTTTCCAGGAACACTGTTTTATAGATTGTAAATATTGTGATTTATTTTGTCTTGTATCGACTTGCCTCCGGTTGCTGTCTTTTTGGCTAGGTCGTCATTGGAAATGAGAACTTATTCTCAATTGAATAATACAAAATGTATTCTAAAGTTTCAACTTTAAGGATTGAGGTCAGGCATTATATTAATATTATAATATTAAATCAATAGACATAAACATGTGTGTGCAATAAAAAGAAAAACAAATGGAATGTTTAAATGCTCCTCTCTCTCTCTCTCTCTCTCTCTCTCTCTCTCTCTCTCTTTATCCCTTCCTATCTTACCGCATCAGCTCTCATCTAATTACTGAAGTACCAAAGGGGGGTGACCTCATCACCCCAACGCCATGGTAACGCCCCGCAGCCATGCACCCTGGGTCCCCGGGATCCTGGGAAGGTGGAGGAATGTGGAATGTGATTGGTCTGTGAGAGGCAGAGTGGACGCGCAGGGTGGGAGCAGAGCAACCTGAGGATGGATTAAATGACAACTAGTATAGGCACACACACACACACACACCTCTACAAACAGTGCTGATTCAACTCACATACACACAGGCAAACACACAATAGGTTTCCTCTGTTGGCCAAAGTAGAAAACGACATAACACCCTAAAGCTATACACACACAAACGCAAGCATGTGATACCTGCAAAGCGGCAGCTATCAGAGTCTAATTTACTTTGTCTGTCCAAGCTGCAGGGCAGATCTATGAAGTACTGGAAGTGAAGGGTGCTGAAAGCCTTATTTTCATTTATTCACACAATGTCAAGAGTTGAAATATTTTAAATACTCGAATTGCGCTCGCTTTACTAAATCACAGCGCCATACCGGCTTCCTTTTGAACAGAGCAGATCAGATGTTCCTGACGATGTAAATGAAGCGAACCTCGCGGCGTTGACCCTACCGGTGAATGGGGTTTACGTTGAGGAACCAAGTAGCCTGGTAAAAAGAGACAGTTAAGTCACAAAGCACTGTTACCATTGAATGTTTAGATTAATATTCATTGAGACTTTACAGTTTAAATATTTAGTTTAGATCCAAATAGGTAAAAGAGATAGCAGCTGTAAAGGAGAGTAAATCACAGCTCTAAAGCCAGCTTTGAGGTTTCTGTGTGCGTCTGTCTCTGTGTGCACTGCTGTTTCATCTCAATCTCTGGGAGGACTATGTAACTTTGCAGGACTTTCACTTGCAAAAGTATTTTTTTATTTTGCACTCTAAATACTTTTACTTAAGTAAATATACTAAAACACCAATTGAGCCCCAGACATTTTTCTCAAAAAGTCTGAATGGTCTGCATACCCATACTAAATACAGAAAATAAATGCATTTATTTGAATAATTTCAAAAGGTATAATATACAGAAAACACTTGTGAGACTAGTTAAGAGGTTCACATAGCAGTATATGTGTTACTGGTTTATTGGTTGATGATAGAACACAGGAAAGAAAAAGAAAATCAATAAAAGAAATAATATTCCAGCATGAATTTCCTCATTCAAATGATGCATATCATCGGCGCTATAAAATAGCAATATATGTTAAAATTATCTCTGCAAAGTTTGACTTTGATTAAGTGAAGTTAAATATTTTTAGTTATTCATTTAGTGCACATTTCGTGAACCGTAGTTTTAGATCCGCTGAGAGACAAAATGCCCTAACTTTCTTCCTGGACCTTGGACGCCTCTGGTTCCACAACAGATGGGCTCTGCTCAAGCAGATGCACCAATACATACCAAGCAAGGCAAACAAAGTACAGCAGCGTCACATGACTTCACGTCACCACCACTAAGCTAAAAGCAGACTAGTGCCTGGCGTGATAGCATTAGTCGTCTCATTTGCCACTTGTTTTTAGCAACCGCCCTTTTTAAGACACATCAAAGCTTCAAAACTTATTTTAGGTTTGTAGAAAAAAAACGATCAAATCTCAAATCTCAAATCTCTTTTTTTCAGGCACCTAACTAAAAATCCATTAACTTTTAGACGGTCACTCGCTCGGTTTTGTAAATCAGCATATTTAGAGAGCTGTATGTTTGTGCCCTGTAACGTTTGTGTGTTACAAAAAGAACATTGGTCTTCAGAGAGGACAGTCCTTCTGGCTCATTGAAATGGGCTGATGTTATCAAACGGATGAGAGTAGCTCATTTTATTGGCCATCTTTGAAGTCCACCCACTGGTACGGTATTCCACCTGCTAAAACATCTTCACCCTGGTTTAGTGGAGTTTGCCCTGCTTTGTGCTACCTTCACTGAACAAAGTTATGGGCACTTACTGTCTGGGTCTGTTTGGGCTCTTAACCGTTGCTCTCACATCTGCGATTTTTTTTCCTTCTTGTGTTGGGGTAAGAAAGCCATTCAGGTCAGAATCGTAGACGACCTCTAATCTTATTCTAAGAAACCATAGACATCTGTGTTTTTTTATTATAGGCACGTAACATCTTACATCTTTTATATGAAAAAGGGCCATATTAGCTGACAGAGTGATCTTAATTATTACAAAATAAAACCAGTAGAAACCTTTAACAAAGGGCGTGGGGTGTTGAAACATTTCTTCATTGATGAAAGAGAAAACGTTTTTTTCACTTCTAAAGCGGTGGCATTCACACACACACACAAAGTGCCTCGTCCCCATTAAAAAAAAACCCACACAAACACTCATTCATCCAAGTTGAAGCTTGCAGAGGCAGCTCTCTAATCAAAACAAATCTTCAGAGACAGAGGCAGAGCAAGACAGAAAGAGCGTGAGGCGCTCTGAATGTGTTGTCAATTAGCAGCAGCAGCGGCTCAATGGCTATGGAGTGAAATACGCTGAAACAGGAAAGATCCTGAATGAATCAAACAGGTCTGTTGTGTTTATGCCGTCTCTAATGTGGACCCAGAACTAAATGTTTAACTCAGTTTTTCAACTTCTTCAAAGATTTGGTCAAGAATTAGTTTTATGGAAACAATGAGTTGCTTGTACAGACAGGCCTTCAGTGTGCTGGGTGATATATTGTCTGGGACCTTTCAGAACTCAGTTTTCCCCTTCCTGCGCTCTGTATTTTTCTTTTGGGCTTGTCTTTCATGGGTGTAATTAATTACCGCCTGCATTCAGATGCTCACACACACACACACACACACACACACACACACACACACACACACACACACGAATCAAGCATAGTTTTTACTGCTTTTGTAATCTATGATATTAATATGTGTGTTGGTCCTGTGCCTATTTGAAGCACACCACCCTGTTTGTTATTGAACTGAAATAGTTAAATAATGTTCAGGATATTTGACATGTTGTTTCTCAATGTTTGGTTTTGAGACAGAAATGTTTGGGAAGGCTAAAATTGGTTTCCAAACTATTCCAAGGAAACTGGTGTCAAAACCGTTGGTTGTGTTGTTAAAGCGCAGCACTCCCGCGGGACAGGATCAAATTAATTATAGTGGGAAGATTTTTAGCCAAATTATTATATATATTATTATATATATATTATATTATTATATAGAAATGGCCAGTCTTTTCTCTTATTTTAGCATTACTTTTTTTGCTACAATGTGAAGGACATTAATGGGAATAATTATGATAATAATAATATAATATTAAAAGAATACACCCAATAATATTTGTAAAATAGGATATCTACGCAAAATATATGTCCTCTCTGCTCATGCACCTCTCAGCTGCCCTGTGCACGTCTCTGCTGCATCGTGCATGTGGTGGGGCCAGATCAATACCTTTTTTGCATTGAATCATACTGGGATGTTTGCTGAAATTGATTAGATGGCCTTACCAAAAAAATTGCCACCCACCGCCACTGGATTCAGATGGAGGGAAAGGTCAGTAAAATCGTGCCTGACAGACTGTTCAGAAAGAGACTTGGAAGGCACAGACGACCTAGCCAAGTGATGGACTGACACAGAGCGAGGAAGACAGAACTGAGAAGAGAGGCAGAAAGAAGACGCTGCCATTGGCCAGCTGTGCAGAGAAGCAAACAGGTGCAACACTTCCTCAAGGAGGGACTGCACTAAAGTGTGCACAGTAATTACCATATTCATAAACAGCTTTCATATTGAAGGAAGGATTCTGAAGTCGCCTCCAGTTAACCCGCAGCACAAACTCTAATTTTGAACGTACAAAAATCGAAATAAAGCTTAGAACCTGTATTCTAACTGTGTTGATGACCTACATTTAAAAAGACCCAGTTCAAATATTGACAACACATTTTGTATTTAAAGTGCAACAAGCTGTATGTTTCATTTCGATTACAAGGCAGGGTGGTGCAGTACTTCAAATAGTTCATAAAACATAGTTTAGCTTGTCAAAAATCAAAAATAAAAGACATTACAAGTAGTGGGTGTAGAAATATATCGTATCATTTATTATTAGCCATTATTAAATCAATTTGATACTTTTAGGGCACAAGAATTTAAAATTGTGAAGGAATTTTAGGTCAGAAAATACAACATTTGAACAATTTAGCATGACTTTTGGTATAAATACACCCACTTCCCGTCTTCTATCTGAAATACAGAGACAGACAGTTCAGCTGAGTGGGAAGAAGCCTGAGAAACAGTTCCCAGTTGTCTCACTCTGATTGAACACGGGGAAATGCACTAAACTGCTCTCAATTCTTAATTCGGAGCCAATCCCCACATCCTGCAAATTAGGTGATCTGAATGAGCCGCCAATCAACTCCGGGGACTAAAATGAATTTGGAGAAGATAATTGACATCAAATACCAAAGAATGAGGGATTATAAGTAAGTAAGTTTATAATGTGTTTACATAAATACAACATTATAAAAAAATGAAATTGCTCTAGATTACATTTAAAAAAAGAAATAAGTGACAACATTATGACAGTAGTTCAATGGTCCATATGAGCAGATTGTGGGTTAGCATATTGACAGCTCTTCTATGACAGGTTACACTTTTATTACAGTCCAACCCACATTTACAAATTCTAATATTATATTGAAATGTTAAACTAGCTAATTTCCTTAAGATTCCTTGTGATTGGAGCAAAATTCAGACAGGAGTAAAGCTGACTAAATGCTGTACATTTGCTCCTGTCTGTATATTGTATATGCTCATATTTTTGTCTGTACCTCCTGCTCCGACTAGTTTACAGAAGTAAGTAATACTTGCCTCAATGCAGGTTAATTAATAAAGTAGTAGTGTACCTAAAGTTAAAGCTAGTTAACAGATGTGTGGGGGGAAAAAAATAATGTTAAGGTATGGCATGCTAAGACAACGGACCAGAAATGAGAAGAAGTAAAATTTCAAAGTCAATGTATAAACATTGGGCAGAAAATAATCAGTCAGTATTTCACGTCATGGCATTGAAATGACACAGATAAGCTTTTGCTAATCTATTGAAATGTAGTGTGTAGCATTTAGTGATCACTACAGAGGTTCATCTCACACAAAGCCACAGAGCCCTTCTGAAACCAGAAGCATGGGAAGAGAGGTTCTGTGAATTTGGCATGGAAGGTGTGTATGAGAAACTGCTTCCCAGGTGTGACACCATAATAAATCAGAGTACCAGCTTCCCAATCCAGAAATACTCCAATTTTTTTGCAAAGGGGTACTTCATCTTTGGACTTAACATCTTTGGACTTAGCTTTGGACATCTTCCCATTGTTGGGCTTAACATCTTTGGATGTCTTGTTGTCGTTGGATTCAGCATCTTTGGATGTCTTCTTTTCTTTGGACTCAACATCTTTGGATGTCTTCTTGTCGTTGGACTCAACATCTTTGGATGTCTTTGTGTCGTTGGACTCAACATCTTTGGATGTCTTCTTTTCTTTGGACTCAACATCTTTGGATGTCTTCTTGTCGTTGGATTCAACATCTTTGGATGTCTTTGTGTCGTTGGACTCAACATCTTTGGATGTCTTTGTGTCGTTGGACTCAACATCTTTGGATGTCTTTGTGTCGTTGGGCTTAACATCTTTGGATGTCTTTGTGTTGTTGGGCTCAACATCTTTGGATGTCTTCTTGTCATTTGGCTTAACATCTTTGGATGACTTTTCATTGTTGGACTCAACATCTTTGAAAGTCTTCTTGCCGTTGGTCTTAACATCTTTGGATGTCTTCTTATCGTTGGAATCAACATCTTTGGATATCTTCCCGTCATTGGGCTTAACATCTTTGGATGTCTTCTTGTCGTTGGGCATCTTCCCATCTTTGGATATCTTCCCATGTATGGGAGTGTATCCAGTCTTCGAGCAGAGCAGACTCCAGGACTTCTCGTTGCATCCTAGGCCACCACTTCCGTCCCATCTTCTACCCACTGATCTATATGACACTGCAATGCCGACCATCCCTTCCCACTCCACCTCCCAGTAGCAGAATCCTTTTAGGCCTTTCTTACAAAACACCTGAGTCCTCTTAAATCTGTCGTCGTTTTCAGGTCGTTGCACTTTCTCATTTAGCTTTTCTACAGTTTTTGCTTTCCTGTTGCAATCAAACAGAGCAAGCCTCTTGCTTGCAGTGCTTTCATCAAGCATCAGATCTGCACCATCTGAAAGAGACAAAGAACACATTTTTGTTGTGAAGTTTAAAGACTACAAAACATTTTACGTTGTTTAGATGAAATCAGAACTAAATAAATTCATGATGAAATCTAAGCATGTTGCGTGGAACAACTGTCACCGGGTAAAAAGTGCATACATTATCAGAAGCTATATTACCTGCAAAGGTAGGTGTGGTGAAGGCATATTGTTTGACATTCATTTCAAATGTATCAGGCATGAGCGTATTGTCTCAGGCTCTACTGAAGTGATAACATATTACATAATAGAAACAATAAAAAAAACGTACACTTCTTCAGCCCTGGCTTTAACCGATGCGCTCCACAGTGGTCCAAACTGTGAAAAAAAGTGTTGTCAAGAACAAACATTTTCAAATTCAATACAATACTTCACACATAGATGTTAAAGCTCCTGATATATATATATATATATATATATATATATATATATATATATATATATATATATATATATATATATATATATATATATATATAGATAGAAGAAAATACAGCAGAAAAAAAAGGTTTGACCCTTGAGCCAGAGCGTTCTTCCAGATCGCCAAGATCCGTTCTCACATCAGGATGACTTCCTGTACGAGGCGCTATAGATTCTGCCGGCAAGAAATCATTTATTTACGAGAGCTTCTCGAGCCGCGGACATTGATCACCACAGGCGCAGCCGATTGCCCGTCTCAGACACAGACTATCACCCGCTTCAGGCCGCGATGTTCTTGAGTTTATTTAGCGCTTAAGAAACTTATGGATGTGTTGAAAGCACTCACAATTATATGACAGTGTTATTAGTACACCATACAAATCATTATTGTAGAACACGATTAAGGTGGACTCAAGATAAGAATACAGAGAATCACACACAATTTCTTTTCACTGCTTCAATTGATTGAATTTCTGATTATGAATAATACATACATACTGATCCGCCCATATACATATTCAAACTCCTAGTTATATGGTTATCTACACATACATGTATATACACATATATAGTACATGATACGCACATACAGTACATATATCGTCATAAGTATATATTAATTTGTATGCTCCTGCCAGCAGATACATTTAAATAAATATAATCTGATTGATTTGGGTGATGAAGCACTTAACATTAACCGATACATTTCCCCAACACTGACGCATTTAACTTGTCTAATATATTTGCGACGCTTATGTCTCGCAGCGGGGGTGGTGTTAAGCTGTGTTCACAGCAAACACATTGCAAACGCGTTGCAAATATTCGCAACGGGTTTGCTGTGAATGATTATGGTATTGACTTCCTCATGCCTTCATGATCATCTTCTGCTTGTCAGCGGAGAAATAAAAAGAGGTTCCTCTGAGTTTATTTGCCATTGTACTGTTAGAACATCGTGTTGTCAGTGCTCAATTATTATCCCTTCTGAAGAGGAACGGGCGCATTTATCCAGATGACTGACGTCTGGTTAGAATTAACGAGACCGTTTCAGCACGGATCTTCCGTGGAGAAACCGAGTTAGCCTGACGTCAATCAACTCGCTAATTTAAGGTGGATAATAGGACATTTGCTCAACTTTGTTGAGCCAGGTACGAGAAATAGGGTCCTGGTATTAACATGTGATCTTAGTCTGCTAACTAAATAATAATATTCTGTCTCAGTGTAGATTAAGTCTTGTTATAACTCGGAGAACCAGCTGTAACGATGCAAATGTATGATCATATAAACACACATCCTCACATCTTAACATACCAGAGTGTCTTCAGGCTCATATTTGGATCTGCAGCTATAGCAGAAAGCATTGCTGCGCCATCGGGTCCTGGGTGATTGTAACTCAGATCCAGCTGTTTCAGGGAGGAGGCCGTTTTTGACTTGAGAGCAGAGGCCAAGAAGGAGCAGCCTTTCTCTGTCACCTGACAACCTAACAGCCTGAAGACAAAACACAAACACACACACACACACACACACACACACGGAATTGTTTCTACAAATTGTGTTGCATTTTACATTGTCAACAAACACAATTTCCCATAATCCCTAAAGTCACAAAACTGTTTTCCTATTTGAACTCTATATTATTTTCCCTGAAGACCAATTTACTTCACCAAAACGTTTGCTGCAGCTCACAAAAATAAAGTAAATGCACCATACACTTACTTGAGAATCTCCATCTTACAGTGTAGACTCTGCAATCCTTCAGCAAGCAGCTGCACACCTGAATCCAGCAGGTCGTTATGACTCAGGTCCATCTTTGTCAGATTACAGGATGGGCAGCAGAGAACTGAGGACGACAGACCTCTGCAGGATTCCTCTGAGAGCTCACACCAACTCAGCCTGTGAAAACATTTGCAGGCATATATAGGCATGTTCCACAACAGACTTTTGATTGTATCTGCAAATGTTTAAACATTAAACAGACCATGTTGTTCAAATGTGCTGAATCACAGTACTACCTGCCAAACTCTATGTGTCATGGTAATGCAAATTCCTTCTGAAAAACTGGAATCGTCTAACAAAAATGACTCAATCTGACTGCATTTGCAGATAAAATATGAAAACTGTCCCAATTACACGTTGAGCAACTGGCACAGAAATAAAGATAACGAGGACATTTAGAGAGCACAGACCTCCATCAAGGCAGTTTCTATAAAACCTTGGCCGATACTCCACTCTTCCGCTAATTTAATGAAAATCGGACCAAACTTATTTTCGGAATTCTGCAGACAAACCTAACTAAGAGCAGAACCTCCATAAAGGAGGTAAAAATGGGTTTCTTATATAATTGAAATAAAGCATGTCTTGATGACAGGAGTATATGGTCTGGTCTTGAAGGCTCAACCAGTTTATGTATTGATAACACATTGGCCCAACTCAACCCAATTGCCCAAAGAAGACTAATCATAGCCCAGTATCAACCGACTTGGGAGCCTCAGTTTCAGATTTGAATAAATAGATAGACTTTGTATGTATATAGCAAGATAACAAAAATATATTTGAACGAGCATTTGAAAGTACTTACAAAGCAGTTTTCGAGACTTTAACTACCGGCAACATTCCCAGAAGAACTTTCTCTGATTTCAGGTACTTTTTCAGATCAAACACATCAAGCTTCTCATCTGATGTCAGCAGCACAAAAGTCAGAGCTGACCACTGGGAGGTGGAGAATTTTTCAAACGTGAATGTTTCTGATTGCAGGTACGTTTTCACTTCTTCGACCAGAGAGTGGTCATTCAGCTCATTCAAACAGTAGAACAGATTGCAATTTTTATCAGGATCGCTATTCTCTTCCCGAATTTTTTCTTTTATGTACTCAATGGTTTCCTTGTTGGTGGTCTCCTTGTTGTCTTCGGTCTTCTTCAGCAGCTCTTTCAGTAGATTCTGATTGGTCTCCAGAGACAGGCCTAACAGGAAGCGGAGAAACAGATCCCATTCTCCACTTTTGCTATCTAAAGCCTTGTCCACTGCTGTCTTGTAGAAGTCTGCAGGAAAGTCTCCAATAGTTGGACCAGGCATGGCAAGCAGATTTTCACCTGTGTTATTGAATGTGTGAAAGACATACAAAGCTGCCATGAACTCTTGAATGCTCAGATGCACAAAGCAAAAGAACTTATTTTGGTACAGCCCAGAGCCTTCTCGGGTGATCTGAGTGAATAATCCTGAGAAGACAGCAGATTTTGTGATGTCAATTTCGCACTCTGTCAAGTGTTCTTCGGTGTATAGAAGGCTTCCTTCCTTTAGCCCGTCAAAAGCCAATTTTCCCAGAGACATGACTGTTTCCTTGTTTCTTGTATTCCAGCATGAATCTGTCTCAGCATTTTCAACTGTCTCATCTTCACCATACTTTACAGTAGCCTGTCTGCACTGTAACACAAGGAAATATATGTACATGTCATAGTCTTTGGCATCCTCCCTTCTTCGTTTCTGTTCACAAAGTCCTCCAGAACTTTTGCCGTGATCCAACAGAAGACGGGGATGTGACACATGATGTAAAGGCTCCTACATTTTTTGACATGTGACAAGATTTTCTCAGCAAAATCTTTATCACTGAATCTCTTCCTGAAGTACTCCTCCTTCTGCTCATCATTAAATCCTCGCACCTCTGTAACCCGGTCAACTTTATCAGCAGGGATATGATTGGATGCTGCAGGTCGGGAAGTGATCCAGATTTGAGCTTTAGAAAGCAGATTTCCTTGGATGAGGTTTGTCAGCAGAACATCGATTGAGGTTGGCTTTCTCATATCTGTCCAATCTTTACTGAAGTCAAGATCGACGCGACATTCATCAAGACCATCCAGGACAATCAGGGTTCTGTACTGGTCATAGTCCATTATTTCGGATGTCTTCATACCCGGGAAAAATCGATGGATTAGTTCCTCCAAGCTGTGCGCTTCCTCTTTTCTCAAATTTAGTTCCCGGAAAGAAAGTGGAAACATATAAAATATGTCCCCGTTGGCCTTACCCTCAGCCCAGTCCAGCATGTACTTCTTTGTGGCAAACGACTTTCCAATGCCTGCCACTCCCATCGTCAGCACAGTTCTAATGGGTATGTTTTCTCTGGCTGTAGGGTTGAAGATGTCATGATATTTAATCAATGTTTCTTGTCCCTCTACGATGTAGAGATCTGTGAAGATCTCATTCAGAAGAGCGGAGGTTCTCTGCATATCGATCCCCTCAGGCACATAGGAGAATTGCTCCTTCAGCTGAGATTTGAGTCTCTGTTGACTTGCAACATGAGGCTTGTCTGGAGGAAAATAAATGTTAAAGTTATTAAGGATATCAATTAGACAATAGTTGTGACTAAATCTGTGCAATCATAGTGCAAGTTTATAAAATCTAAACCATAGCATCAAGAAGTAAGTTTTTTATTTGATTGTTTGGGATACCAACTAAAAATGAAGCAGAGCTTAAAACATTCAAGAATCAGCTTGAGAATAAGTTAAAAATGAGCATTAATCATGACCCTTCATACTTTGTTGGTTTGAGTGGGAACCTGATTTCTCCCCCTTAACCTGCTGGTCTGTTTTTACGGTTGTTCATTTTGGACAAATAATGGTCAACTTGCTTTTCTCCTTAAAGAATGTTATCAGTTAAAATAAAGCTAATCCTTTCTTTACTGTCCTCTTACTGTGACGACGCTGCTTTCCTTTACAACAGCCTGCGGTGCCAACATTTTGTGACATACGCAAGTCAAACTTATTTGGCTGTACTGGCACGAGTGGGGGAGGCTAAACGCAAGGTTCGCTAAACTCAGACACCTCTGTCTGTCTTATTAGGAAAAAGAACTGCATTCAGGAAGCAGCTTCTTACCGATTAAATGGCGGCAAAAATACTAATTAACATTAATTCCATAAGAAATGTATGGCCAAAATAAACATGTCTGTTGTGTGGTTATTTTATCTTTGCAGCCAGTGTCTGTACTTGTCAAAGATAGTCTTGAAGAGACTTGTCTTCTCTCTAACAGATCGGGTTGGGCCGATTTCAAGAGTCCAATTCTCCCAGTTAAATATCATATCAGTACTCCAAGATGATACACTTTGTTGATAGCTTTGAACTAGGACCTCAAGCATTAGGATCAAGAAGCTTGAGATTTAGTTGTCTATTGCTGTCATTTCACTGTGTCGGATATATATTTGGTCAACAGGCAATATTAGTATCGGCCTCTGAACCAACAGATACTCAATATTAAAGACTTCGGAACAGTTTTAATTTCATAGCGGTTTTGAGCATTCATGCTACCTCAAGGCGACTGTTTGATTTGAATTTAAACACTTTAAATATGCTTGCACACCTATTTAAACCCCTTCCCTTAACAGCTTTAATCTGCACCCATAAACTTACATCGTATTTCTGTCATCCTGTCGACACATGCATCAGGCGACTTCAGTCGGGAGGTTATCCAGATCCGGGCAGAAGGAAGCAGGGTTCCTCTGATAAGGTTTGTCAGTATAACGTCCACTGAAGCTGGCTCTCTGACATCAGTCAAGGTGTCGATGTTGTCCAAGTCAAGAGGACGTTCATAAGCTTCCAAACCGTCCAAGACAAATACAACTTTGAACTGTTCAAAGTTAGAGATCACAAATGTATTAGTTTCCTTGTAGAAATGATTAAGAAGTCCCATTAAACTGACTTTTGTATCTTTAATCAAATTCAGTTTAGAAAGGTTAAGTGGAATTATGACGTGATCACTTAAATGTGACTCCTTGTCCTCTTTAGCCCACTCTTTTATGAATTTCTGCACATGGAAGGATTTTCCAATCCCAGCTCCTCCAGTGGTCAGCACAGTAAGGACCCTTTTTCCTTTCCTGTCCTTGAAGATGTCAGATCCTGCATTGACTTGTGTCACAGATTTTGCTTCAGTATGTCCAATATTCTCTTCATCATTGACCTCACCACTTTGGTTTTCTCTCATTATGTGTTGCGTGTTTTTCTGGTTCGGATGATTTATGTCTTCTTCTTGATTGATTTCTTTCAGAAATCTTTCCCGCAGGGCTGACATCAGCTTCTGATGTCGCTTTATGGTCTCTGAATAAATAAAACACAGTTATTGATGATGAAGGATACAATGGCTTTAATCAGGTTTTTTTTAAGTATTAGAAAAGTGATTGTTTTGAACGAAGCCAGCCAAAAATACCAAAACAACATTTTTAAGTAAACAATGCTGTTGACAGTAAATGCATAAGAAAAGTTACTGTCATAATTTCATACCTCGACATTCTGTCACTTTCTCAATATAATCTGGAGGAATCTTGTCAACTCCTGAAGGTCGAGAGATGATCCAGAGCTGAGCCGACGGAAGCAAATTCCCCTTGATGAGGTTTGTTAGCAGCACATCCATCGAGGCTGGCTCTTCCATATCAGTCACGTCCTCATTCTTTGCAAAATCCAGAGGAAATTTACATTCTTCCAAGCCATCAAGGACAAATGCTACTTTACACTTATCATAGTTGTAATCTACGAGTCCATCCTCATCGAAGGAATGACGAATCAGATCTTTCAGGCTTTGATCTTCTTTTCTTGAATTCAGCTCACCAAAATTAAATGAAACTATCAAGTCTATCTTTTTGTTGGATTTTCCTTTTGCCCAATCTACCATGAACAACTTTGTTTGGAATGTTTTACCAACACCAGCCACTCCTTTCATCAGCACTGTTCTCACTTCCTTTTTCTTTGACTTACGAAATAATGCTTTAAAGGGTTGGGCTTTAAAGGGCTGCGCTTTAAAGGGTTGGGCTTTAGCGTCCGTGCTGTCCACAGCTTGTATCTCGTAGAGTTCTGTGTCGGTTTCATGTCCTCGCAGTTCCTCTTCATGCTGATTGAGGATTCTCCTCTTCAGGACAGCTTTGCCTAAAGACAACACGAAGAAAGCAGAATGCCATAATTGCATTTCATTTTACACTCCAACACAATATAATGAGCTATAAAATACAGTGCAACATGATGTATTGTGTTCTACCTGCAGTCAAGGCCCAGAGGCAAATGGTAGGACAATAAAGACATGTAAATATTCATTTGAAGTGTTTTGTTAAAAAGTGTATTGATTCTAAACCTTATAAAGTGTTGTGTTGCTACTTGTTTGTATACCTTGCCTGATGTCTTGCCCATCCTGGCCAGTTTCCTTTGAAGCACTGCTGGGCACAGTCAAGACGTGTTTGTGTCAATACAAAAAGATACAGTTGTCCTCATATCGTTATACTTTGTCTTTTTCTCTGGCGCACATGTTTTTTCCTACCTTAATTCAGCCATGAAGTTGAGAGGATCACACTCGGAAATGTTGGCAGTGGCATGAGAGACTGGTCTTTTGTGCTCAGGCAGGCTTTAACACAGATTTAATTGGATTTCACTAAAACAACTATTATTGTAATTATTTGAACATCTGAGACACAACTGTTGAGCTTCATGGTAGGAAATATTAATTTTACCACTGACAAATCCTTGTCCTTAATTTATTTATCTTTGTCTGAGAGTCGCTCTGTGTCAAACATCCAACATAATTTACAATATTTCTCCACCAACTCATCTTACCCCGGTTTGTCTTTACTGAAGCTGGGAGGATCACCCATGGACCAGTCACTTTTCATGGAAACATTGCTGGGTGCAGGAGAGACTGGTCTTTCTGGCTCAATCCTTCTTTAAAACAGATTATAATTACAAATGTTAAATCTTATAACATCTTTAACATTGTTGAGTCTTGAAGTGGAATTCACAGTGCTTCTCTTTCTGTGTTAGTCATTCTCTTCTAATTCATTTCTCGTTATATCAAACATTCAACATAACCGACTCATCTTACCCCAGTTCGTCTTTACTGAAGCTGGGAGGATCACCCATGGACCAGTCACTTTTCATGGAAACATTGCTGGGTGCAGGAGAGACTGGTCTTTCTGCCTCAATCCTTTTTAAAGACATATTATAATTACAAACTTTAAACACATTGAACATATTCAATGCCGCTGAGCCTCAAAGTGGTATGTACCGCATTTCTTCTTTCTGGATGGTCATTCTCAATTTGTATATTTTGTTGTATTAAACATCCAACATAACCAAAATATCAGAGGGAGATCAACTTCATTCTCTGCTCAGGTGGGCATTACACAATTACCAAATAAATATAATTTAAAGCTTAAGTTGGTAATCTTGAAAAACTAGCAAGAGTAAGATAGATTCAATAAATATCTAACTGAAGAACCCAGCCCAGTGTTGTCAACTCTTTTCCAATTAAAGTATCTAGCAGCACTAGCTCAAAAAGTCAGTAAATCTAGAGGAAGTCACTAAGTTTGTCACACTGACAGCCTTTTCCTTCAGGCCTCCATCCAAAGCCTCTACTCCAAAATGATCATCAAACATATCATAATGAATGTAAGCAACAAATATGAAGCTGTCAAGCAGCTTGTGGAGGACTCTGGTGACATGCAATTCAACAGAAATTAAACCGATGTTTTTGAAGATTACGAAACTGGCATTAACACTTATAACATCTTTAACATTGTTGAGTCTTGAAGTGGAATTCACAGTGCTTCTCTTTCTGTGTTAGTCATTCTCTTCTAATTCATTTCTCGTTATATCAAACATCCAACATAACCGACTTATCTTACCCCGGTTTGTCTTTACTGAAGCTGGGAGGATCACCCATGGACCAGTCACTTTTCATGGAAACATTGCTGGGTGCAGGAGAGACTGGTCTTTCTGGCTCAATCCTTCTTTAAAACAGATTAGAATTACAAATGTTAAATCTTATAACATCTTTAACATTGTTGAGTCTTGAAGTGGAATTCACAGTGCTTCTCTTTCTGTGTTAGTCATTCTCTTCAAATGTATTTCTCGTTATATCAAACATCCAACATAACCGACTCATCTTACCCCGGTTTGTCTTTACTGAAGCTGGGAGGATCACCCATGGACCAGTCACTTTTCATGGAAACATTGCTGGGTGCAGGAGAGACTGGTCTTTCTGGCTCAATCCTTCTTTAACAAATATTTTAAATGCAACATTATAACATCTTTAACATTGTTGAGTTATGAAGTGGAATTTACTAAATGTATCTTTATGTGTCAGTCATTCTCTTCATTTGAATTGCTCTGTGTCAAACATCCAACATAACCGACTCATCTTACCCCGGCTCGTCTTTTCTGAAGCTGGGAGGATCACCCATGGACCAGTCACTTTTCATGGAAACATTGCTGGGTGCAGGAGAGACTGGTCTTTCTGGCTCAAGCCATCTTTAAAACAGATTAAAATTACAAATGTTAAATCTAACTTTAAAATTGTTGAGTCTTGAAGTGGAATTCACAGTGCTTCTCTTTCTGTGTCATTCATTCTCTTCAAATTCATTTCTCGTTATATCAAACATCCAACATAACCAACTCATCTTACCCCGGGTCGTCTTTACTGAAGCTGGGAGGATCACCCTTGGAATGGTCAGTTTTCACGGAAACATTGCTTGGTGCAGGAGAGGCTGGTCTGGACTCAAGCCTTCAGATTTAAAAAAAAAAAGGAAGGCCCAGGCACGTCAGAGATTTAAACAGCCAAATTTAAGAGCATTTCTTAATGTAATTGCTGCTATCAGTGGCTCTATGCACACAGATAAGGAATAAAACGTTTAATATCAGTCTTTACGTAGGAGGTTAAACTAATTTCTCACGTCATTTTTACCACGTTACTTTGTCAACAACAAGTGAATGGATGCTCGACATATTTCAGATAAAATAAGATAATCCTTAATTAATCCCACAGCAGGGCATTATCAGGAAATCAGCAGAAGAGTAGATAGTGCAAACGAACAAACAAGAGACATAGGTCGAATTTTTTTATCAAAACAAGTAAAATTAATACGTCAATATTATCACAGTAAAAGGTATAATACAAAAGTAAAAAAAAAATTAAAATATAATGTCGTCAGACTGAATGGTTGTTAATATTGCACAGTTGATTGAACAGATTATTTATGTTGCACAGTGGATGCATTGGATTTATATTGCACATTAAATTAAATGAATGAAGAAGTGTTCTGCTGGGAGCAGTGATGGTTGTGCAGTCTGACAGCGGCAGGAAGGAAGGACCTGTGGTGTCTCTCCTTCACACACTGCGGGTGAAGCAGCCGGTCATTGAAGGAGCTGCATGTGCTGATAATAGTTACACATAGTTACACATCCTGTGTGAGGGGAGACTGAGCCAATTAAAGAAAAGCAGCTACTTACGCGTCAGTTGATGTGACCTCGGCCTGTTCCTGATACATGTTGGTTTTACAGGTAGTTTTCTGCTCTATACTGAATACAGCAGTTGTATTTTGTTCCTTTGTTACACAATGACATTATTTCCAGCTCCTTGCCCTTTTCACAGGCTGTAATTGCAGCAAAGTCTCCTCGCTCAAGACCGATATTGTTCTCTACGTTGACAAAAAAGCGCTCCATCACCTTCTCTCGAGCACATTGTTCCTCTCCACGTGTCTCAAGGTCCTCTCAGTAAACTGATCCACTCATTACTTGACCTTCATTCAAATAAAATCAGTTTCACCAACACTGATAACAAAAGTAACTATCCAGTCAACAAGTCACCGACAGGAGTAGAACTCCCCTGAAAAAAAGAAAAATGATTTCAGTTATGCTGACTTACTTGCATCAACAAAACCTGATCAAAGTCTAAAGAGTAGCATCTCATGACTTTCTCCAACCGTATTGCGGGAGAGCAAACATTATTACTCCAAAGGCTTGTGTAAAACTGAACTAGTCTAACTTAACAAAGATGGTGAGCTAGGTGTGTAAAGCTGGTATACCAACATCTCTAGAACTTCCTTAATACTAAGCTTTGCAACACATGAAGATGGTCGATTATAAATTATAAAGTACACAGGAAATAGGCATCACAAAGGTAAACACAAAGGAAAGTGATCATATTCTCAGAAGTCATCAGACGATCATCGGCAATATGTTCCAGTATGTAAAGAGATGTAAAACTTGTATGCAAGCATGTGGCCATGTAGGCCACAAGCATGTGGCCATGTAGGCCACGTGCTTGTCCCATCTAAAGAAACATGCAAGCCAGCACAAAAGCTAGTTACTTAATATTAGACACACATCACATGATTAAGTATACAGACTGCATCAATCAATCTTACTTGTACAGGTGACGTTAAAATCCTTCAACCATTTGTTTTTTGCTCAGCCGTCTATAATGGAGCCTTCTGTGACTGCATGTTCTTTCCTCCCTCATTGCAGAACTGCCAGTGACACTTTTACTTTCAATTTCGAGCAGCTCTGGACTTTACCTCCTCCCTGAAACTAACCACATGAATATAAAAGGAAATAAGTCATAAATGCATCTGAGCAGTACGGGTTCTGTAAATCAGTATATGTACCTTGTGTTTAATTCCTCATTGTCTATTTTTTTTATATTTTTGTCTTAAATTAAAACCAAATAAACAACTAATGGTTAAAAAAAAAAAAATCTCAAAGACCCATTAAAACCGCCTAGAAAATGTTTTCCTCACTTTGTCATGAAGTTGGTGTGTTGTAGATTTGGTATAGTGCAATAATCAGCTCTCTCGTTTTGTTAATTTTTGAGGAAAGAATACAATCATCTTCTATTCATTTCTTATTTTCAGCCTGCAGTCTGGCAACGTCAGTCTGCCTGTCGGTCAGTTGGTCCACTTTAGTCCAGACTTAAATATATTTTCCTCCAACACACTATGAGGTTGACATTTGTGGATTTAAGTGACATTTCTGGACAACTATTGGATACATTGGCATACAAAATTTGTACAGATATTCATGAGCCACATCAGGCTGTAGAACGATAACTGTCCTTTAAAGTTGGCGTTTTCCTTGAATAAAAAGGAAATGAAAAAAGTTTTCCAACACCATCATCAAGTCAAACATATCATTTGTCCAGTGCTTTGGTTTATAACCATGTGCTTGTTAAACGTATGATATTCCCTCTTTTGCCGTTTAGTGATATTCAGTGCACTAATACACAAAGCTATTATAGTTCATAGTTAGTTGGGGCTATATCTATACCATCAGAATATTAAGCATGTTAGCATTGTCATTGTGGACAAGTCAGCAAGCTGATGTTAGCACACCTAGCTTCACAGAGTTGCTAGCATGTCCACAGACTCAAAGTATTTTTCACTCTGTGCCTCCTGCCCTTTTTTCTTTTCCGACCAAATTGCATATTTTTAAAGCTGCTTGTTTATTCAACCATCTTAATATGTTCGTGTGAAGTTAGTGGGTCAACATGCAGCCCTTCACAAGCACCATGATACAGTCAAATGTTTCCCTGAAACCAGGGCAGTTTATTTTTACCATGACATAATGGCCGTCAAAGCTTTCTGGTACTCACTCTGTGCATTAATAATCCAATATGACCTGACCAATGTTGTGGTCGTAGCTTATGGGCTCCACAAATACACAGACGCATAAACACAAACCATGTATTTGCACAATTTGCAAACAAATACTCATGGCATTTTTGGATGAAAGCCTGTTCCTCTTCACCAGTAGACCAGTAGTCCTGAACTGCCTCTGGGTCACACACACTTATTCAAACACACAAAAAAGTGCAAAAGAAAAAGTGAATTCACTTCCTGAAAGTATATCTACTTTACTCAGTTTGCTGCAGCAGTTGAGGAATCGCTCTTCTGCACTCATCTGCGCGCGAGGGCGGGACTCTGAATCACGAGTAGCAGCTGCAGGGCGGAGCCTTGACAGCGACGTGACACACATTTTAGTGAAAGAAATATTTAAACATTTATTTTTATTTTCAGTGACACAATATCACCTAAAACTCAAAGATAAGAGGACTTCCCTTTAAACCTTTTTCCACTGGACAAAAAAAAAAAAGTTGTCTTTCTTTTTTTTGTTTTTTTTGTCAAAGCCTCAGGGAGCCGCAACAGAGGGCTAAAGAGCCGCAGGTTGCCACCCCTGGTCTAGTGCATAGTTAGACCATACAGTAGTTAGTGATTGACAGTAGAGCAATACAGTAAACCTATTTGTACCATCCTTTCCGGTCTCATGACTGACCTGCAAACCATGCCTCTTCTCTTTTGCCAAGTGCTGTATAATTACAACAGATCAGTGATTTATTAAACTGGATGGTGTAACAAGAGTCCAAAATATGTCCTCCTCCATTTTAAACTCCTTTTTTTAAATTCAGCTACCTCAAAGATCAGCTCCATCAAATTTAGATGTCAAAGATCACCAAAATGTTATACAAAATGAGATACAATGATTTACTCAAAATCCACAGGTGATTCCAGTGCACTGTGTCCAAGGAAATCAGTGGATTTTGCTCCAGATTTTGCTTCTTCAAAAGGCTGTTTGAGATGTTAAGGTAAATGTTACATTTAGGTGAAGATTAAGCTAAGTGTTGGCTTTGGGCACGCAGTTGTGGTGGTTAAGATGTGTGTTATGGGCGAAGGAATGTGGTCAACAAGGGTCCTCACGTGCCTGTGAGTGCGTCGAGGGCCTTCGTGATGAATCCTAGTGTCCAATCTCCTCTAAAGGTGGGGTTCATCCTCACCGACCCTAAAATGAAGATCCATCCTTTACAGACACACACACACACACAATGTTACCAAACCTGAAGTTGAAGAGTGTTTTTGTGAGAGTATGTGTGTGTGTGTGTGTGTGTATGTGTTTCAGAATAAAAGCATGGGGCAAGGAAGGTAAATAATTGAGAAGACTCCCCATAGAAATGCAGGAATTTATAACCTCTTCAATCTCACTCGGTCACGCATCGCCACTCACTCGGTCCACATACACACAATGCAAACATTCAAAATGACAGACACACACATGACCCTGCGGACCTGCGCTGCTTTTTGTCCAAGAGCGTGAGTGTGGGAGAGGCAGACATTCAGCGTGTGTGTGTGTGTGTGTGTGATTTCACTGCCTTTACACTGTGTACACATGGTCAGCACCTGCCCACCGCTCCCCTCCAGGTCTTTTTATTACCCATGCAGCTCATTGAACCCTCATTACCCTTTCACTTCTCTCCTCATCTCTTTACATCTGCTGGCTATCCTCAACCTTCTGCTTGTACCACCCATAAAAAAGTGATCTTGAATTACACGTCCATAAAGTTGACTCACAGAAATGGTCAAAGTCGATGCAACAGAGGCTTTAAGTTTCTCTCATTCAGGACCAACAGGATTGCAGGGTTACAGATGTGATCCTGCATGGTGTGGTTACACAAGATTTGTGGAAGAGAAGGAGAGTAAATACAGATGTTCCCCTTCTGTGTTCAGAGGTTTGAACATCTGTTACTGACGTCGGGATGCAAACATTTTAATGAATTTAAAGGAGAAAAGAACCTGATAAT
Source organism: Taurulus bubalis (assembly GCF_910589615.1). Classification (NCBI taxonomy): domain Eukaryota; kingdom Metazoa; phylum Chordata; class Actinopteri; order Perciformes; family Cottidae; genus Taurulus; species Taurulus bubalis. The sequence goes on along the minus strand of NC_136599.1, from coordinate 19,124,592 downwards.
AGACCTTCGCCAAGTGTGAAGTGAGTTCAGAAACGTAACAAAAATCTCTGTGAAACAGTATAACTAAACGCCAAGAATATAGATGCTATTACTGATAAAAGGCCCTGCTGGACAAGTGTATCGCAGCAGGAAGTGATACAGGCTGTGTCCCAATTGGCATTCTTCCATTTGCTATTTTGAGAGCTTGATACAATGCAGTACACTATTACCTGGATGTATTTTACTGTCATTGTGGTGCCATATGACTCAACTGTCAGTGGATCATAAAAAAAATCTAGTTAAATTTAGCTTGAGGTCTTTTTTTACCACTGGCTTCAATGATAACTCTGGGTCAATCTATCACTTTTATCCAGTCTTATATCTCAACAACTATTGAATGGATTTCCATAAAATGTACAGACATTCATAATGCCCCTGACTATGATATTTCACTGTTCTATATCTGTCTCTATATATATCTGTCACGTAGATAAAGTGAAACTTGTCATTTGCCTTATACGAGTCCTGAAGCTCTGCACATTTCGTGTCATCCTCAAAGTTTTGGCAAATTACTAGGTTGTGATATTATCTTCAATGATAAGTGAGCTATAGCTTTTACTGAAGTTTCTTCTCACAAACACAACCTGCTCACTTGGACAGAGGATTGGCTACAAGGAATCACTAAAAGAGTGGATATCATGCACATTTATCACTTTAACTTTGTGAAAATCCCCATGTGGGAAAGTTTCTGTGCACCAGATTCCCTGTGAGAAAACCTCTCATTGTACTGCAGTAGGGTCTGACAGTCTGCCCCGCTGAGTCCTGGTTCTGGTCCTCCAGTGCCTCCAGCGGACCTAGCAATACGGCCTGGTTCTCCAGCAGTGTTGTGACGTTAGGGGGGGAGCAGCGATGCAAAGCACAGCTCCTGGCTGGAGGAGGAGACGCTTCTGACGGGCAGCGAGTACTCTTCCTGTCGACGAGGTTTCCGACTGCCATATGTTGGTCATATAGAGGCTATTGAGAATGTTTCATAAACAGTTAAAGGTGCCTCATGGTAATTTACAAGGATCGCAAAGGATCTTAATACTTCCTCCACCACTGAAAAATAGTAACCATCATCTTCACACCCTTTATAGTACGCAGTTTATCATCTATAACATTCAAACAAAGGTTTACTTGTTGAAATGTTCATCACTCACCAGATTATGCACCACAACCTCAGTTGGAAAAAAAACCTGATTATTAAGATTAAGGTCTTCAAGCTTGGGTTTTAGGCCACCTGCAGAACAAACAAACTGGACAGTTTCACAGGCAGCATGCTGACAACTAAGCTCATCAGAGATGAACCCCATGTTGTGCTGTGAAACATGGTATTTTTCTGCTTATGCCTTGACTCCATTGTGATAGAGGATCTTAAAGGATTAGGAATAACGAATGATCACAGATTTAAGAGGGGACAATTCAACTTTAGAAACACTTGTTTCTATCGCGTTTGAACTGTTCAGTCCAGATTGATCAACATGAGGTGAGGCATACACTCACCAGAGGGGAGGAAGTGGTTTGTTTTTATTGATGTTCCTCTTCGGGTTTCTAGAGATCACACCCTTTACATAACTGGAAATTAAGCGTTTACAAAACTTAAGCAAGCATACAAACATGACTTATATCTGAGTTTTCAATGCATTCAATGTGACATTTCATACAATAACTTGTTATTTCCTCTGCAGGTTTCTTCAAAATATTGTTCCAGTGCGGTACAGCTGCTCACATTTCAATGAACACAAAAATAGACAGGCTTCAGATCAAATGGCAGAAAGATGGTGGATCCCTCTTTCTGTTGGGGTCTGGCCACATCATCTCCTCCACATCAGAAGCAATATCATCCCTGTCCACTTCCTTGTTCATGTCCTCCTTTTGCTCATCCTCTTCCTCCATCTCTTCCTGATGCTCTCGCTGCCTTCATGTTTGCAAGGTTCTCACAAAGGAGGTGAGCTTACCTGATGTCTATTTGTAGTGCTATTGCTCAGACTGTTTCATTGTGTATCTGTGTTTGTGGGTGTGTTGCCAATTTTATGACATGTCGTGCATTTTGAACAGAAGTGTTTTTTCATTAATTGCAAGCAAACTTGTGAGAAGCAGTGTGTCGTGTTTTTCAACTGTGTTCCAGAAGTCCAAAGTAGAAACAGTTTTGGTGTTGTTGTTTAAGGGACGGTTCAAAAAGTTAAGACTTTTGTCGAAGCATTCACATTCACTGAGCAAGCTATCGCAAAAAAAACCCTGCGGTTTGGATTAGTATTAATGAGAGAGAGGTAAGCTGGCAAAATGGGTTAACAGGCCAATCAGACTGACAAAAGGTGTAGTTACGAGATATCTCTCTTCCTCTCGGTTATACCTGGCTACTTTTATTTTCTTCCTATGCCATTCCCTTGTAAATAATCCCCATTTTGTCTGTCTTTCATCGCCAGTTAGCAACCCCCTCCAGCAGTGACAGACAACCTGGCAGCCATCGGAGTGATAGGCCTGCTGTTATCTTTAATAGGCGACTGATGGTGTGTGTGTGTAGATTAATGGAGATGATATGAATATTTAGGAACAAAGAAGGCCTTCTCTGTGGGATTAGGGAATCCAATGGCACATCAGCCTGACATTCCACAGAGACTCCTGGACTTTGTATGGAAACATCTATCCGACCTTTGTAAGCACTGCTGAGTGTGCATCAAATATCACTTTAAAAAAAAACTCCACTTTAAATGTTTTCCCCATTTTGGTTGCAGAACTACACTGAATGCCTTTTAAATCAGGTGTGAACGTGTATCCAAGTGAGTTTTAGGAAACAAATCAACTTGTGAAAGTAGCAAACAAAGACAGAGTGAGTGACGGAGGGGAAAGTGAAAAAGATGGAGATGTCACAGAGAGAGACGAGAGAGGTAAACACTGCCAGTTAACTTGGTCGATAGCAGTTAGAGATGCTTCACTCCCCGCCTGTCAGATGCTGTTAGAGAGAATGTTGTTATTAGCTGTTAGTGAACCCAGAATTGGACGCACACACACACACACACACATTGAAGTAGCACTTATCCTTGCAATAAATAATTAAATTATAGTAAAAAAAAGTTAAAATTAAGTTGAATTGTTTTGAAATGTAAAGTTATATCTAGAAAATGTATTTAATATAAACACGCTGTAGTCTGATCAGTCAAAAACTAAAAACAATTTACCTTATTTCTATTTGACAGAAATTATGTCTGAATGTATTTATCATTCACTTATTCAGTATAGTGACACTCTCAAATGTTTGCATTTTAGAGTATCTGTGCCAACCAGTGATGGTGTGTGATAAGTGTGTACGAGGTGCCAGGAGTTTCAGATAAAGCGGTTTTCAAATAACCACCAGGCTGCCGTTCTTGTTTTTTTTGAGAGAAAGGGTTAAAAAGAGATTACCGTGAACTAAATCCAGCTTTCTTTAAAGGACGTTTCACAGAGCTGAACAGAGCCATCTGTCTGTGTAGCCTTTAAAAATGCGCTCCTGCATAATGTGTAGCACTTATCCTGTCGCGTATTGAATTAGATCAGGAGTGACGTTTTCTACTGGAAAAAAACTATTAAGTTCACACATAGAACAGAATGGTTCCTCCTGCAGAGCAGATTGACGGTTAAGTCTTCTCTATAAACTCCAAGAGTATGGTCAGGACTTATTTTTTTTCCCCTGAAGATACTCCTTATTAGTGTATGCGCTCACACGGAAAATAACCGTAGTGAGATGCAAGACAGGTGCCCTTCCATTGAGAATTGACGGCTCAAAGCAACAAAAGATATAGCGGTCCTTCATTCTTTGGCACTTTAGTTTTAGCTGAATGTCACAAGTTAATTGGAGGATGATTAAGATCACCTGTTGTGCATGAGGTGGGGATTGACTCCTAAATAGAATTGAGAGTAGCTTGGTGCATTTCCTCTCTTGGCCAATCAGGGTGAGACGACGCCCTTTCTTTAGGGCTTAAGAGAAGTTGGGAACTGCATACGCAAGGTATCCTGATCCTGTCTCAACTCAATGCAGATGCTTTTGGCACTTTTGAGACTGCTTTGCTGGCTTAACTTTTTTTTTCATATTGAGGCATATTTTCTTTATTCACTAGTTGGGAAGTGCTTCTCAAGCTTCTTCCCGATCAGCTAGAATCTTATCTTCTGTATCTATACACTCTTGTCTCTTAATACTTCAGTCTTAGTTAAAGAATAGCACCAGTTAGGAAATGCACATGGCTTGTGTGTTTTTAAACGCAGTAGTGCTATTCTTGATCTGAATGCATCCGAACCAGCGTATTTTTTTTACTATTCCGCCTGCTTTAGAAAACACCCTTTCACAGTGCACAGATGATGCTTGAGTCGAGGGAAAAGCAACCGCCAGTTCATACAAATTTGGATAAACATTTTTCCGTCCTTCTTAATACCCAAGGGGGTTCTCCAATCTTCCGATGTTTGGTTCCCCCAGGTACGCTTGGACCTCCACTATTGCATCCGCAGTAACATTTGGGGTCCTCGTCTGCAGGACTGGTGTCCCAACGATGCCACAGTTTGCTACCTAAGCCGGACAAACCGTTTCGGATACCAGCACATTCAGAAGTGAGCCTCCTCTCGGCCTCTGTTGCTTTATTGGGGCTAAAGAAGCCCATCTTCTTAAACCTGGGATCGAGCAGTGTCGCCAGTGACCTGACGATCATCGATTGCAGAGTGAACAGCTTCTCCCTTAACGGTCTCCTCAGACTCTCAGCCATTGCGATGCTCTTCGGACTTTGGACACGTCCCATTTCTTCTTCCACTGTGGTGTAGCATTGATAAAAGAGGAATGACTTTTGATACAGACTCTCTTCTCCTCTGACAGCTCACCGGTGGCATCGTGAAATGGGGACGGCACTTTCAGACATTCTGCAACAATGTCGTATGTTCTGATGAGTGGCGCAACGTCGGTGCGTAGACCTGCCAAAGCTGCTCCTACAGGTTCCCTGAGGTCGTAAACACGTTTGAGCATATGGTATGTGCTGTTCCAGCATGTATCCACCTTTTGGATCAGCTTTAGTGCTGGCCGGCCCATTTGCAACTGTGACAGCCTCTTCTACACATTTTGCCAACAAAATGTGATTTGTTCAAGTGTCTGCAGCAACTTAAACAAAACAGTGTAATTTAGAATATTGCAATGAAATGAAGGAATTCACCTTTGCAGTGGTGCTGCTCTTGAGATAGCCAACTAAATTTCTGGAGTTTGCCCGGATGTCAGACAACACTGTTTTGGGCAAGAGCCTTTTAGGAGTACATTTTAAACTAAGCTCCTTGGCACAAGCACTATATTTGCTGCCCCATCGGTCACATGGCAAGTAACTTTGTTTGCTATACCCCACTGTCAGTTCTGCTTTTACTGTTTCCAAATTTGCAGCAGTATGTGCCTCAGGGAAATGCAGCACCCCCAAGAACAACCGAATGCAAAGAAATGGCATGTCACAGCTAGATATGCATCAGTGTTGATGGAGGTCCACATATCTGATGTCAAACTAACTGCAGATGCTTTCGACATCCTGGCTTTGGCTTTCTCCTTGGCGTCCTTATATCTATCCTCCACCATAGCTTTCAAAGCCTAAAGGAAAGAAGAGAACATTCTTAGCATGGTAAATATAGGGACAATGCTTCATGTGCTCACATACACACCTGCCTAGTGGGGAGAACATAGGTAGAGTTGAAAGCTTTAACACGCTGTCTGAACCCTTTGTCCTCCACAATACTGAATGGCTGGGAATCCTTAATCACATCACATTGACCAAGGCCTTATCCACACCACTCTTCTTTCCTGATGACTAAACAAATGCAGTATTAAATGTCATTAATTACTCACATTTCAAATATGAATTAATGTTGTCTAATAGAATAATCCCTTATTAGTCCCACAGTACTCTCACAGTATTAGGGTCCAGTGTCTTGCTCAGGGACACTTCGACATGCAAACTATGGGGGCAACTGGCCACTACCTTGTGGTTGCAGGACGACCACTCGTCCCTATGAGCTACAGCCGCATAATACAAATGTGCCATGTCATTGTATGTTTATGCCGTCTTATTGTATCCTAAAATGTCTTACTTGAGCTTGGTCCACTTAGGTTGGTCTCCTTGTTTTCATGTAGGGCTGCTCTATAATGTCTCAGCATAGATGAGATATTGTTGTATCAAATTTTATTATTACTAAGTGCTTTTTATTTTTATTAGGAGAGATCAGCTCGGAATGTTCCCAGACAGAGGAAAAATCTTTTCACTTGCGCATGTAAACTGAAGCGGTAAGTGTGGCATGACAACTTGTGTTGCGTTTGGTGTGAACGCAGCATAACGGCGTCACTTGTGTAGTCCGCTCAGTCTTGTACAGCGTGTGTATTCTCCTGACGACGATGCGTCTTGAGAGAGGCTCATACGCGCCGTCATTCATTGTGATTCTAAGGATGCTAGTTGGCTGCATCAATGCTGTGTCCCCAACCTTTTTTGAGTCACGGACCGGTTTCGACACTATTTTTACATACCGGCCTTCAGTGTGGGCGATAAACATGATGTAATAAAATGATACAACCGGCATGATGTTGGAAATGGAAGCAGGGTTTCCGGTGCTTTTTTTTTTTTTTTGCAGATCTCGGGATATTCTGCCTTGATTTTGATCCAGAACACCGGCAGAGTTGTTGTGTGAAATGTACTTTTGAGGCCACCGTCATTTGCGATCTCCAGCAGTTCATCTTCTGCTCGCACGGACAGGCTCGATTCACCGGGTTTGTTTACAAATGGGTCGCGGATCCATTCTTTCGCAGTCCGCGGGTCTTTTGTGGTTGGTAAGTGTAGCGTGAGACATTCCTGCAGCTATCTCCGTTATAACAGTCACCAAATGGATAGCTAGCATTCACGGGAGAAAAAGGGCAGACGACCATCGTCTCTTTGGTCTGGGAACTCACTAACCGTTTATTCTGTGCAGGCGCACAACAGCACCCCAGTGCACACATCCGCCCACGTGACATCACTGCACAGGCCACTCAACATGGCTTTGCTACTCATAAGGAATATGCTCAACACTCCCACTCAAAGACATGTGTATAGCTCTCTATGGTGGTAAATAAAAACCAAAAATACATAACTCCAAAATAAAACATTTTGCATACTGGCAGTGTTCTAAAAACTTCAAAACATTTACATCTGTCAGTTCACATTACTCGCCAAACAAATCCCCCTTGAAACTCAAACTTATTCTTATCAATGTCATATGAAATCTGCTCACCTATTAGTAAGTGCAATCCTGAGAGCAGTCCAAAAGTTGGGGTAGATCTCCGATAGATCCTTATCATGCATCAAAGTGATAAGCTCAAGGAGGCTCATGGTTTTTGATGGCAGGTCAGGGAAGTTCTTAATTTCCTGTACAAGCGCTCTACTGTCCAAATCAGAATGCCCTTCAAAGTGCAGTATGGTGCCTCGCATTGCTGTGCCAGCTCCTCATCTGCAAGACTTGGGAAGTTTGTCAGAACTCCAAATTTGTTTCCCACATTTTCCAATGTGGAAAACCTCTCCTTGATGGTTGACGTGGCTGCATCAACGACAACATTGAAGAATCCAACTTCCTAAGTGTATCACTGATAGTCTCATCATGTGATTCAAATGAGAAGTGGCGCTTTGTGGACCTCAGCCTTTTTTGCTTCAAAACAGCCTCCACATTCATTTCTTCGGAGGTCTTTTGCCGCCATCTGTGCAGATAAAGCCACTTGCCCTGTAGCTGTGGAGACCTCTTTCAGTCTTCTTCAAAAGACTCACAACTAGGTCCACATCCATATTAGGAGACTGCATGAGTTTGCTGACATGCTGCATTGCAGATAGCATGTCATACCAAACAACCGTGCAGATGCTGAAGCGGTACGACCCCACCTCCTCAGACAAAGACTGGGCCTCCGCCTTTATAGCAGGGTCTTTGGTGTTGTCTCTCACCTCGATTAAAGCCTCTCTCACAGCAGCTCCCTGGTACTGCATGGGCTCGACGCTCTTGCTCTCCCACCTTGTTTCTGCCCACATCTTTAAGGTGATGCTCACATATTTCTTCAATATGGCCCATCTTTGGGTGGAGGCTGAAAATGTCTGAGTTTGATGCAAGAGCTGTGACTTCAAATGCTGGGGTGGTGATTTCCATGCAGAGGATGAATGCGAAGTTTATCACATTTTTGCATCCCCTAGGGCCAGGTCAGGTGGATTTCTTTCACAGATCTCATTGAGGAGCATCACTATAGCTTCCAGATTTCTCTGAAGGGCCTTCAGTGCTTGTTCCCTGCAAGCCCAACGGGTATCTGACAGCCTCTTGAGCTCCACAATGAGTCTCTCTGGATGCAGTGACTGCTGCAATCTAACTAAAGCAGCATGGCGCTTTGAGGAGCCACTACAAAAGGCATACAGCTTCTCCACGAGGTTGAAGAAGGTCACAAAGTACTTATTTGACTTTGAGGTTTCCACCAGGACAAAGTTCAGGCAGTGCACATAGAGGGCCTTCTCATTGAGTGTGCGTATTCTGGCTTGAAGACCTTTGTACATGCCAATCATGTTGGCTGCTCCATCGTAGCCCTGGCCATACATGTTTTTCAGCTCCAGACCATTCTTCTGTAGAAGGGAGACTACAGTATTCTCCAGCTCCTGGCTTGTTGTTGAATCAATGTTGCAAACTTCGAGAAATCTCTCCTTATTTGCTTTTGATGTAAATATCGCACTACAAATGACACCTGTTCTTTGTGGGAAACATCGGTGGTCTCATCCAAGAGAATAGAGTACATTTCAGCTTGTTGGATTTCTCTTTGGATCTCCCTCCTGATGTAAGCACCCAGTGCTGTGATCAGGTCATTTTGGCTTCTGTTTGACAGCAGTGACACCTGGGGCCTTTTCTTGGTGACTTTCACTCTTCCAATATTTTCTGTATGCATCTTCAGCACACTGTCATAGCGGGAAAATAGATTCAGGAGTTCCAGAAAGTTACCACGGTTGTTACTCATTATCACCTTGGTCTGCTAGACTGAGACCTATTAACCTGGTCAGTATCTCTCTGTTTGTCTGCCTCTCTGGCTTCCACTCCCTTTACATCTGATACATCAAATGAAGTCTGGAGTGCCTTTTTTTTGTAATTGGTCCACCTCACCATGCTTGTCATGTGGACCTCTGTGACAGAGTGCTGCTTGGTGTTTTTTTTTTTTTTTTTTCCCCCAAGAGCAGTATTTCATTTTCTGATCCCATTTCTCCACTCCTTTCTGCTTTTATATCTATCTTCAGGTAGAAAAAGCCGACAACTGAAACAATGCATTGAATCAGAACTTGGGGAATACTCCAGCCACACATTTCCAGAAAACCAATGCTTTTGGAATGACCGCCTTTCAGCATTTTTGGGGGGAAAAAATTCTGGTTTACAGGGCCCTACACTGCAGCACCTGATGTGAAATGCTTCAACATGGGACGGATCTGTAGGATATGGCATGGTGGCTATTTTTGAAATTGCATTCTCACTTTCATCAACAGCTCTTTCCTCCACATGCCCTTGCTGTGACGTAAAGGGGGCTGCTGTCACTTCCCTCTTCTTGACTCATCTCCTCAGGCAACACTGTTTCTGTTGCTGCCCCTGAATATAACTCGGTCCTACACTCTGTCTGTCCTTCCTCATCTGTGATGGGCTCCTCAGGACCAGGTAGGGTTACTGATTTTTCCCTCATTTGTTTTACTAGTCGATGGCCTGATCCAAGATAAAAGAGAGCTGCTACCCTGCTTGCTGCAGTTCCCTGTCCTTCTGCTTTTGGAGTCTGTCTTTTCTTGGCATTATGCTGCAAATTTTGTAAATGAGATAAATCAATGCTGTGCATAATAATCAAGAGTGACTTACATAATCTCTATTGCTGACAACCCAGTACACACACTTTTTTTTTTACCGTTTTCTGACAGTTGAAGCATAATTAAGCAACATTACACTAATTATGCTGTCCTCGACCTGCGTTTCCTCTTGGCAGGATTAGACAGCTAGCTTAAATTGTTTGTTTTAGGAAACGTCGGACCAGTTGCGACGTAATGTTTTCAGCGGCGCTAATGTTGTGGTTAATTTATCACCACACAACGTCGGAGGATTGCACAAATACCGTCATTACCTGTTTGTCTGATGCTGCGAGTCAGAGCAGAAGTAGCTGCACCCGTTTGGCCTGGCGCTCAGCACTGCATGAGCACTACGTAGTGGAGGAGGAGGAGGAGGAGGAGGAGGAGGAGGAGGGTCGGGGGCGTGGCTGGGGCTTGTGAGCGCCGAGGAGCATGTCGGGGCGAAATTCTCACAAGAACTCAAATAAATGCCCCGTCAGATATCAAAACACATTTGGGGGAAATTGATGACAGAGATTTTTATTCTTAAATACTGATGAATGAAGAAAAAAATTGGGCTTCAGCAGAAGGGGCACTTTTCTTATGCAGGGCAAAAGGGCAGGTGCTTGAGCACCACTGGGGGTCTATCTGTACACGTGCCTGCTCCTTAGGCTGTCCCTGACCCTGGTTGACTGTCTTTGGTGGTGTATCTCTTTTCTCAATATCTTCCCTCATGTCACAATCTGTCTGAGTCTGGCTATCTGCGTTACCTTTGGTGGGGAATTTCACCAGCCTATGTTTGAGGACTTTTCCTGTCTCGGGATAATACATGTTATATGCTGGACTATATTTGTCATAGCTTACAAGGATCCCCTTTTTGCATCTAGAATCCAGCTTTTTCTTATCCTGCTGATATACGTAGCATTCAGAGCCAAATGTTAGATAGGTTAGGTGTTTTTCCTGTGAAAACATGGTAAGGTGTCTGCTCTAGCCGTTTACTGTAGCACCTGTTGCGGATTTGAGCTGCTGTCTGTACAGCATATGTCCATAATTTAATAAAGTATGGACAAATCATCCCACTGTAATCATCAGTAAATGCTATTGCATATCTGTATCCATCTTTATCTGCTGGTTCTATCGGACCGCATAGGTCTGTGTGTACTAGCCCTAACGCGGTTGTAGCTTTAGAGTCTGCCTGTCTGTTTCTACTTTGTGTAAACTTGCCCTGTGTGCATATTTCACAGTTTTGGTTGGACTTGTCATATTTCCCTTTTATAGACATTCCTTCAACCACCTTTTTCTCTGCTCGAATAATATAGTCTGTGACCGTTTCATTGTTAGCCTTATGGAGCAAGGAAAGTTCACAATACAACTCACTTTGTCCTTTCCCGCATAGTGCTCGCGAAGAACATTCATTGCTTTTCTTTCGTCACGTTTCGCGTCCCTCATTACCAATGACAAGCTCTTGTTGTCTAGATATTGCACTAGTTCTGCATATGCCTCACCGTTCTTTTCCTCGTCTTCCGCGAGAGCTTCTTCGTCATCCTCAGCTATCTCCGGGTCTTCCACGATAACTTCTCTGAGGCGACGTAACTCCATGTGGGCGAGGAACCTCGTTTCCCAGAGCTCGTAATTTGTGTCATCACCGTCAAATAAAAGTCTGAACCACCTTTGGCCTGATTGACTGGGCCCATAACCTGTAGCGTTAGACATTCCTGCAGCTATCTCCGTTATTACAGTCACCAAATGGTTAGCTAGTAGCTCCTAGTAGCTAGCATTCACGGGAGAAAAAGGGCAGACTACCATCGTCTCTTTGGTCTGGGAACTCACTAACCGTTTATTCTGCGCATGCGCACAACAGCACCCCAGTGCACACACCCTCCCACGTGACATCACTGCACAGGCCACTCAACATGGCTTTGCTACTCATATGGAATATGCTCAACAGTAAGAACCGCTCAAACTCATTTAAAAGCAAAGACAAGTGATCGTGCACCAGCTGGGAGAATGATGGCTCAGTCTCTTCCAAAATCCCGGTCAATGTTTGAAACATGTCAAATATTCCTCTGTTCACTCCAGTGACGTGCGGTGAGGTTTATAGCTGGTGAGGCACTGACTTCATCAGAATCAGATTTACAAATGTATGCGCTCAGCGTAGATTATTTGCCATTTTATTGCCAGTAGTTTACGGGTTATGTTTGATTTCTGCATTCTTTACACATACAAACTGTAGCCCACAAAATGCACATTTCATTAAAAACCAAAACAAAAATTTTTTTATCGCTGTCTTACCTTTACTTATAAATGAAATCCATGCGCCGGTCCTTCTGCACAAAAATATCCAGCACTTTCTGGTAAAAGTCCTCCTTATCTTTCAGTTTTAAAACTGTTAAAGTGAAGAAATATAGTCATCCAAGCTGCACTTGACTCGCTTACGGCGCCGTAAAGCCGAGTTTGTCGCTGTCACTTACTCTGAGGTCGTGGAGTCACAAAACGAATGTCTGGGATCATGAGCGCCCCCTGTCGTGAGGCAAGAGAACTGTTTGCCTCACCTTGGACTTTTTTCTCTGCCGTTTTGATCGCTCAGCAGCACACAAAACATGTTACACACACACAGTTGGTGACAAAAAACACTGTACATTATATACGTAAGCCAAATGATGGAAAATCAGTTCATATATTAAACGTGTTTGAACCAGACAGGAACGCGCTCTGACCGCACGGCAGACAGAGCAGTTAACGAGGGATTGCGCAATCCAAGGGGAGGCACAGCCCGCTGCTGCCTCACCGGCTTCGCTTCCAAGCATTTGAACGTGAAATTGCAAAAATTCAGCGATTTTGAAGAAAAAATGATCAAAATTGGTGAGGCTAAATGAAAAATTAAAATTTAAACAATTAAAATTATTTTATCATTATATATTTTCTTTCTTTGCATGATCGCAGGTGAGGCACTGCCTCACCTGCCTCCCCTGACCGCACGTCACTGGTTCACTCGCCGTCCCCACAATTCCAGTTTGTCTTTGAATGCAGCGACTTTATCGAACAACTTGAAGACAGTTGTCATTTTCCCCTGAAGTGACAGATTGAGCAGGTTGAATATGTAAGTGAATTTTAAGACGCATTCCTGGTCACTGAAATGTGCCGCCAGTGGTGACACTTTATGACGAATCTCTGCAGCGACTCTTGTAGCTCAAACACTCTCCCTTTCGATAGCCATCTTACTTCTATGTGTAAAAGAAGGCGAGTGTACTCTGCGTCCATCTCCTCACAAAGCTGCTTGAACAGACGTGAGTTAAGGGCATGTGCTGTGACATGGTTAATGACATCGTTCAATATGCTGTTAAATTCAGGTGACATTTTTCAGCTACTCAGCATTTCCCTGTGAATGAGACAGTGTGTAGACTCTCATCCAGGTGCTCCTTAACCCGAGAAGTTAAACCAGAAAGCCAACCAGTCATGGCAGCAGCTCCGTCCGTGCATATGCCGACACAAAATTACCAATTTAGTTTTCCTGATATATAATCATTCAGAAACTTGAATAGTTCTGCGGCACATCCTCCTGATAGATATCGCACATAAACAAGTAGGATTGCCTTGTTTGAAAATATCAGTGGTCATTCGTCAACCTGGATTGCGTACCATGGTGTTGCATTAATCCTCTCCAACAGTTGCATCTCAATGTCCTCTGCTGTATGCTCAATTCGCCTAGTGACGGTGCTAGCCGAAAGAGGAACATGTGCTATCTTTTTAACCGCAGCCTCTCCTAGGAGTTCCCGGCAAATGTCCTTAACGGCGGGCAGGATAAATTCTTCAGCAATGTTAAAAGGTTTCTTCGCCTTAGCAATACGGTGAGCCAGCAAGTACGATGCTCTCAGTGTACTGGCATTTGTTGACGCAGTGGCCATCAATAATTGCGTCTGTCCTTGTTCAGGTTTTTTTCTTTCAAAGCAGGGCGCTTGGGCTCCATGTGCCAAAGCAACAGTGGCTGTAAAGCATGATCAAATCATTGTCGGCGTCAATGGATTGCTACGTTAACGTGCCCAGCCCTAATTTTTTTTATTATGCTGATTACATCTCTGGCGCAGCATACCATTATTAAAGTTTCGTCTGACAGTTATTTTGATTAACTGTACGTCGATTAGCGGATCGTTAACCACCGTAGTCTCATTCTGCTGGCAGGCTACGCTCCTTTTTTTTTTTGGTGTGTGTGTGTGTGTGTGTGTGTGTGTGTATGGGGGGGTGTTCCCAGGTGCCTGGGAAAAAAGGTTGAGTGTCTAAATGTTTCCAGTAGGAGAATTTAACCTCTGAACTCCAAAGGAAAGTGCTTTTCATTCATCAGTGAGAAAGTGGACACACACTCATACACACATACAGTCACGGTCAAACACACTAACAAGCACATATGGGAATACTACACGCATACACTTAGTTATAAGCTGCCATGATGATTCATGAGGACGTGGTGCGTGATCATTTCCCTATAGGCTGCTCTCTGACCCTTTTGACCCCTGCAGCAGCAGTGTAGTTCTCCCTCAGAGGTCACATCCGTACAGTCGTGTGTCCTCATTTTTTCTTTCGCCTCAGTTTGTCCCATTCATCGCTCCTCACCTTTTTACTTTCTGTTTTCTCCAAACTTCATTCCAGCCGCTACACCAGAGAGGACATATCCCAAACAGAGCTGGAATGTGTTTTGATTTGTCATCAGGAACTTGCGGCTACTCATTAAGTTAACATGTAATTTCCTGCATCTGCTCGTTTTATTATGTTGACTGACATGATGGATGAACTGATGACCATATGGCATATACATTTATGACTGAATAACTGAACAGACAAGCACCCCCTCTCGTCTTCATCCTCTCCCAGTGGTGACTTGTAGCCAAGTACATTTTTTGTATAGCTTTTTGGACTATTTCTATTTTATGCCACATTATACTTGTACACAACATCTCCGATGGAAATATACTTTTTACTGCACATGTGTGTATCATTTTTGAAAATGCCCAACAATATAAAAAGTAGTAAACTTCAAATCCATCAGCCACTTTAAAATGCTACTTTCCTTTTTGAAAGCATCAATTACTATAATCCAATAACCTATATTCAATAACACTGTCTCTTCATACAGCATTATCACAGTAGTTTGAGGGCGTGGCTTGAACTTGTGATGAAGTATTTTGACATTGTCTACATTTAGGTAAAAGGTCTAAATACTTCTACCACTGTCCTCACCGTGGCTGTGGTCCTGCAACTTCAACTTTGATTGATATTTGGATAAATTGGGTATGTTTAAAGAGACTATGCACAGGCAGCAATCACAATATAAGCAGTGAAAATTAAGGTATTTCTTTTTCTGAGGGTGTTTTTACGGGATTACCAGATTTACACTAACCACGCCTCTCTACAAAACCCATTAATATACACAATTTGCTTTGTCAATCTGTATTGGTCACAATACCTATTCTGCATTTGTGTGCGTGACCACTCAACAAAGTCCTTCTCTCTGGTTCGTCCTTCTGGTTTTAAATGTCTTTTCTCCACCAGATTTGTAATTAAGTAATTTGTCCACTGTTTCCTATCGGCTCATTGGAGATGAACTGTCTCGCCTGTAAAGTGATCGAGAGCAGCATGCGGCAGCAGCAGGCTGACTGCGCTCAAGTCAGACAGTTTTCAGCCCCCTTTTTTAAAGAATACACAGGAAGTCAAAGAAAGTTACATCCCGTTAGATCTGATATGTAGGCTACTTATACATATTTAAAATGAACCAGAACATACTGTGTTCACGGTTAGTCAATTTACCATTGTATCCTCATGTTGTATGATTCTTAAATGAATCAAAAAATGTTGTTCACGTAATTTAAAACATTAGTATTTTCATTCATAAAGGATGGCATTGTGGTGAAACATGGTTTTCAGTGGTCGGCAATGAAAATAATTCAATAACTGTTCCCTACATGGTCAAAAGGTTATTTAGAAATCTGTAAAGACTCTGCGTCATTCTTTTTCTAGGTTGTTTCCAAAAATACCACTGTGGTGGTGTGTTTGGGCTCAGCTGCAGAGGGCACAGTGGGAGTGGTTCAGGGAACAGTGCCAAGAAGAGGCTTAATTGCCCTCAGCTGAACTCTATCTTGTGATTGAGTCTCTTCCTGATATGATCTCCAGTAGGAGTTGATGAGAGCACTTTTCCTTAACCTCTGTGAAAACTTCACAGGGTCAAGGAAAGATGTGAATTCATGAGTTAGGAGAAGACAACCGCGGCGTTTGGCAAATCCGACTTCACTTTCACTAAGCGACGTAGTTATGACGCGACGGCAGGCGCATGTTAGTGACGTCGGTCTGCAGCCAGCGGTGAAACTACAATGTTCCGAAGATGGACTGCAAAAAGCGCATCTTAGATACTTTGTACGTGTTCTTACAGTGTTGTGTCATAACGACAAACAACCCGGTTCATGGTTTTACTTTAACGAGGTTGGAATTTAAATGAAAGAAGGAATATGAAAGTGAGTACAAAGCTACTAAACTGTCTCTTTGTTCAGTTTCAAACATGCTGAATTAAATGCATTCTTCTCACACTAACAATGTCTCATATCCCATTATGGTTTATGAGTTATCTGATCACAAGAATATGCAGTTCATGAAACACAACTCTGTGTGACCTAGAAGTGTTGACTTGATGGTGTTTTATTGTAATGTGACAAAGTTGATTAAATAGCCAATAACCCATCTACACAGCTGCATAGTATACATCCCAATGAACCCTTTTTAATTACTGCCTAAAAAAAGGCAGCTGGGTAGCATCACAGCTGAGAGTAAGATGGGAGATGTTGAGCTTGCTGCTGCCGTAGGGTTCACTTTGCAGCGGAATCAGACTCATCCAGAGGAGGAGGGCACGACTGCGGCGGCTCGTTGTATTGTATACACAAATGGTAAGATGATGCAGATAGAGATTTTTAACATTGATCACAGAGCTTAAATTAACAGCATCAAACACTTTAAGAAATTGCTTGTGCATATCTCGTATTTACATGATTGAAGTTACCCTTTAGTTTTTTTGCACGAAATCTCGTGTTCAGCCAAAAAGCCTCCTTGGTTATAGATTTTGGGTCAAATACTTTTTCTGGGAGAAAGCCCTGCAGGCAAACAGTTCCTGTGGACTCTGTAACACTTGGACCTGATGGCCTCCTTGGCCACGCACGATGGAAACTAACTGAAACGCTGGTCTGCGCTAGCTGGTGAGCTAATTAGCGCTCGCGGGGAGGAGGGGCGCGCCGAACAACATCCTGTCATGTGTGTATTTATATATACGATAGACAGCTGGCCTAGGTAGGAAATGCACGGCCCGCCACTGCAAAACAGTAATGCAACATTACTTTTGAAAATGAAAACAGATGTGTAAAAAAACCTTAAACTTTATTCCTAGACCAACATATATGCCACCCCCAACACCCTCCTGTTGGTATTTATTTAGATGTCTCGAAAGACATGCATTACGACTTCTACCTGTCTCAGCAGTCTTTTCAGGCACTGATGACACTCCTAAGGAAGGAGAAGACCCATGGCTGGGTCCACTATATGAAGGTCCTCCTGGTGGTCTACTGGCTGGTACATGGACTGTTTTACTCCGTTGTCTCCCGGGTCTTTGATGTGCCAAAGACAACAGTGGTGAACATGGTACATCGCATGTGTGATGCCATTTTAGCTTTCCTGGACAAAGTGGTCCGCTTCCCCACCGTGGCTGAGTGTGCTGCAATCGGCCAAGGATTCCACAATCTGTCCAACAGCCCAGCCTTCAGCCGCTGTGTGGGATCCATTGATGGATGCCGCATCCGCATCAAGGCTCCCCATGATCCACACTGTGGATTACCTAAACCAGAAATGTTTCCACTCCGTGCAGCTGCAAGCCATCTGTATAGCACTGGCAAATATCTGGACATCTTTGTGGGTTTCCCTGGTTCAGTCCATGACACCAGGGTACTCAGAAATAGTCCAGTATTTGTCAGCGGCTGTTACCCACCAGCTGGCTTTTTCACTGTGGGGGACACCCTTGTTTAAATGCACCAATAACCCCATAATGTGAACCAGTGAGGGGGAGAGTGGAGGTGCGCTTCAATGCTCACCATGCCAGAGCTAGAAGTATCATTGAGAGGGCCTTTGGAAGGATTAAGACACGGTGACGAGGGATCTTCCTTAAGGCTCTGGAGGTGGATCACACCTTTGCGCCAAAGGTCTGTATAGCTGTTTGCGCCACAACATCTGCAGTATTTGTCTGTATTACATTTCATCTTTCTGTGAGATGCGAATAGGTATTTGTGGATTGCAGAAATGTTGCTTGATACTTTGCCATTCTATATATAATGAGGCTGGGAGGCTGAATGGACGGCCTCTCCCCAAATGCCTCATGCATGGCATCAAACCGTCTGTTCAGGTTCTGGGGGAGGGGTGGTTCAACTCCTATTAGGACCATGGATAACAGTGTTACTGAAAGGGCAGTTTAGGAACAATGCACAGGGATTCATAGTCCAACTGATGATTGCTTTCACGTCTACATTTTACCAATACGATACAAAAATATGTTAAATAGATACAAACAGTTCATTATATTTCCATACTGAAGGCTGTAGTATCCAAGTTAAGCCAGCTTTTAATTATCTAAATAATATCCACAAACACTAGCCCAGCCATATTATTAGCTTTACCTTGTATTTGGTTTTAAGGTTATCCCACTTTGTGGAGCCCTGCATGCCTGTCACATGCCCCTCCAGCCCGATTTCCTTCACCACCTGGCTGTAATTAAAGTAGAATGATTATTGTCCTTGTGCTTTAAACAATTAAAATGTGTTTAGCTGCTCTGCAGTAATGTTCAATCAATACACATGTCACATTAAATTGTATTAGGTACTACTGCTGCATGTCATTTACTATAACCATATAACACTTTATAACCCACAAATATAAGACCACTTACTCCCAACCTGATTTGGCCGCATTCCTCTTCCCACTAAATAGCTCGTTCAGTTCAACCCGAGCTTTTATTAAAGCTTGGGTTTCCGCATCTGTAACTTAACGATAAGTCAAATAAATGAATGAGGGCTGAGAGAGAATATCAAATACGTCAGTTTTTATCACTTTACAGTTTTCAGCAACCATAATATTTGTAGTTTGTCAGCAGGTTTAACAGAATATTGAAAGTTCACAACATCGAAACATTTCCAAGTGATGCTAACGGTTGCTAACATGATCTGCATTTGTCGGTCATGATCATTTGTTCTCGTGAACGGTCGAATAATACGTCACTTTAAATGTTGCCGCCGCAAGGAATTGTGGGTCGGCATTATCTCCTTTCGTAAAGGCAGTTCCAGTGGTTCCTATGCTAAAGGAGCTAAATTAGGAAGCATTTCAGCTCCTTTCCTTTGCGTTTAGAGAATTCGAACGGCACTTATCATGGCGGCCACTTAGGTATTTCCGGGTCATTTCACTCCGTTAGGAAGGTTCCGTTCGGAAGGTTCCTAACCAAAAAGGACTATTCGACTGCAGCCTGCCAGAGCAGCAGAGACCAAAAATTGACACGGCAGGTGCGCTTGGGGTCACAGCAGAGAAACGCCATTGCAAGTGTGCTGGTATCCTTTGTACTGAGGAAATCTCACGGTGGTAACAGAAGTTTATTACAACCACATTTTGGAGGTTGTCCCTCTGCATAGTGTCAGACGTCAAGTCATGTCAGAGTCAAGAGGACAAGTGGAGAGAGCCTTATCTACAGCATGTCTAGACTAAATACTCATTTGCATGTCAGTATTATTGCCAACTAGGATCTTATGACCATACTACTTGGACAGCAAACCAAACTGTCTCAGTGTTCTCGCCTGTCTGTGGACTCTGTCTAACCAGTAGTCATAGACAACTACAACAATATATTAACTTCTCTCACTTCAAATAGCCATTAATGTAAACACGTTCCAAAAAGTGGAGGTGGTGAAGGGTGACAGTCAAAATCACTCAAACTTCTGTCCCATCGTATTTTGTCGGGGTGCAAGTTTGAGAAAGCAGCAGGAGATCATAAAGTTGGTAGGGGGTGAATGGCCACGACTGCTAGTTAGGCAGTTTTAGTTCTTAATGACATTTCTAAAAATAAAACTGACATGAATATTGTTTAACATTGTTTATTGCCATCTTTATAGTAATGCATTAATTGTTGTTGCTGTGTGACAATATTAAATAAAGATTTGACCCATAGTCACAATTTTTTTTTTAAATCATGCCCTTCTCTTCTCGGCGCCTCCACCTCGTTATTTCCAGCCTCACCAGTGACTCATCAGTCGCTCTGCATGGGACTAGTCTCCTGAAAGGATGGTTGGCTGCTGTTAAAAATCATTCCCATTTCATTAATCCATTCTAAAACAAGATACTATACCCGTCAGGATTTGTGTCTGTGATTGGCAATGGGTCCAAGCTTTGAACAAGTCTGTGATGGTTCCAGGTTTGTTGTAGTGGGAGGAGTAAAAGTGGCTGCTGGCTAGGTCCAAATCTGAGTGAAGGCAAGGGTGAATGTTTGAGGTTTAGGAGTGGGGAGGCTAGGGGACAATGGTTTAGAATACAAATGTGATGCATTGCCTAGAGAAAGTCTAAACATTTAAAAGAACCATCCTTGTGCATTTATTTATCAATTACATGATTTACCTGGATTCTGTTCTGCAGCTCTTATTTGCGCCATTATGAAGTAATCACTACTTCTTTTTTTAAACTCACCAGTTGTCAGTCTGTAACGACAGACCGCCGTTACCCAGACCACGGATAGTGGCAGACAACTTACCTGTTTCTGCTTCCCAGGGCAAAAGACTTCCCCTGGGGCCCAAACACACATTTATAGTTCCGGGAAATACCAACTGGAGGAAGCAGTAGGGGGGAAGTAAAGATGTGTTTTTATTGAAATAAAACTAAAACGAGCTCAATTTGTTTGAAGGGGAACGGATGGAGACCAGTAATGGGGGGGTTGAAGGACTCAAACGCAATATGACTGAATGGTGGGTTTTGAACAGATTTATTCCAGCAGAAAACACAGGGGAAACAGACAAGACAGGCAGGAATCACGGGGTCGGGGACAGAATAGGATGGTGGTTACCAGATAGAATGTGGAGAAGTCCAGGCAGGCAGGGTTGTACCGAAGGGGGGGGGGGGGAAGAGGAGGAGAGTGTTGATCGTCAGGCATAACACGGAGAATAATAGCTGGAGGGTCTGGCAATAATGCGGAGAACAATCTGGCTGTTCTTCTTCTATTGCTTTGTATGGTTGGCAAACAGCTTTCAGGTGCATTACCGCCACCCACTAATTTGGCGAGTGGACTAAGGAAAGTAACTCTCTAATACAAACCCAAACGAAAACCAGACAAACAAATTTAAAAATAAAAAGATTCTATCAAATTCTATTCATTAACCTTGTTGCCTCCAAATTTTTCTAAGAATTCCCCAACATTTATCACTAAAGTGTTTCTTTAGAACATTTATTATACTGTAGGAGCATGAAAATAAACGAAGAGGCAAATATTCCCTTTGGCTGTACCTTGTGGCCGTTTATTTCCATCCCAAATATCATAACAAACATTCACTTCCTGGTGCCCTTTAACCACCCTTGTCACCAGGGTTACGCGGGGCCCTGTGTACTCGATTCTTAGTCCCTTACATGCCTCCCCCCAGAATTCACAACCTCTAGAGCAGTAGTTCTTAACCTGGGTTCGACCGAACCCCATGGGTCTCAGGGGTTCGGCAGGGGTCAAGACACACACAGTATAGCTCGGTTCACACTCGCAATGTCGGGCCGCAACACACAAATGTTCTTCTTTTTGTCACATTGATTTGCAGTAAATATTCATTGAGTTATGTTTTTGTGTGAAATTCATGTTTTGTTCTTTGAACACAGTGATCTTGTGTGTAACTGATGCATAGTTCATTTTGTGCACTAACAAAATGTTTTGAAGAAATCATATTGTATTTTTCCAATTACGAAGGGTTCGGTGAATGCACTGAAGCTGCAGGGTTCAGTACCTCCAATGAGGTTAAGAACCACTGCTCTAGAGCTTAGTCCCCAAAAACTCTTAATGTCTCGGGGCCCGAATCAATCGACCAGTGTCTCAATCCGTGTCTCTGGGGCCGGAGGCCGGACCCCCGTTGAAGGAACCCTCCGGGTCTTGTCTTGGTAAGGTGGGAGGGCACGAGGCCGCGCAGTGGGGGTTCAGCCAACCCTACCGGCCCATGTCGACCTTGCAGGTTTTGTCTCCGGTCTCCAGAACGCGAAACGGTCTGACTTAGGGGGGTTGAAAGGTTCCCCGGTGGCAGTCCTGGCGAACAAACACATACTCCGTTGGCTGGACGGGACGTACGACTGTGGAAGGCCGTGCTGCGACGTGGTCACCGTTTTTTCCAGGAGTGTTTCCCGCTGCTGGGTTGCAGACCAAGGGTCTATTACTCTCCCGGGACCCGCAGCAGCTGTCCATAAACCAGCTCGGCAGATGAAACATGCAGATCGTCCTTGGGAAATATCCTTAGCCACAACATGACCCACGCCAGACAAACTTCGCTGCCACCAACTTCTGAGACGCCCTCTTGCCAAGGTGTGACAGACCATGCATCGCATCAAAAACCTGTTGTCTCCAACCGTCGGGAACAACCGGCCGTGGCTGGCCTGTGGAGCGTCACACAGGAGCGTTGTGCCAGTCTCGTCAAACGGAACGTCCTCCAACCGCAGCCCCGTCTCTGCCGTCCTGAGCGTCCGGGTCTGCAACCTGCTCCCCGGCCATCTTGTTATAGTCCAGTTCGCAAAGTTCTTCTCTCAAACGGGTCTTGGAGGAGAGATTTGATCGAGTTAGGGTTGAGTCTCCTTGCAAAAGCAGCGCTAGTGCTTGACTGATTACCTGCGTTGTATGCTTAAATGATGGAGTGGCACAATAATTAATTACAAGTCCCAATGAGTCCATCACATCCTCTACGAAAAAAAAAAAGAGAGATCGATTCAGAGCGAGAACCAGGAGACCACTGAAGAGGGACGGAGAAGTGATGACCTTGGAGAAAAGAAATAACGGAAAGGAAATAAGTTATTTATGCAGCTGCAGGCCACAACTTCATCTCACTATGTGTGCTCTAGTTAGCTGAATCCTAACAAATGCATATAAATATACATTTTAATGAGAAAAACCACACTCCCCTTACCTTCTCTCTTGCTCCTCCTGTTACTATGTGGGATCACTGTTCTCTTCGCCTGACTGTTATTTAGGAACTTTCACCCCTCTGCATTGTCAGCCTTCAGAAGTACGACCCTGTTTTGACTGAACTTTTGCCCTTTGACCATCAGTCTGGGGTCATGGACATCAGAAGCAGAAGCAGCTGCAGAGTAACACCAGTGTGGTGACAGCGGCTTCAAAGATGCACAACCCTCTAAGTTGTTGAGCTGTTTATTTTTATTTCATTAGTCTTTCCCAAAGGGACACCTGAGAACCCAAGAGGCTCATTGTGCGGTCAGAAAGGTCTCTATCAAAGTAAGGAATTGTATATCATCCCTGTTAGTTTGTAATGAGGGCAGCGTTTTATTAGTCAGACACTGTAACTGTCAATCATCTTTTTGCCTTTGCTGCCCTCTAGTGGCTCTAAAGTGAACACAATATTCCTGAATGTCCAGGAATCGATATGAAACGGGGATGCTTCTTTCATTGAAAATGCAATAGATATTACTATCCTCAAAACACAAAGTTTATTATGCATTGTCACAACATTTGAGATCAGTCCTACATAGTCCATACAGTATATGTGTATGGGTTTCTGAATGTGTGGCTTTTTAGTTTAGGAATAAGGAATTTGTAGAAAAACCCTGTATGTGGATAGAGTTATTGTTAATGTTGAGGATTCAGTTTTAAGAATTCAAAATCACAAATGTGATATGTGTTTGTGGAGCAGTATAAGCAATGCATCTACACAGATTTCAATAAGGAAAAAATGCATCTTCACCTGCAGCAAGTTTTCTGCCCTTTTTCCTTGGATCAGTGTTCATACTTTCTGTGTCAAGCAGCAGCAGACAGAGTTGCGGCCGAGTACTACAAAGACGGCCTTCAAATGTGCAGAACCATTTCTTTATTAATCCATTAAGTCTCCAACTGGGAAACATTTTTGTTTTTTATGTTTGAATCGATATTACATTGTCTACATATGCACTTCAGCATTTATGTGTTCATTTATCCATATTTAACTAAATCAAATATTGTAGAACAGACGCTTTTATTTTGAAATAGCCGTACAGGACGTGTCGGTCATTTTGTTTTAGTGAAATACCTTTGTAAAGTAGCGACGAACAGGCTGGACTAGGTGACTACCTTTTCATATCGTTACACTAGTTGTAAGTAGGCTACAACGCACCGGAATAAGTGCGTGTGCGTTTGTGTTTAATTCATCTTTTTTAAACGCATTTTGTTGAGGGCAGCTAGTCTAGTAGCTTGCTAGCCTAAATAACAGGAACACACACATTTTGAGCTTCGTGTTATTTAGCTGCTTCTGGATATTTGTATTGTACTGTAAAGTGTTTTCGTTTATTTTGTATCATCCCCTTTCCATTCATTTAGAGAACGACGAGGACCAATGACTTCCCTCTCCACTCAAAATAAGGGAAACACCTCTTGAAACAACCTCTTCAGCTTTGAGGTCTCCCAGCTGCACCTGACAGATTGTCTGCCAGCCTCAGATGAGCAGTGCACGCCTCCACCTCCCAGTATGAGTGACTTAACAGACTTTGACAGAGGCCAGATCATTGGTGCCCAACTTGCAGGTATGTCAGTCAGAAAAACTGCCCAGCTTTGTGACGTATCGAGTCAAACCGTCCTCAAAGTGATGAGTGTCTATAATGCACATGCACACGGGTCAGCAAAGAGGAACAGCGGGCACCAGCCAGAGACTAAGAGGCGACTGACAAAAGCTGCTGCTGCCTCCTCCAGTGAAGCTGCTGCTGCCTCCTCCAGTGAAGCTGCTGCTGCCTCCTCCAGTGAAGAAGCTGCTGCCTCCTCCAGTGAAGAAGCTGCTGCCTCCTCCAGTGAAGAAGCTGCTGCCTCCTCCAGTGAAGAAGCTGCTGCCGCCTCCAGTGAAGAAGCTGCTTGTGGGACTCTAGGATCTGACTCTGAGGTCAAAACACCAAATTCTGATGGAAGAAAGCAAGATACCTGAATCCAGACCAAAGACAAGGGGTAATGGTCTCATGTGCTTGTATTTCAGACTTTCATGACCTACCATCATTTAATCCAGGTTTTGCTCACTTTTTAAAAACATTTTCCTTTTTGTTTTGGGGGTTTTATTTTTTGAAAGCCTTAAAATTGACTGAGCATTTGAAGGTAGTCGGTACATTCCCAGGCTTTTCTCAAGCCTTTTTTTCTCATTTCCTTTAAGAATCGGTTACTGTAGTTAAAGTAACCAGTGGTATCTGTCTAAATTTCTGCCCAATTTATTGATGAGGAAGTACACTTTTTAGTAGGCACCGTCATTGTGGCATGTACGTACAATAAAACAAAAAGCTAAATGATAGTTTCACCTATGTACTGACATGAAGCAGTGTTTTAACTGACAGTGACCAGCTAAGATCCATGTTGGTATTTGTTTATGGTCTCTGTCTTCTGTCCTCCCCAGTTGTGTTTTCACTTTGACCCCCAAAGAAATACCCTTTTTTGTGTCATATTTTGACTGTTTAGTCTGTGTCATGACCATCAAAGGCTGCCGCAGATAATGGTGACTGCTTCTCAAATAAACTGCCTTCTCTGTTGAAAAAAGTATTCGTTTGTTATGATTATTCGGTCAACTATTCCCATGCACCATCAAAATGTGTTTTAGTCAGGACCCTTGTTTTATTCTGAAAAACCTTCGACCGGAAGTACTATGTCCCCTCTCCCCGGTGAAAACAAACCGATCGGTGACAAAGTAACGTTAGCGGTGGACAGGCTGCCAACGTTGCACACGTTTAGTTGTAAGTAAACCCCGTATTGACCGCGTACGCCTCTAAAATAATAATGACCCTGTGACGTAGCTACTCTTATGGAAACGTGTTTTGTTGAAGGAAGCTAGCGTTAATAGTAGTAGCTCGCTACCTGGTTAGCCTAAATGACAGCATCGAAGACTGCCTGTCAATAAAAGGTGAACACACGCCAGTCAGCGTCTCTACTTGTGTATATTTATAGGTAATTGTACTGTACGTGTTAATTGTTTCGACTATATCTGTTTAGTATCTCAGGTAATGTTGGCTCTCATACGTTGAGTCCTGATGTCAACATTGGACATCTACTTTAGATTTTAGGTGTGTCAAACAAATGTAATATTTTCAAAGTGTTACTTTCTGGTATTTATTATTTACCTTTTTTTGTATCCACTTCTAGACAGTAGTGGATGGTTACCTCCCCTGGATTGCTTTGCTCCAGTGTCCAAAATGGAAACACCATATGACAGAGGACTTTGGAGCACCTGAGTAGCGATTACATGACCTGCCGCCTGCCTGCCAGTTGGGATGGTTTGTCGCCTCCGAGAAGAGGCTGTTAACGCCTAAATAGTGGTGCTTGAAGCAATATGAGTGACTTAACGGAGTTTGAAAGATGCCAAATAGTTGCTGCAAGACTATCGGGTGCATCTGTCACAAAAACTGCACAGCTGTTCAATGTGGCCAGGGGAACCGTCTCCAGAGTCATGACTGTGTACATCAAACACGGACGAACGGCATCAGCAAAGAAGAACAGCGGGCGCAAGTCAAAGCTCACTGAAAAGGACAGACAGACGCTTCTCAGGATAGTTAATGAGCACCCTGAGTATACAGCGTCAAAAATAACCTCGGAATTGAATAGACACCTCTCTCACGCCGTCTCAGTAAAAACTATACGGCGAGAGCTCCACAAAGCTGGTATTTTCCGAGGAGCTGGCAATCGGAAAACGGAGGCCGAGACTGACGCACAGAAGCCAGAAGGAGAGAACACTAAACCCGAACCTGAGAAAGCGAGCGGCACACACAAAACTAGTGAAGAGAGCACGAGACCTGAAAGGCAAACAAAGGACAAGGATTATGGCACACACATGTCTGTGGAAGGCAGAACAATATCAGAACCCCAGGCTCGTGTCGAAGAGAGGACACAATCTGAACCCGAAGTCGGTGAAGAAGAAGAAGAAGAAGAAGAAGAGTACAGCACACACAAGCTGGGTGAAGAGAGCGTGGGACCTGAACCTCAGACCAGTGGAACGCAATAGCGTGTTCTATGAGTTGTATTCTGACTTTCTAATACGTCCACGTGGGCATGTAGTGAAAATTACGGAATTCCTTGATTCGACAACTGTTAAATGTGACCATGCATCTGACATATTTCAGTTTCTAGATTTTATTATTTATTTTTGCATGAATGCATACCTGCAATATTCTGGCTTCTCTCAAGCTTTTTTCATATTTTATGAATTACAAGTCAACTTAAATGTAGACTGTTGAGAATTACCTTTTTTTTTTTTTTTTTAATAATTCAAATATCCATATGGTAGATGTCTTAACAGTATTTTATGATATTGTTTTGATGTCTGTTTGAAAACTTCAGAGTTCAATGTGATTGAATCCGAGTCATCACATCCCTC